>NC_045959.1:59870702-60210668 GCF_010909765.2 Amblyraja radiata
CCTTGTGTAAAAAAGTTACTCCTCATATTCCTATTAAATATTTTCCCCTTCACTTTGAACCTGAGTCCTCTGGTCCTTGAATCCCCCACTCTGGGCAAGAAATATTGCATTCACTTTATTTTAAGTTGCTTGTTTTTTTATTGCCTTGAACAGGCAGGGCTCTTTAATATTGTCTAATTTAATGCAAGATGGTTTCAATCTAGTTCAATTCAATCCACCTACTCATGTTCTCCAGAGATACTGCCTGACCGGCTGACTTACTCCCGCACTTTGCGTCCTTCAATCTGATGAATGTTTCGGTTATGCTCTCTAAATTGCATGAGTAAAATATTTAACATAATTATGTTGTTGAACACTTTAATATTAAAATTACATGAGAGTGCATTGTCATAAATGGCTGACTTGAAATCCATTCTCCCATTGGTAGCATTAAGCTTTTCCTGCAATAACGTTAAGTCTGCCTCCAGAATGAATGAGTAATGAATGTCTAGTGCAACGGTGGAGATGCTACTAAGGTTGATAATTGGTTCAATAGACCCGCAGACATAGAATGGGATTATAGGATCTGAACCTAATCCAGCCATTGGGAAATTAATGGATTTGATGCATTGATTGTGTTTACGTCTCTGCCCACATACAATTTGACTCTTCTCAAGTCAATGGAGAGTAATGTTATACCTTCCACCCAGTCTTCTGGTTTCCATTTCAGCAAGGCAGGTTAAAATTTCCACATGTGCAATATTACACCATCACTAGTCAAACCAGTGTTTGGTTTAGAGATACAGCGCGGAAACAAGCCATCCGGCCCACCGATTCTGCACCGACCATCGATGCCCGCTCATTGACACTATCCTACACACACTAGGGACAATTTTACACATACACTAAGCCAATTAACCTACATACCTGGAGTGTGGGAGGAAACCAAAGATCCCAGAGAAAACCCACGTGGTCACGGGAAGAATGTACAAACTCTGTACAAACAGCACCCGTAGTCGGGATCGAACCATGGTTTCTGACGCTGTAAGGCAGCAACTCTATTGCTGTGCCATCGTGGCCGCAGTGCTATTTTAGACCTGAATTAATTGAAATTAATTACTTCAAATCCCCTATCAATTAATAATTCAGAGGATTGAGAACTTGAAGGGGCAAAGGGACTTGGAAGTGCTGGTTTAGGAGTCCAAAAAGATTAATTTGCAGTTGAGTCAGTGGTACGGAAAGCAAATGGAATGCTGGCATTCATTTTGAGGGGACCAGTATATAAACACAATGATGTAATGCTGAGGCTCTAGGGAGGCAACATTTGGAATATTGTGAGCAGTTTTGGGCTCCATATCTTAGGGAGGATGAGCTGGCTTTGGACAAGATCCAGAGGATATTTACAAGAATGATACCAAGGATGATTAGGTTGACATATTAGAGGCATTTCAAGGCTCTAGTCCTGTACATGCTGGAGTTCAGAAGGAAGAGGTGTGAATCTTCTTGAAACCTACCAGATAGGTCTGGATAGAATGGACATGAGAAGGATGTTTCCAGTGGTTGGAGAGTCTAGAACAGCCTCCGGATAAAAGGACATACCTTCAGATAGGAGATGAGGAGGAATTACTTTAGCCAGAGGGTGATCAATCGGTGGAATTATTTGCCATAAATGGCTGTGGAGGCCAAGTCATTTGGTTGTTTTAAAGCTGAGATTGATAAATTCTTGATTAGTACGGTTGTCAAAGGTTACGGGCAGAAGGCAAGAGATTGGGGTTGAGAGGGGAGTCTCAATGGGCAGAATGGCCTAATTCTACTCCTATGTCTTCTGTCTAATAATATTTGCTTTACTGCTTCCTGTTGAAATCTCCTGTTGAGAACCAACTTATTAAAAAAAATAGTTTTCTTGAAACAATAAATGTTCAGTGACTTTCCTTAGTTTGCTGTGGTGCGTCATGTAAAAATCAATGTTTCGACCTGCATGATAATGTCAATGGACAGAGCATTATCAATACGTCTGCCTGGTGGAATGAATCCTGTAGACTGCAGGTATATTGGAATACAATGCCGAGCCTCAAGTTTATTATAAATTAATGTCCAGCGCAAAAAATGGCAACAAACCTTGCTATTGAATTATTCTATAATTACCAGGAGAGTCAATGGTCATGAGTATTGATTGTTCGACTGGGTTCATTGTCAGTCTGAACAACAGAAATCTTTACGTGCTTTTCTGACATTTCTTTAAATTATATCACAACTTCTGCCAGCAAGAAATGGTTATCCTTTTATAGGTGAAATCCCAATTAAATATATTTAAATATTGTTGGAATTCACTGATAGCTTAAAGGCAATTTTAGCGCTACCAGATGGGGTGGCGCAGTGGTAGAGTTGCTGCCTTACAGAGCTAGAGAAACAGGTTCGATCATGACTACGTGTGCTGTGTGGAGTTTGTATGTTCTCTCCATGACCTGCCTGGTTTTGACCCGGGTGCTCCAGTTTCCTCTCACACTCTAAAGACGTACAGTTTTGTAGCTTAATTGGTTTGGTAAAGTTGTACATTGTCTCTGTTATGTGTAGGATAGAGTAAGTGTGCGGGGATTGCTGGTCGGCGTGGACTCGATGGGCCGAAGGGCATGCTTCCACGTTGTATCTCCAAACTAAACTAAATTAAACAGTCAATTGGAAGATGGGTGACTGGAACAGTCTGAACTAGGTGATTGGTGTCCAGATATCCCACAAAGAACCTACCTTTCCAATTGTAACTCAGTCTTTTGGTGGTTGGTTGAGTGGCGTTCTCTCAACAGCTAAAAACTGGAGGAACCCAGAAGGTCAGGTAGCATGTGGAGGGAATGGAAGTCTCAGATCAGTATCCACTTTCAGGCTGATTAGGGGGGGGTGATTGGCAGATGAGTGGAGTAAGTGACAAAGACTTGATGTGAAAAAGTGACCAAGGATTGTCAGATAAGGAAAAGTGAAATGTAAAACTGGAGGGAGCGATATAGATGGAAGGTTATGAGGAAATGGAAAGGATGAGGACAAAGGGAAAATGGGGATTTTGGGGGTGGGAGATTAGAGTACAAAGGAGGGGAAAGGAACAGGGTGACTGGGGTAGTGGCAGATGGTGGGAGAAATGGGCACATGAAAAAGAGGGGGGTATTACTTTAAAAAGTTCATGCCATTGAATTGTAAACTACCCAAGCAAAATATGAGTTGCTTTTCCTCCATTTCACATGCCAGGCTGATTCAAAAGATTAAGATGCATGAGATCTACGGTGACATGGTAATTTGGATTCATAGAGGACAGAGGGTTGTGATGGAACAATGTTATTCTGGCTGGAGGCCTGGGTTCAGTGGTGTTCCACAGGGATTTGTTCTGGGATCTCTGTTGTTTATGATTTTACATATAAGGGATTTTGCTGACTAAAGATACAATAGTAGATGTGAGTGGAAAAATGGTAGATGGAGTTTATTCCAAGGTAAGGTGTTGCACTTTAGGAGGTCAAACGAAAGGGGAAAGCATAGAGTTAATGGTAAGGGCCTTAACAGCATCGCAATGCAGTGGGATCTTGGCGTTCAGGTCCATAGCTTTCTGAAAGTGGCAACACAAGTAAATAGAATGGTAAAGAAGGCATATGCTTGCCTTCATTGGTCAGAGCATCTATATAACTAAAACTCTCATCTTGACCACTTCCTGTCTGCGCTGTATATTGATTTAAAAAAATGCTACCATATATCGTTATGATTTGTGGCCATCTTACTCACAGTCCTCCTCTGCTGAGGCAGCTCCAAGGATTTTTCTGATCGATGAAAAATAAAAATGTTATGAGTGTTTAAAAAATCTTGAGATCAGTTAATTGGTCCTCTTGCCTGTCGATCACCACGATGAAGGTAACGCCCCTTCCGGGCGAGGCAGGACTATAAAACCTTGGATGCCTGGACGTGAGTCAGTCACTCTGGAAGATCGCAAGGGAGAGTCCACAACTGTGATTCTAAGCTGTGAATCAACTGAACCGTGAGTCTGCAATGTACTTGCAATAAATTATTTGTTAGCCCTTAATGACAATGTAATGAGTTGTTTGGCAATTTAGTGGCCTGCAATCTGCTTGAAATGCTATGAAATTGAATTTGAATTTGGTGCCCTGCAATCTGCCTGAAATGCTATGAAACTGAATTTGGTGACCTGCACTCTGCCTGAAATGCTATGAAACTGAATTTGATGGCCTGCACTCTGCCTGAAATGCTATGAAACTGAATTTGGTGGCCTGCACTCTGCCTGAAATGCTATGAAATGGAATTTGGTGGCCTGCACTCTCCCTGAAATGCTATGAAATGGAATTTGGTGGCCTGCACTCTGCCTGAAAAGCTATGAAACGGAATTTGGTGGCCTGCACTCTGCCTGAAATGCTATGAAACTGAATTTGGGAACCTGCACTCTGCCTGAAATGTTATGAAACTGAATTTGGTGACCTGCACTCTACCTGAAATGCTATGAAACTGAATTTGGTGACCTGCACTCTACCTGAAATGCTATGAAACTGAATTTGGTGGCCTGCACGCTGCTTGAAATGCTATGAAACTGAATTTGGTGGCCTGCACTCTGCTTGAAATGGAATTTCAAGGAATAGCCGTGAGTGAACTGCCAGCCCACCAGCCCTGAGTGACTGATCTGCCAGCCCACCAGCCCTGAGTGACTGAGCTGCCAGCCCAATAGGCCTGAGTGACTGAGCTGCCAGCCCAATAGGCCTGAGTGACTGAGCTGCCAGCCTACCAGGCCTGAGTGACTGAGCTGCCAGCCCACCATGCCTGAGTGACTGAGCTGCCACCCAAGAATCCATTCGGCACACAATGTCCATATTAGCCCTCTGGAAACCAGTCCTTTGGCCCACAACACCCATAGTCGCGCTCTGGAAAGCCCCCCTCCCCCCACTGGCCACCAATATTGGAATTTGTGGAGAGGTGGAATATTGCATTGGGGGACCAGCCCTCCCGTGTGAACATGGGACCCAATGGGTCCCACTTAGTCTAGTTGAGTATAAAAGTCAGGAAGTTCCAGCTTTATAAATCTTTGGTGAGGCCACATTTGGAGTATTGGGTGCAATTCTGATCTCCCCATTACAGGAAAGATGTGGAGGCTATGGAGAAAGTGCAGAAGATGTTTACCAGAATGCTGCCTGGATTATGGAGGTATATCAGCTACAAGGAGAGGTTCGACAAACTTGAATAGTTTTTTTCTGGGATGTGGGAGATTGAGGAGAAATCTGATAGAAGTATAAACTATTATGTGAGGCATACTGTCGATAGGGTAGAGAATCGGAACCATTTTGATTTGACCATTTGGAAATGTCAAGAGGGCACAGCTTTACGGTAAGAAAGAGAATGGAGATTGCGGGTCATTTTTTTTGTACAGAGATTGGTGGGTGCTTGGAACACTGCCAGGGATGGAGATGGAATTAGTTTAGTTTAGAGATACATTGCGGCAACAGGCCCTTCGGCCCACCGAGACTGCACCTACCAGAGATCCCCATTCAATAACACTTTCCTGCACACACTACGGACAATTTACATTCATACCAAGCCAATTAACCTACAAATCTGTACGCTTTGGAGTGTGGGAGTAAACCGAAGATCTCGGAGAACACCCACGCAGGTCATGGGGGGAACGTACAAACTCCGTACAGACATGTACCCGTAGTCAGGATCGAACCTGGGTCTCTTGCGCTGCAGGGCAGCAACTCCACCACCGCGCCGCCGTGCTGGTATGATGGTGGTTTTTAAGCGGCTTTTAG
This sequence comes from Amblyraja radiata, assembly GCF_010909765.2. Taxonomy (NCBI): domain Eukaryota; kingdom Metazoa; phylum Chordata; class Chondrichthyes; order Rajiformes; family Rajidae; genus Amblyraja; species Amblyraja radiata. Next base: position 59,876,465 of record NC_045959.1, read on the forward strand.
GTCAGCAAATGCCTGTGCCGGCAATGGAGCAAAATGAATCGTGTGCAGCAGAGGATATGAGATGAACTTGGCATCATATTTGGAAAAGACCTTGAAGGCCGAAGGACCTGTTCTTATGATGTATTCCTTGTATCCGATGTATACAAGGATCTGTTTGCGCTCCTTTAACCCATCCTCCTGTGAAGCTCGCATTGATTATTTAGCTGACTGGCCGAGTAAACCTGCTCTCTAAAATAGTTTACAGTAGCGCTGCGCTCTAGTTACTTCTGATATTTGCTACTGTTATCCATTTTACCTATGAATACTTGATTGATGTGCAGTATAGCGAGAAAATAATGGAAACCTCCTGAGTCCAGTTTGAGAAGTTTGAAACACATGGATAAGAATTGGACAATTTATGTTGGTCATAAACTAGGCTTCATGAATATCAAACAGTAGTGTTGCAGATTGGAATACAATGCATGGAATGCACAGCGTTGATTCTCTGGTAGCAATGGGCTGAAAATCTCATCCTTGTGAAGATTATGTAGACATTTGAGAGAGAGTGAGGCCATCAAGTGATTACTTCAATTACTTTCAGGATTGTAGCAATCCTCCAGCAATGTTTTGGAGCCTTATGCCCCTGTCCCACAGGCAATTATTTAGGCAACTGCAGGCGACTAGGCTGTCACCACATGGTCGCCGGGGTGTTGCCTGTATGGTTGTGAGTAGTCCCCTCAGTCGCTCAAAGAATCGTAGCATTTTTCTGGTCGCCACTGGATTTTGGAATGTTCAAAACCTTTCGGCGACAATGAGCAAGGCTTGACTTCTCCTGACGTAGGTGCTGTCATAGCTTGTCGCCAGGATGACATAGGTTGTCGCCAGGATGACGCAGTTTGTCGCCGGTGCTGACCGGTGAATTCCATTGGCGACTACCTACGTCAACCTACATCAACCGGCGGCAGGTACCGGTGACTGAATTGTCTTACCTTGTCGTAGCTTGCTGCGGGTGGACGTAGGTTGTCGTAGGTGTGGTCGTAGGTCGATGTCCTAATGGATCGCCGTAGCTTGCAGTAGCTTGACGTCGACTAGGTGGTAGGTTGTTTTAGACATTGTCGTAGACATTGTCGTAGGGGGGGTCCAGAAACCGTTTTTTCGGCGACCTGCTACGACAATGACAGTTGCCGGCAGTCGCCTAAGTGGATCAGGCCCATTAGCCAAAATGTTTGCACTTCATTCTCCGCAACAGGAATCCAATCTAACTTTCTGTCTGAAGAATGAGTGGTGAAGGGTAAGCAGGCTGGGATTCTATTCCTAGAGAGCAGGAGGATGAGGAGTAATCTTATAGAGGTGTATAAAATCATGAGACCAGTAGATCGGGTAGACAAATGGAGTCTCTTGCCCAGAGTAAGGGAATTGAGAACTAGAGAATATAGGTTTAAGGTGAAATGGGAAAGATTTAATAGGAATCTGAGGGGTAACGTTTTCACACAAAGGGAGGTGGGTGTATGGAACGAGCTGCCAGAGGAGGTAGTTGAGGCAGGGACTATGCAATGTTTAAGAATCAATTAGACAAATACATGGATAGGACAGGTTTGGAGGGATATGGGACAAATGCAGGTATGTGGGACTAGTGTAGATGGGACATGTTGGTCGGTGTGGGTAAGTTGGACCAAAGGTTCTGTTTCCATGCTATATGACTATGACTCTATGACTATGGTGAATATCAGAACAAAAAGTTTATAAACTCTGATAATTGTGACTCTAGGAATTTTTGCAAGGGAAATCTGATTCAAGAAGTGTGTTAAAATTATACATGTCAAAGGAACCTGAGAGGCAACTTTTTCACACAGAGGGTGGTGCAGGGATTACCTTAGGCCAATTGGACTGATTACTCCCAATTAGGCCCCGCGCAAATTTTCCTTATTTCATACGGAAATACGAATTGCCATTGTTAAATACAGATTAAAAAAAAAAAAAACATTCGTCTTGTTAAATACGGATTTAAAAAAGAAGAATATGGTTAAAATCTGCTGCACCGACCATCATACAAAAATGATTTGTTAACTACCACTGATGGCACTTGTTAACAGCCAGTAGTTAACAGGGGGGGGGGAGGGGTGGGTGGAGGGAGGGGAGTTCCTTTCACAGCATGTGGGGAGTCTGGCCAGGGCTAAAGTTGCGGGGAGGGCAGGAGCGTCGTGAAGGAGGGGGTCGGGGATCATGGCAGCATCCAGCTCAAGAGCGGGTCAGTGGGCGATGGATAACAGGACAGCGGGCGGTGGAGCCTACTTCATATGTCAGTGCGAGTAACCTCAATTAGTCCCTTGTTAGCGCTGACACAGGAGTAAGCTCCACTGCCCGCTGTCCTGTTATCCTTCAGCCGCTGACCCACTACGCTCTATGATCTCTGCTCTTGAGCTGGTCCCATCACTGTTTAGATGGAGAGCACTGCCAGAGGTGAGAGGGCCGGCAGAAGGCACTGAGGTCTGGTGACCGCTCGCAGCCACCCGAGCTGCTTCTCTCCCCGGCCACAATGCTGTGGCTCCGTGCCCGGAGCTCCGCGGCAGCGGTGAGTAAGTGGGTTACTGGCATGATCCCTGACCTCCTCCTTCTCAATGCTCCTGCCCTCCCCGCAACTTTACCCCTGGCCAGACTCCGCACGTGCTGCGAAAGGAACTCTCCCTCCAATTGGTCCCTTGAACTAGTATTGTCATTCAATAAGATCACAACTGATTTAACTTGTCCCAGTGTGCTCCCGTTTTTCCCACCATCTCTCCACCTGCCGTCACACTCCACCCCCCCACCCATTCAGTAATTCAGAAAGAAAGAGATTTGGAAGCCTTGGGCAAATTGAATTGTTACTTTCTTTATTTTTATTTTTTATTTTTACGGTGAGGAGAACAATCTGCGCATGCGCGGTTTAAGATTTTTTAAAAGCCGACTGACTGCCTACCCTGAGTAATTACTCATGGCACGAATAGAAAACTCACTGGTTCTGCTGGACCTGTGCAGGTGACGTTGCACGTCAGGACCCTTCTTCCTCCTCCAGACTTGCTGCCTGACCCGCTGGAGTCACTCCAGCACTTTGTATTCTAGGTAGGGTTCTAGCATCTGCAGTTCCTTGTGGCTCTGTGTTCAAATTCCTCTTCCTGGTTTCCTCTTGTTACTATTATGGCACTTACCCCATGGGTAAAAAACAAAGAAAAGCAGCCAAATGCGCAGTATCCTCATGTTTTCCAGCTCAAGCTATGAGCCAAAGCATCATGATGACAGATACTGCAGTATGAACGGAAGGAACATGAGGAGATGAATCTCTTCACTAACTTGCAGCTGCCACTTATGTTATTTTTTCCAACCCCCACAGCTTTACCACTATGCATCTCAAAGAACAATCTGATAAGCCAGGGGAACAAGTTCGCTAGACAGCAGAAGAATTTAAATTCAGATATTGTGAATAATCTGCAGTACCTGTAATTTACCGAACAGTGAAAGTCCTGGATAGTTTGGATGTGGAGAGGGTGTTTCCACTAGTGGGAGAGTTTAGGACCAGAAGTCATAGCCTCAGAATTAAAGGACGTTCCTTTAGGAAGGAGATGAGGAGGAATTTCTATAGTCAGAGGGTGGTGAATCTGTGGAATTCATTGCCACAGAAGGCTGTGGAGGCCAAGTCAATAGATATTTTTTACGGCTGAGGTAGATAGATTCTTAATTAGTTCGGGTGGCAGGGGTTATGGAGAGAAGGCAGGAGAATGGGGTTAGGAGTGAGAGATAGAACAGCCATGATTGAATGGCGGAGCAGACTTGATGGGCTGAATTACCTAATTATGCTCCTATCACATGAACTGATGAAGAAGCTTGTATTGCAAAAACAGTGAACAGCAAGTATCAGATTTTTCCCCCAAAAAAATATCCTGATTCTCTAATATTCACACGGGGAAGGAACCTGCCATATTTTTCTGCTCTGATGTACATGATACTTCAGGCCAAATGCAATTGATTGACCTTTAACTGTCCTTTCATGAAGCTAGTAACTGGATCAAACCATGACATCCAAATATAACTGAATGAAGCATTCCAATCCATTATTGGTGTCACAGAACCAAGGAATTTTGGAATGTTACTAATAATCCATTGTGTATCCCTGCAATCACATCTGTGTGAATCCAAGGATATTGGCCATTTTTTACATTTACCAAGCCAATTAACCTACATACCTGTACATCTTTGGAATGTGGGAGGAAACCGAAGATCTCGGAAAAAACCCACGCAGGTCACAGGGAGAACGTACAAACTCCGTACAGACAGCACCTGTAGTCGGAATCGAACCCGGGTCTCCAGCGCTGCATTCGCTGTAAGGCAGCAACTCTACCGGTTGGTGCCTTACAGGCAGGTAGGTAGGACTAGTGTAGATGGGCCATGTTGGTCGGTAGGACTAGTGTAGATGGGCCATGTTGGTCGGCATGGGCATGTTTCCATGCTGCATGACTCTATCTCTATCTTATGGGCTAAAGAGGGTTCACAAGAGAGCAGTGTTAAGTAAAATCGGGGAGAAAAACCAACAGGAAAGGAAGATGAAATATAACAAACAACTAGCATACTTTGCTGATGTACCTCCCTGTACATTAGACCAAAAGCATAATTGACATGATACTAACCTGGGGCAAAAATAGCAGCATTTTTATTGCCAGCATGAGTGAATAAAATATAAGAGGGAGTTCAAACAGGAGAAAATTTGATCCCTAACCAGAGTCTGAATTTTGCACAACAGTCAAACTCAATCACATTGATTTAGTGGGATCTAGGCAAAGTCACCGGGGACAAACAGTTATGTAGAAGTATTTCGTGGAAGAAAAATAAAATTGGGCTTGACTGAATTAATCACAAAATGATGATGACAGCCTGAAGGAAACTCTCAAATGTTTCCTCATTTTTGAAGAATGCACATTTATGTAGATTAGATGAGACTGGTCTATTGTCATGTACACCAGAATATAATGTTCACAGAGTAAACAGTAAACAATAATGATAAATACAACAAGATATACAATGTGTAGGAAGGAACTGCAGATGCTGGTTTACACTGAAGATAGACACAAAATGCTGGAGTAACTCAGCGGGACAAGCAGCATCTCTGGATACAAGGAATGTGTGATATTTCGGGTCGAGACCCTTCTTCAGACTAAGAGTCAGGGGAGAGAGGGAGACACAGAGATAAGGAAAGGTAAAGTGTGTGAAAAAGAGACATCAAAAGAGATGAAGGAAAATGTAGAATAATTATAGAATCCAGTAGACGAGGTTGGAGGAGGTGCAAGTGAACCTCTGCCTCACCTGAAAAGACTGTCGGCGTTCTTGGACGGAGTCGAGGTAGGAGGTATAGGGACAGGTGTTGCATCTCCTGCGGCTGCATGTTGCAGGAACCTTATCTACTGTATCCATTGTTCCAGGTGTGGACTCCTATATAACGGCGAGACCAAGCGCAGGCTCAACGATCGTTTCGCTGAACACCTCCACTTAGCCAGCCTAAACCTACCTGATCTCCCAGTTGCTAAACACTTTAACTCCCCCTCCCATTCCCACATTGACATTTCTGTCCTGGGCCTCCTCCATTGTCAGAGTGAGGCCCAGCGCAAATTGGAGGAACAGCATCTCATATTTTGCTTGGGCAGCTCTCTCTCCAGCGGTATGAATATTGCCTTCTCTAACTTCAAGTGATCCTTGCTTTCCCTCTTTCTCCATCTCGCCCCTTTCCTAGTTCTCGGACCAGTCTGACTGTCCCTGATTACATTTTATCTCTGTTTGCTTTGTTGTCACCTTCTCCTAGCTAACAATGATCTATTCAACATTTTCTTTGATACTCATCTCTTTTGATGTCCCATTTTCACACTACTCGTCCTTATCTCTGTGTCGCCCTCCCCCCTGACTCTCAGACTGAAGAAGTATCTTGATCCAAAACATCACCCATTCCTTCTACCCAGACATCGTGCCTGTCCCGCTGAGTTACTCCAGCATTTTGCGTCTATCTTCACAATAAATACAATGATGAGTGCAACACACCAGAATGAGCAAGATTGTAGTGCAAAATACAAGCAGTGTTCAAAAATAAACTATATTAGAATACAATAATAAAATAACCAAGTTAGGTAGATTTAAGAGTAGGTTAAATTAATCTGCCCAGTTATTCACCAGAAGAAAATATACATCTCAATCCATTGTTGACCCTATTATCTCTATGGGGCACCAACTAACGTGTCGAACAATATAATCTAAACCAAGGTTTGTACAACTTAATGCATGCAAACTATTGACTTCTAATAATTTCTCATTTTCTTTACTATTTCAACTTATCACTTCTTAAACTAAATCACAAAACGTATGACTTGCTCAGATATTACCAGTATGAATGAATTGGCCAGATTCACTCTGTTGGTAGGGGGTAGTCATCTCTGAGCTTCGAACTCAGGTCCCTTCTTCTTGCCATGGTTGTTCCCTCGTTGTAGTCCCTGAAGTCTCGGACTGCCCTTCTTTTATACTCATTTTTCCTTCAAACTCCCAATGGAAGCCTTTGTTCTAACCCAAGGCTCTCACAATTCAGAACTTAATAATTTTAAGTTGTCACTCATCCAAGTGCTGAATAAACAAAACGCAACTTCGTTCCTTATCAGGCTAGAGAATTCTTAATTATGTTGCCTGTTCATATTTTCATTCTCATCATATGGTTCCTTTGCTAAATCTCCGTTCCCAGCCACCTTATCTTCTCAAGGTCACGCTACACAGCCATGAAGTTACCTTCAGCTCTGCTCTCACCAGATGTCCATCACGTGACCATTTTCACAGTGCTTCTTTGTTCTCCTGGTCCCACCATTTCTCGGTCTCTCTCTAGCTAGTAGCATACTCCCAACGCTTGTCAGGATACTTGACATCAAGACCCTGGTTATACCATCAACTTGCAGAACCTTCTCTGAACTTTCTTCAATGCCAGACCAAAACTCTTGGTGTGGTCTCAATAATTCCCTGTGCAGTTGCATCAAAACGTCTCGACTTTTGAAAGGAAGTCACTCCTGCTGATTTTAATCCATTCTGGCTGAAGGAAATTGGATTCATGGACAATAAATGCAGTCAGTGACATTTCCCCCACAATCATGTTGCTTCCCTGTGGCTTGGAGTTTTATCCTACTGATTTGTACAGGTGAATTGATTTAGAGTTTAGTTTATTACCACGTGTATCGCTGTACAGTGAAAAGCGTTTGTTGCATTCTTCCTCACAAATTCAGATATGGATGCGGATGAAGATAGACCTGGGAATTAAACACCCCAGGACTATATACCAGCCACTCCGAATGGTTTGTTACCTGCCTTGGATGGTGCTTGAATGAAATTCAAAGCATCGGGCTCCTTTGATTATTTTCTAGCTTAAAAATAATGCTGATTAAATTAATGATAAGAATTCACATTCATAATCATGCTTTAATGCTTCAGAATACCAATGTTAGCAAAACCAGTGAATGATAATCAGCGCTGTTATCAACTTGTTGTAGAATCTTCTTTCTAGTTCTTATAGGTGTTGGAAATGTCCTCTGCTGTTGAGTCTTGTGCCTGTGCCTTATTCTGGACTTGCCTAACCCAGTCTATGTACTCCAATAATTACACCCATAGTCTACAGTAGTTTTGTTTACAGATACAGTGTGGTAACAGGCTCTTTTGCCCACCAAGTCTGCACTAACCAGCGATCCCCGCACATTGACACTATCCTAGACAAACTAAGGACAATTATTTTATCACATTATACCAAGCCAATTAACCTACAAACTTGTACATCTTTGGAGTGTGGGAGGAAACCGAAGATCTCAGAGAAAACCCACGCCGTCATGTGAGAACGTACAAACTCCGTACAGACAGCACCCGTAGTCGGGATCGAATCCGGGTCTCCGGCGCAGCAAGCGCTGTAAAGCAGCAACTCTACCGTTCCGCCCGTAATTATTTGAAATTCACTATTCACAGCTGATGATGCTCGAAATCGAAACTAAAAGGCGAAAATGAATCAGTGCAATTATTGGACAGGCAGCATCACTGGAGAGAAGGAATGGGCGACGCTTAGGGTCGAGACCCTTCTTCAGTCTTGAGGAAGTCTGAATAAAGGTCTCGACCTGAAATGTCACCCTTTCCATCTCTCCAGGGACGCTGCCTGTCCTGCTGAGTTACTCAAGCTTTTTGTGTCTATCTTTGGTTTAAACCAGCATCTGCAGTTCCTTCCTATTTAGTGCAATTATTATATTGATTCATTGAGCTTGCAGAGATTACACGAAAGACTGCAATGTGCTCTCAAAAACTAAATTCAGTCAGGGGCGACTTGAAGGTTCTGTTTCATTTTCTTTTCATTTGTCTAAATTTGACATTTAAAGCAGAGATAGATTCTTGATTTGTAGGGTTATGAAGAGAAGGCAGGAGAATGGGGTTAGGAGGGAGAGATAGATCAGATGGAATGGCGGAGTAGACTTAATGGGTCGAATGGCCTAATTCTGCTCCTATCATTCATGAACTTATGAACATATCTTTAGATATGTAAAAAGGAAAAGATTAGTGAAGACAAATGTAGGTCACTTACAATCAAATACAGGTGAATTAATAATTGTAAAACAAGGAAATGGCAGAACAATTAAACAAGTACTTTGGTTCTGTCTTCACTAAGGAAGACACAAACAAACATCTCCCAGAAATACTAGGAGACCACAGATCTAGTGGGAGGGAGGAACTGAAGGGAATCCACATTAGTCAGGAAATGGTGTTAGGTAAACTGTTGGGACTGAAGGCAGATAAATCCCCAGGGTCTGATGGGCTGCATCCCAGAGTACTCAAGGAGGTGGGCCTCGACACAGGTCACGGGGAGAATGCACAAACTCTGTACAGACAGCACCTGTAGTCAGGTTAAAACCCGGGTCTCTGGTGTTGTAACTCTATTGCTGTGCCATAATGCTGCCTACTGCATGTTCTCCACAGATGCTGCCTGACCCATTGAGTTATTCCAGCACTTTGTGGGTATGTTTTTGCTTAGTTTTATCATTGAGTTCAGCAGCATACATTTTGCAAATTATAGTTTTTGAAAAAGCAGTGATATTCTAAATAATTAATTCCTTGGCATCTCATAATCTAAATTAATTCTTCCGTTTCTTCCATCACTATTGGGAAATGAAAGGCATTGCCAGTAGGAAAAATAGAAGAAGGGACTAGAATACCAATTGATTTTACCCTTGGGTCATTTTACCCTCAACTTCCTGTAGGTAGGAAAGGTTTAGAGAGATATGGACCAAATGTGGGAAAATGGGACTAGCTTAAGATGGGGCATCTTGGTCAACTTGGACGTATTGGGCTGACGAGCCTGTTTCCACTTTGAACTCTATTTTCTCTCAAAATCAAAGTGTGTAGGATGCACATTTTGTGGGTAGGATGAAAACCTGGCATAACATAGAACCAGCGTATGGGTGATCAGTGGTCAGCAGGGTCTCGGTGGGCAGAAGGGCTTGTTTCTATGATGTATCTCTAAACTAAACCAAACCTCCAACCTCCACCTTCATATTCTCCACTACCATTCATTCCTCAGCACACCTGCAGTTCAAACCATTGTCCACTCCTTCTTGTAATACCACCACATCTGATTCCCTCCCTTCCTCAAACATCACATGAATTACAGGACAGGTCGCTTAAAGTCACCAGGGCCTCAGTCCAGACTAAGACCATCATGACTGACCATTCACTGGTTTCTGCGCTGTATAATCTATAGATTTATAGATTTACACCGTTGATTTCAGATAAATGGTGGTATTCTATAGCAACATTTTTAGTAACAACCATCATTTGCACTACAGTTACAGGATTAGACTAAGGTGGCAGTTTTCCATTGCCTTGCTGAGGCTGCACTTTTAATGCCAGCAGAAAACTTTGTGTGTATATATTTACACAGTTTTATTCAAGTTTATGCAAGCAAAAACATGTCACTTCAGGATAACACCGTTTACTATTTAATTTTTAAATTTTCATTTTAACTTAGACTCTCTACGTTAAAAACTGGACAAATTTAAATACATTTTCCGCTCAACTTTGGCAAACTTTGAAATATAAACTGATTGTCTAACAATAAATTTTACGTACTAATTCATTTCAGAGTATATTGGTATTTATGGAAACAAACACTTGGAAATTCATTGCATTTTTTTAGTGACGAGAGAGTTCTGTTGGTTTAAGATGTATGCCATGTTTGGAAATGTATTGGTTGGGTCATCATTGTACGATCATTATACCAAATTTGAACAAGCTTGAACGAACTTTGCCGGTGGAAAAGAGGGAAAAAAATGGCAAAATGCGGTAAAATTATGTCTATTTACCTCAGTCCCACTTGCCTGTACAAATCTTATAACATTTGATTCCCTTAACATCAAACAATCTGCCTATGCCTGTCCAGAATATACTCAGCAAATCCTCCTAATACCTCCTAGTTTGAAAAACTTAAAGATTTGTTGCCATTTGGGTGAAGAAATTTCTTCTCATCTTGGCTGAATGCTCATCGTGTATTTTAAGTCTATTCATCTTGTCCTGAATGTTCAAAAAGTCTATTTTAAGTCTCTAGATATTCAAGCCAAGGAAAACGCACTTCCTGCACCTATCCTATCAACCTTAAAAAATGTTTTTTTGTTTAGTTACAATTAAAAAAAACCTCTTATTCTTAGTTTTGGAAAGATAGCATGGAAACAGGCCCTTCAGCCCACCAAATCCATGCCAACAATCGATCACTCGTTCACACAAGTTCTATGTTATCCCATTTTCCCATCCACCTCCTACACACTAGAGGAAATTTACATAAGCCAATTAATATTATTAGAGGGTTTGATTAATTATTCAAATTTCACCAAACCCTCATGCCTTTGTGCAGTAGGAAGAAACCAGAGCACCGGGAGGAAACCCACGCGATCGCAGGGAGAACGTGCAAACTCCACACAGACAGCGCCCAAGGTCAGCATCAAACTTGGGTGCCTGGCACTGAGAGGAAGCAGCTCCACCAACTACATTTTAAGTAAATGCAAGTATTGGCCCAGTCCGCTTAATTTCTCCACAAGCGACAGACCTGCCTTCCTAGCCATCAAAATGATGAAGCTTCGCTGCACTCCCTCTGCTACAAGTATATCCTTCCTTAGATATGGAGACGCAGTTCCTTAGATATGAATACGCAGTATTCCAGAGGCTGATTCAGCAATAAACTATATAGCAAGCCAGTTTAAACTACATTTTTTTTTAAACGTAATTATCTGAAGATAACAGAACAGTTCCTTCAGGATCTTCAATACTTCTGGAGGCATCTGCCATCCATGCTCTGTCACTTTCATGTTATCCTTCCCATCTCTCCCTTCCCTTCACTTCTATTTGAACACCAGCAGTGCCCAGGTCAGTATGCAGTTCGAATTGGATTGACCTGAAGCAATACAGCAGGTATTCACAGCTCAAGGCAGTACTTTTATTTCCCAATAGGTCTAATCGTGTGCAAGAAGTCCTCTGTTGGTTATGCTCCATAGTAGTTTTAGTTTAGAGATACAGCATGGAAACAAGCCCTCCATCCCACTGAGTCCACTCCGGCCCTCGATCATCCATTCACACCAGTGCTATGTGCTACATCTTGGCAGGACAAATCAAAATAGGACGTACATGGTAAATGGTAGGGAATTGAAGAATGTAGGTGAACAGAGGGATCTGGGAATAACTGTGCACAGTTCCATGAAAGTGGAATCTCATGTAGATAGGGTGGTAAAGAAAGCTTTTGGTGTGCTGGCCTTTATAAATCAGAGCATTGAGTATAGAAGTTGGGATGTAATGTTAAAATTGTACAAGGCATTGGTGAGGCCAATTCTGGAGTATGGTGTACAATTTTGGTCGCCTAATTATAGGAAGGATGTCAACAAAATAGAGAGAGTACAGAGGAGATTTACTAGAATGTTGCCTGGGTTTCAGCAACTAAGTTACAGAGAAAGGTTGAACAAGTTAGGGCTTTATTCTTTGGAGCACAGAAGGTTAAGGGGGGACTTGATAGAGGTTTTTAAAATGATGAGAGGGATAGACAGAGTTGACGTGGAAAAGCTTTTCCCACTGAGAGTAGGGAAGATTCAAACAAGGGGACATGACTTGAGAATTAAGGGACTGAAGTTTAGGGGTAACATGAGGGGGAACTTCTTTACTCAGAGAGTGGTAGCTGTGTGGAATGAGCTTCCAGTGAAGGTGGTGGAGGCAGGTTCGTTTTTATCATTTAAAAATAAATTGGATAGTTATATGGATGGGAAAGGAATGGAGGGTTATGGCCTGAGCGCAGGTATATGGGACTAGGGGAGATTATGTGTTCGGCACGGACTAGAGGGGTCGAGATGGCCTGTTTCCGTGCTGTAATTGTTATATGGTTATATGGTTATATGGTTACACACTGGGGATAATTTACTGAGGCCAATTAACCTACAAACCTGCACATCTGTGGGATGTGGGAGGAAACTATAGCACCTGGAATAAATCCACCTGGTCACAGGCAGAACGTGCAAACTCCACGGAGACAGCACCCAAGGTCAGGATCGAATCCGGGTCTCAGGAACTGTGAGGCAGCGGCTCTACTAGCTGTGTTATTGTGCCATGGATACAATGATGACTCAAAGCCAGAAAACAATCAGTAACCCTTTGATTCTATTTGAAAGGTGGAACCACAGATCACAGTAACAAAGTGATTGTTCACAATAATTGCCTCACACCATTTAAATATATGATTCAGTTTTCACATATAACAAGCACCACACAGCACTGTGCGCAGTGGTAGAGTGGCTGCCTTATAGCGCCGGAGACCCGGGTTCGATCCTGACTATGGTTGCTATCTGTACAGTTTGTTGGTTCTGCCTGTGACCGCGTGGGTTTTCTCCAGCTGCTCCGGTTTCCTCCCACATTCCTAAGACGTGCAGGTTTGCAGGCTAATTGGAAATTGTCCCTCATGTGTAGGATAGTGCTGGTGTACGGGGCGACTGCTGGTCGGCGTTGAGTGGGTGGGTGTAAGGGCCTGTTTCCATGCCATATCGCTAAAGTACTGATGTAGAGTAAACTCCGAAGTATATTAGCAATCTGTGAAATTGTGCTTCGAGCTTATTCAGTAAATGTTCACTTTGATTATGAATCTGAAGAAAGCTCCAAAAGTGCTGATATTGAGTTGTGTCCTCGCATGTCAGGTAATGTAATAAAGACAAAGCACCTTGGGGAAATAACGATCACCATAGCAGGGATGTGTCCATCAGTTTGAGTGCACGACATCTGAGTATTCTGAGCCTACCAATGTTCCCAAAGCTTATCCCAAGCAAAATCTCCATCTCAAAAAGAGAGTGAGACTTCATAAGATGTGCTTCATTTATTCACCTGGGTTCCTTCATAGAGCATCCTGCATCTTGGAGATGGGCACCTGACATGGCACTTGGTCTATTATTAGCAATGAAGATTAATTGATCTCCTCCACTCGCAATGATGGACGGGTTGTCAGTGAAAATATGACAAGGGCATTTGTTCTGTATTTTAACAATTGAAAAATGACAGGCACCCTATGCACAAAGAAGGTTTGTGTAGCATCATAGATCGTCAGATCTAGCGAGTGGCAAATCTTATCCCATGTGGCAAAAGATTGCTTATACACCATCACATATTTCTTAAGGGACTGTATTTTCAACTGAGGTAAATAATGTTTGGAAAAGTTCTTCACGGGCGTGGAGACCAATATCAGAGGGAACAAAATACAAACTGCTGGAGTATGCAGCATCTGTAATGGGCAGACGACGTTCCAGGTTGGGACCCTTCTTTAGACCCTGAACATTAATTATACATTTCCTTCAATCGATGCTGCCTGACCCACTAAGTTCCCCCAGCAGTTATTTTTTTAACTCAGAATTCCAACATTGGCAGTCTCTTGTGTCTCCAGTATTGGAGTTTATAAGAGGTGTTTAAAAGCTTGCACTTCCCAACCAAGTCAATGAAGTGTATGACAGGGGAACGGTGTGGTCTGACAGAAGTGATCATCTGAGCAGATGGTTGCAACTTCCACCCTCATTCAAGTATAACTAACTTCCAGAAGAATGTAGAACCAAGGAACCACAGATGCTGGTTTACCAAAAGGACACTGTCCTGGAGTTACTCAGTGGATCAGGCGGCATCTCTGGAAAACATGGATAAGTGGCGTTTTGGATTAGGACCCTTCTTCAGACGTGTAGAAAGGAACAGCAGATGTGGGTATATATCAAAGATAGACACAAAGTGCCGGTGTAACACAGCAGGTCAGACAGGATCTATGGAGAAAAAGGATGGGTGACCTTTCAGGTTGGAACCTTTCATCAGTCTGAAGAAGGGTCCCGACCCAAAGCTTCAACCATCTTTTTTCTACAGTGATGCTACCTGAGTCGTTGAGTTACTTCAGCACTTTGTGTCCTTCTTCAGACTTGTTCAGCTTCTGACAGACTCTTCAGACAGTCTGAAGAATAGTCCTGACCTGAACCATCACCTATCCATGTTTTCCAGAGATGCCGCCTGACCCGCTGAGGTATTCCAGCACTTTGTAAGAAACTTCCACAAAGTTAAGTAAGTAAGAGACAAGATTCAGAGCAGAGCTGCTATTTTTAAGTGGAAGATGAAGCATGGATCATGCTCCCCAAGTTTGATGTTGAAACTTTGTTATTTAAAGCAGTACTCCGTCCAGACTAAACTAATGATATCTTGGTTATAGACGCACTTGAATTCCTGTTATTGAGATATACCGTATTTCCCGGCAATGAAGACGCAGCTGCGTCAAAGACGCACCCCCATTTTGAGTTGCTAAATTTTGAAAAAAGGCTGGCGGGACAGGATCAAGGGTTTGGTTTAGTCATGTAGACGGGATCAAGAGTTTTTTGCATTTTCCAGATCCCTCGCGTCCCCGGGACTGGCTGCAGTTTCCAGATCGCTCGCGTCCCTGGGACTGGCTGCAGTTCCCAGGTCGACTTCGAGCCCCGGGACTGGCTGTATCGCCCAGGTCGCCTGCGAGCCCCGGGACTAGCTGCAGTTCCCAGGTGATTGAGTAACTTATAGACAACGTTGCATGACAAAATGAATAGGTAGTAGGAAAAAATATGTGTTAGTAAATTAAGACCAGAATGGCCGGTCATGTTTACTAAGTGGATTAAATTCTTCTTTGAAGAAATGGAGAGATCAAAAAAGGGCATTGTGTTTGATATATATGGACTTTCAAAGAGCATTTGATAAATTAATACATGATAAACCTGCCAGCAAAATTGAACTACATGCTATTAAAGCAACATTGGCGGCATAGAGACAAAATTGGCTAAACCTTAAAGAGAAAAGAATAATGGATTCCAACATTTGCAGGTCTTTGTGTTTCACAAGGATTAATGCTGACTGTTTGGAAGTGTAATAGTGTTCCACTTACTCACTTTTGGATCTTTCCTTGCTCTTAGATATATTTGGCTGACACAGGCGTGGTATACAGCATATAATTCCATATTTTTTCAAACAAAAAGTTTAAAATCAGGTAACAAAGAATGAATTTCAGAAGGATATGACAGACTTTTGAAATGGGCAGAATTGAGAGATGTAATTTAACATACCTGTGGGCCACACGGTAGCGCAGTGGTAGAGTTGCTGCCTTACAGTGCTTCCAGCACCAGAGACCCGGGTTCGATCCCGATGACGGGTGCTGTCTGCACAGAGTTTGCACATTCTCTCCGTAACCACGTGGGTTTTCTCAGAGATCTTTGGTTTCCTCCCACACACAGGTTTGTACTTAATTGGCTTGGTGTATGTATAAATTATCCCCAGTGTGTGTAGGATAGTGTTAATGTGCGGGGATCTCTGGTTGGAGTGGACTTGGTGGGCCGAAGGGCCTGTTTCCGCACTGTATCTCTAAAACTAAAAAACTAAAACTAAAATAGAAACTAAATACAGAAGTGTGAAGTGATTCATTTCAATAGAAAAAAAATCTGAAGGAAGTGGCTAGAATGTGTCTCAAGAAATGTCAGGAAGGAAATGTCAGCTTCTGCAGCCAAATCATTGGCATGCACCAGTGTAAGTTTTGGAAAGCTATACTGAATGAAAACAGATGGCCATGGCTTGTTTGTTCGTCTACATTGGGATTTTGAACTGCCTTCCATAGATGGACTGTTCTTGGACTCCAGGGGCAAAGCATTGACACATGCCAATTCCACAACAGGTGCACTGAAGAATTTTCCTATTGAACCTTTGCCACTTTAGACTTAGGGCAGAAACATAACCCCGAGAGAATAAAGTTGAACAAGAGGGCATTGTTTTAAGTTGAAAGGACCACAATTTAGTAGGAACCTGAGGTGCACCTTTTTCACTCAGTGTGGTTGGTATATGGAACAAGCTGCCAGAGGAGGTAGTTGATGCAGGTACTAGAACAGCATTTAAAAGATACTTGGACAGGTGCATAGATAGTAAAGGTTCAGAGGGATAGGGGCCAAACACAAGTAAGTGGGACTAGCTGAGATAGAGCATCTGGCTAGCATGAAAGAGTTGGGCCGAAGGGTCTCTTTCCTAGCTGTATGTCTCCATGACCCCATAACTTTGTGACACTAATTGAAATGTCTTAAATTTATTGAGATTAATTTAACGTTGTCCCTATCAATGTTTTTTTAATATCTTAATTTAAAAAAAAAAATTTTTGAATGGTTGTAAAATTTCAAGGAGTCAGTGATTTTCAAGAGTATTCGAGATCCTTAGCAAGTTTAGTAGCTGGCAAGCTTTTCTCATTGTTTTACCCTGTACCCAAAAAGGCAAGGATTACTTGTCTTAATGACTACAGGCCTGTCGCACTGACCTCTGTAGTCATGAAGACACGCGAAAGGCTTGTGCTGGCCAAGCTGAAAAATATCACAAACTCCCTGCTGGACCCTCTGCAGTTTGCATATCGGGCCAATAGATCTGTGGATGATGCAGTCAACCTGGGCCTGCACTTCATCGTCCTGCACCTAGACCGCCAGGGGACCTATGCGAGGATCCTGTTTGTTGATTTTAGCTCTGCATTCAACACCATTGTGCCAGAGCTACTACATTCCAAACATTCCGAGTTGACTGTGCCTGAACCCCTCTGTCAGTGGATCACCAACTTCCTGACAGACAGGAAGCAGCATGTGAGGCTGGGAAAGCACATCTCAGACCCGCAAATGCTCAGCATATGAGCACCGCAAGGCTGCGTACTCTCTCCTCTCCTCTACTCTCTCTACACCAACGACTGCACCTCCACAGCCACCTCTGTCAAGTTTCTCAAGTTTGCGGATGACACAACCCTAATTGGACTGATCCAGGATGGGGAGGAATCTGCCTACCGACAGGAAGTGTCACAGCTGGCATCCTGGTGCCGTCGCAACAACCTAGAGCTCAATGCTCTTAAGACAGTTGAATTGATTGTAGACTTTAGGAGAGCTCCCCCTCCCCTCACCCTACTCACCATCAACAATACCACAGTCACATCTGTGGAGTCTTTTAAGTTCCTAGGAACCATCATCTCCAATTACCTTAAGTGGGGGGGGGGGGGGCTACCATCGACTCCACAGTCAAAAAGGCACAACATAGGATGTACTTCCTACGGCAGCTGAGGAAGCACAATCTGCCACAGGAAATGATGGTCCAATTTACACGGCCATCGTAGAATCTGTTCTCACCTTCTCCATCATGGTCTGGTTTGGCTCGGCCACCAAGCACGACACCTGGAGGCTGCAGCGAATCGTCCGATCAGCAGAGAAGGTTATTGGCTGCAACCTTCCCTCCATTGATGAACTGTACACTGCAAGGGCCAGGAAGCGAGCGGGCAAGATCATCTCTGACCCCTCTCACCCTGACCACAAACTCTTTGAATAGTCACTTCCCTCTGGAAGGCGACTCCGGATTGTCAAAGCTGCCACAGCCAGGCATAAAAACGTTTTTTATCCACGAGTAGTTGCTTACTCTACAGCCAAAAATCTGTAGCCTCCCTTTGATCTGGTATTTTGTTGGTTCACATGCTTGATCAATGGTGTTTTATCATTAATGTTTTATTATTATTAATGTTTGATGTTTTCTGTTAAACTAACTTACTTACTTACTTACTTACTTACTTACTTACTTACTTACTTACTTACTTACTTACTTACTTACTTACTCACTCACTCACTCACTCACTCACTCACTCACTCACTCACTCACTCACTCACTCACTCACTCACTCACTCACTCACTTACTTAGCCACTCTCCTTGATGGTATTACATTCTGTGAGGACCTGTTGTGGTGCAGAGCTTGGATATGAAGGGTCAAGATATCTTCAGGCAGTAAGCCAACATCCACTGAAAAACGATTTATGATTTATGTCATGTGTTAGCAGCAGGATGAGATATCTCACCATGTGCATTAAGATCCAGTTTTAATATAAATTAAACAGGATAATTTTAATAGAGATGGAGAAATTTATGTGTGCATAGACAAATCTTGCAAGATGACATTAAGAAGGAATGTTGACTGTGCATCGGAGAACCTGATGTCTTGAATTCAATTGAAAGATAAAGCATGAAAACAGGCCATTCAGCCCACCGAATCCATGCTGACCATCGATCACTGATTCAAACTAGTTCTATGTTACCCCACTTTCCAATACACTCCCTACACACTGGAGGCAATTTACAGAGGTAAATTAACCTACAAACTTGCACGTCTTTGGGATGTAGGAGGAAACCGGAGCAAATGGAGGAAACTCATATGGTCACAGGGAGAACGTGCAAACTCCACACAGACAGCTCCCGAGGTCTGGATCAAATCTAGGTTCTGATGCTGAGGCAGCAACACTACCGATGTGTCACCATGCCACCCAAGAGATTTAATTTCTGAATATCTTTGAAAGAAGCAAAATTGGTTGTTTTGTTGGTTTAGGTGACGATGATTTGTATACCGTACAGTGTGACGTACATGCTGGCAAATTGGATTTATTTTTCAAAATACTACGTTGATAATTGCTATCTTCATATCTGTTCATATTTTACTGTTTTAATTAAAACAATAATATTGTAAATCATACCAAATTACATAATTCATGGAATGAATAGTAAGATTAAACGAGACTTACCAGTTTGAAGTTTGATCGTTATTTTATGAGGAGTAACGTTGAGGGATTACGTGAAGAACCCCACCAGGGCGCATGCGTGTCATTCTTCCAAGCAGCGGTGTGAAATCACAGATAACTGTAATGACTAAACATAGTAAGATTAGAGAAGAGATACCAGTTGAGTATATGATCAAGGGTGGGAGCGGTGGGCACGTAATCCCTCTACGTTACTCCTCATAAAATAACGATCAAACTTC
Source organism: Amblyraja radiata (assembly GCF_010909765.2). Taxonomy (NCBI): domain Eukaryota; kingdom Metazoa; phylum Chordata; class Chondrichthyes; order Rajiformes; family Rajidae; genus Amblyraja; species Amblyraja radiata. Next base: position 59,895,835 of record NC_045959.1, read on the forward strand.
AAACTGGTAAATTCTCGTTTAATCTTACTATTTTACTTCGGAGTCACGTGAGTGACTACGTGAAGATTTTAAAGCTCTGTGATTTCATGCCGTGGAAACGAGTCCATGCATCACATCTGCCTTGATTATGGGGAGAATAGTGTTAACATCATTAGACATCAATACGATATTGAAAACCCAACGATAAATATATTAACATCAAATTATAGCCCCTATTTATGGGGTAAATTATATTACAGAACTTAAAATTGTTTCTGCAAATGTTCCAGATTTAATGACTGGCTTGTTATAAAATCGTTGGAAAGTTTTCTCCGTTGACCATCCTGCTGTCTTGAGGATTTGGTCCATAGGAACATCCAACTTCATAGCTGTCGATGTAGCGGCAGCCATGGTGGAGTGAGATTTAAAATGCTAGTGTCTACTCCAGCCGTATTAGGACCTGTTTTAGCCATCTAGAGATGGTCTGGACTGTCACTGTTTTGAGTGGCTGTTTGTAGCTGATTAAAAGTGACATTTCTTTCCCTCTGATGATCTTAGTATACTCCATATATAATAGTAAGTGTGTTACAATACAGAGACGATCATCTGTCGGGTATGCCCTGAATTCTGTGGGGTTTTTTTTTCCCCTGCTGACCCCTGTCTGTTCTGTTTGACTAATTCATTGATGTGAAAAGTTAAATTTCCAGATGAAATAGTCATGTTGTCCAGCCTTAGTTTCTGTAGTGACTGGACCCTTTGTGCCGTGACCAAGGCCATCAGCATGACTGTTTTCATAGTCAGTTTCTGTATGGGACAGAGCTGTAGCTGGAGACCAGTTTCTTAACATGGTCAGTACAATGCTCACATCCCATATTTGGGAGTACCTGGTTCTTGGGGGATTAACATTAAAATGCCCCTCATGAGTTTGGTTACCAGGGTGTGTCCCAACAGAATGCCGCTCTGTTCCTTGCCACAGGTATGTTGACAGAGCACTTCTGGCGCAGTTGATGGCACTATGACTGAGCCTCTCATCGTAATGGAGGCTTGCCAGGAATTCCAGAACAGACGGGATGTTCATAGATCTGTGGGTGATCTTTCCTTTGTTACTGGATGGACCAGTAAATTAGGTCTATGATGGATGGTGATGCATGATTCTAATACCATGTCTAGTATCATCGGGAACCATGGTTGAGTAGGCCAATCGGGTACTATCAAAATACCAGACGCAGAGTCTTGCTGTATTTTCCTTAATAGCCGACTGATGAGGCAGAAAGGAGGGAATGCATAAATAAACAATTTCCCCCAATGCAGCGAAAATGCATCTGTTGCCGCTGCCCCAAGGTCTGGTTCCCATGAAACATAATTTGATAACTGGTGATTGAGCCTGGATGCGAAAAGATCGATATCTGGTGTTCCATACCGTGCTGTAATTTCAGCAAATACATTTTATCCAACATCCATTCAGTGTTTTCATTGAATTTGCGTGACCTGGTGTCTGCCACTAAATTTAGTCTACCTGGTAAGTAGGTAGCTGATATCCAAATATCTCTCTGGATACACCATTGCCAAATTGTGTTAGCCAGATTGTCACATGATGTCGATTTGTTTCCACCCATATGGTTGATATATGCTACCACGGTGGTGTTGTCAATTTGTAGTCTAACATGCTGGTGATTTAACCCAGAACAATATGACTTAAGGCCATGGAATGCACTTAACATTTCCAGGTAGTTTATGCCCAGTGTTTGTAATAATGATGCCTCCTGTGCATTCCATCTCCCTCCACAGCTGGAGATGGAATTGGTAGCACCCCAACCAAGTGCACTGGCATCAGTTTGTAGTACCATAGACGGGTTGCTGATAATTATTGGATTGGAACAATACCTGATGTTATGTTCTCACCATTTTAGTTCCATTATGGCCTCTGTTGGTAGCTTCATTGGTCTGTCAAAATGGCCACCATTAATTTTGAGTGCTCTTATTTTTGCTCTCTGTAAATTTCGATAGTGCAAAGGTCCAAATTGTGTGGCTGGAAATGCAGCCACTATCTTCCCAATTATTCTAGCTACCAGTCTAATGGATGATTTGGTGATGTCAATGATTTCGCTACACGCCTCTATTAAGGCTGTAACCTTTTCTTTCGGCAAAGTCACTGACATGAGAACTGAGTTAATGGTGAACCCCACATAATCCATTTTTGTTGAAGGCGTTAATTTAGACTTAACTGGATGGATGATAAACCCCAGTTTTTCAAACAATTGTTTTGTGGCTGTTACCGCTTGTTTAGCCAATTCCAAAGTTTTGCCAACAATAAGTATGTCATCTAGATATGCCATTACCATGTGTTTTTGTTTCCGCAGTAACGCTAGGGCTGGTTTTAAAATGTTTGTGAACAGCCTGGGGGCTGATGTTAGCCCATTAGTTAGTGCCCTGTATTGCCAGTGCTGACCCATCCAGTTGAATTTTAAATAACATCTGTGGTCACCTCTTGTGGGTACTGTATAGTAAGCATCTTTGAAATCGATGCTTGCCATGTAGTAGCCTTCGGAAATCAATTGCTTAGCAGTAACAAAGGTTTCCATCTTGAATGAATATATTGTACAAAGGTATTCAAAGTAGTCAAATCGATGATGATGCGGCAACCACCATCTTTCTTGTTTTTTATAAAGATGTTGGACACGAATTCCTGTGATTCGTGTTGGGTTTTCTCAATTACTCCTTTTTTATATAGCCGCTGTAATTCAGCATGTGCTTTAGATTTTTCTATGCCTGTGAGCACGAACATTCGGTTCGGTACATGCTGAACTGGAGGGTTATGTTTTTGTATAAATTCTATGGTATAACCCTGGATACTGCTTAGAATATAAGTGTCGGTAGTTAACTTATTCCATGCATCCAAATAATATCGTAATCTCCCACCAACTTCCATGTTCCCTTTAATTCTTAAGGAACCAGACCCACCTACCTCCATGGTTACCAGTGGTAGGTGTGTTACTTCTTCGGCATCCTCCATGGACGTTGAGGCGCCGTTGTCTGGGTCTGTAGTTGGGTTGGTGTTGAGGGCTTGCGCATTTTCCAGGAAGGTCGGTCAGGGCCATGGCCTAAAAAAGACCGATGTTGGGTGTTCCTGGTTTTTCCGCTTTCTCCAGTTTGTCTTGGCCGACTGGTGGGTGCGTAGGGGTGATGTTTTTGGCCGTAGTAGCTTTTGGATGCTGCTTTTATGAGCCCCAGGGTTTTCGCCTCTTCGTCAAGTTTTTTGACTTGTTTTGATAAATCCCCTCCAAATAGTAATATTGATGGTTTGGAGGTTCCAGGTTTGCAGAGGCCAGCAAATTTGGGGTCTAAAGCCGGTTGGATAGCACTTTTCCTAATACTGTTTAACTCGTATTGTGAGTTGCAGAGTAAAGCCAGTGCATCTTGGTGGTCTTGGGTCATGTTTTGCTCATTCAATGTGTGGGCAAAAGCCGTAATTCCTGCTGTTAGGACTTTTAGGACTTTCTGTATTTTTAAGTCCCTGGTTCTAATTGATGCCCCGACATGTTTCCAGATGCACTGGTTGACACTGGGAACATTTAGCGACTTGCATTTCCCTGGTGGTAAGTGTTGTGCTGTGGTGTCCGATAATGCCTGTCCCTGTAGTTGCTTAAAAGACATGTAGTCAATGCTTGCCGCTATTTTCGGCTCCAGGTTTAGGCCAGTTTGGTCGTGTTGGATAAACTGGGACACCATATCCAACATGTTTTCTTTCACCCCAGGCATACTAGGGGTATGTTGATCACTCCCCTCTTCAGGGTCAGCCCAGAATTGACCCTCCGTGCTCCCCTCTGATGAGGGAGAAACACTGTGCAGCCCCACAAGAGGTACTGCTGTGGGGCTTACTAACTGCCCACTGTGGCTAGCCTCCATCTCCCGGAGCCTGCCACTTTGGAGTATTTCCTCCTGCAGCCGCTCCAACCGGCTCCAATGCTCACGGGCACTGGCCGTCGCGGCTGCTCTTGTTACCCGCTCCCAGCCGCTCCAACCGGCTCCAATGCGTACGGGCACTGGCCGCTCGCGGCTGCTCCTGAAGCCGCTCCAACCGGCCCCAATGCTCACGGGCATTGGCCGCTCGCGGCTATTCAGAGTCAGACTCATCAGAGTCAACGACTCTGTTAGTTTTTTGCTTCGCTCTACCACCCGGCCGTGGCCGGTGCGGGAGCGAAGTCGGGCACAGCTGTTCCCATTTCGGGAGATTGGCATGCCGTTGGCTGCTGCTGCTGGCAACTCCGCGGTTCTCCCCCGCCAGCTTTTTCGCAGCTTTCGTGGATCTGGTCCATGTCTCCACCTGTAAGGTAAGTGGAAGGAACGCAGAGTCTCCTTACCTGCTGTTCCCGGCTTTCAAATTCTGCCGCTAAGGGGAACGTCGTTCCCCCTGCTGTGACTCGTTGCAATGCGTGTAGCGATATGACACGCATGCGTCCTGGCGGGTTTCTTCACGTAGTCACTCACGTGACTCCGAAGTAAAATAGGATATTAAAACTCGTATTGATCTTTTTCTCATTTTGATTCAGAGCTTATATTGGAAAAAATACTAAACATCTTTTAAACCCTAAAGGACATTTTCTCATTATACTGAAGTCTACAAAATGTTGTAGATGGGTTGGAGGGTGAAACTGGGATTGGGTAAGATGGCTTTCAAGGGTGATTTCTTCACCAATGTGACTTACACAGTAAATAGATTTACAGTTTATAAAGATTTGGACATTATCCTAATGCTTTGTAAAACACTGGTTATCCATCAGCTGGAATATCATGCACAGTGCCAAGTATTACAGCTTTTGAAAAATGTTAAGTCCTTGGAGAGATTGTGAAGGAGGTACATCATGGTGTTACCAGAAATACAAAACTTTACTTCTGTGGAAAAGCTCGAAAAGCTGGTGTTTATTTAGAGTTACAGAGCATGGAAACAGGTCCTTTGACTAAACATCTCCATGCTGACCAAGATTTCTCATCTACTTTAGTCCCTCTTTCCCGTGTTTGGCCCATATCCATCCAAACCTTGTGCAGGAAAGAACTGAAGCCGCTGGTTTGTACTGAAGATTACACCTCCTCCACAGACGACAATGAACCATTGTGGGCTCTTTGGTCATCGGTGTCGGCTCTGATTTGATCTGTACCTTTTCATGCCTCTAGTTTTCCTCTCTCCTGACTCTCAGTCTGAAGACGGGTCTTGACCAGAAACGTCACCTATTCCTTTTCTCCAGAGATGCTGCCTTGCCCGCAATGTTACTCCAGCATTTTGTGTCTATCTTCCCTCTAAATCTTACCTATCCAAATGCCTGTCAATACCTGTCCACATGCCTTTGAAATAATATCATTTCTTTTGACTGAAACAAATGAAACGGGGTTAAACAGAGGTTTGCAGCCTCACACAGATGCTAGGTAAAGGAACAGAGTCGGTTTCTGGGAACAGAAGATGTGGTGGCAAACTGGACAAAGATAATAAAGTCATCAAAGATAATAAATGACACAGTGAATTGTCAAGACAAGGAAAGCACTGCTTTATAGAGTGGTGAAATCAGAAAGGTATTGGATGACTACTTGAAGCGAGAACATTTTGGGGCTATAAGGACGGAGCAGGAGGTGGTGACTAAATCAAACGGCCATTCAAAGACCTAGCATAGGTTTGATGGGGTGACTGATCTGCTTCAGTGAAATATCATCTGGCGATTCTATAAAACAGGAACAGATTGGAGCCGAACACAAGACGATTTAACAGCCCTGGAGGAGAAGGTGAGGATGATTGATGAATGGTTCAGATCAACAAAAGGACTTGGCATCAAGCCAGGCTGATGATTAACGAAAGAGAAGCAGGGACATCTTAGGTGCTGAACAATGAGATCGCCAAGAACGGAAGATTGAATTCTCCATAACTTTCAATGTTCAAAGAGAACAAAACATAGTTAAGACTGTGATGAATAGAACAGATTAATGTTATTGGAATTGAAGTTCTATGAAAATATGATGCTATGATAAAATAAATGGAATGCACGTTATGAACGAGCATGTAATGAAAATATTCCATTTTGAAACGTATTCGATAAATTGTCAGAGAGCAGCTTGAAAATAAAATGAATGAACTTTATTCGGAATGACATGCCAGTGCAGACGATACAAAGCATGTGGTTACCAGATTTTCTTTTGAATTAGGCACATTTGTATCCTTCATACCATGCTTGTAACAGTTTCAGTTCAGGATAGTTTATTGTCACGTATACCGAGGTTACATTGCAAAACTTTTGTTGCGTGCAAACCAGTCTGCAGAAAGACAATACATGATTACAATTGATCCATTTACAGTGTGTAGAGATATAATGAGGGAATAACGTTTAGTGCAAGGTAAATCAAGCAAAGTCCGATCAAGGGTAGTCTGAGGGTCATCAAAGAGGTAGATAGTAGTTCAGCACTACTCTCTGGTTGTGGTAAGATGATTCTGTTGCCTGATAACAGCTGGGAAGAAACTGTCCCAGAATCTGGTGGTGTGCGTTTTCACACTTCTATACCTTTTGCCTGGTGGGAGATGGGAGAAGAGGGAGTGGCCAGGGCTTGAATTGTCCTTGATTATGCTGCTGGCCTTGCTGAGGCAGCGTGACGAATAAATGGAGTTAATAGAAGGGAAGTTGGATTGTGTGATGGTCTGTCCTGCATCCATAATTCGCTGCAATTTCTTGTGGTCTTGGATGGAGCTGTTCCGAAACCAAGCTGTCATGCATCCTGATAAAATGCTTTCTATGGCGCATATATGGTGCTAAAATAGCTTTATGGGCCTGTCCCACTTAGGCAATTTTTCAGGCGACTGCCGGCAACTGTCAAGTCGCAGGCAGTCTCCTGAAAAAACGGCGACTGTCAGAGTGCAACACACACACACACACATCGCTTCTTTCACCAGCTCATTATGCAGGCGGGGGACAGGGCAAACGGGGGGAGCGATGTCTGAGTGAAATTCACACGGTGCAAAGCCAATGTGATACAGACACACACCGCAATGAACAGGAAGGTTGGAGCTGTACTGTAATTAAGACGGTGAAAGCACAGTGTATGGGAAGGGTCACGCAAGTCCTTTAAAAGGGGGAGGGGTGGGGGTGAGAGGGGGGAGAGGAGGGTGAGGGGTGGGGGGGGGGGGGAGAAGGAGTGCAGACAACTTTTAAAAAGCCAGAGATACACGGCTGTGAAGCTCGGCGGACTGACGTTTGCAGTGGCCTCTGCAGTCCGTCTGGCTTTTTTAAAATTTTTGTCCCGTTGAGTGTATAGTTTGTAGTGGTTTATATATTGTTTTTAACTGTGTATATGTGGGGGGTGGGGGGACTCCATTGTCGTTTGGGCCTAGTACCGTGGAGCGGCCTCCAACCGGAACGACCTTGTGGCTCCAGTTGCAGAGCCTGTGGACTTACTATCGTGGAGCTGGCCGGCTTCGGAGCATGGAGAACTGTGGTGGTGCGTGGCTGCGGCCCGACTCCGGAGCTTCGGAGGCTCCAGCCGCAGGTCCAGTGGACGGTGACATCGGGAGCTCGCTGGTCCCTGGTGGGAGACCGCTTTTCGGAGCTCCCGCAATGGCAACTTCTCCTGCCCGAATTGCGAGGTTGAAAACGACCCAGAGCGGGGCCTTACATCGCCTGGCGCGGCTTTAACGGCCGCGGGACTTGCCAGCGCCCGCCAGGGGCTCCAACATCAAGTTCTGGAGCAGGGCCTTCCATCGCCCGGTGCGGCCTTAATGGCTGCGGGACTGACCATGCCTTACATCACCCACCGAGGGCTTTGACATCGGGAGAAGAATGGAGAGCAGGGGAGAAACAAGACTTTGCCTTCCATCAGAGTGAGGAGGAGATTCACTGTGATGGATGTTTGTGTAAATTGTGTTGGTGTGTGTCTTGGTTCTTTTCTTGTTGTATGACTGCAGAAACCAAATTTCGTTTGAACTTCATTTAAGGTTCAAATGACAATAAACAGTATTGTAATTGTAATTGTAGCATTACCGGTCAGTTATCCTTGGTTCTGAAAACTACCGATTACGTTATTTTTCCCAATGAGCCAATGAAATTCACCGGTCAGCACCGGCTACAACCTACAAGAATCTACGACATCCTTTGACCTTCTGGCAACCCACTAGGAACTCTTGGTGACCCACCTACGGCACGAGAATTCTTGCAACTCTCCATGGCGGCTTCATTCTGGTCGCATCTAATTTTTCAAAATTAACGGTGACCATAATGAGGCCGCGGCTCGTTCCCAGAATGCGGGAACTCCTCACGACCATGAAAGCGACTACCCGGCAACCACCCACGCGTAGTCTCCTGCAGTCGCCTAAAAAATCACTTAAGTGCGACAGGCCCATTATTCTTCTCTCGCTTTAGTTAGTTTTAAGGACCACCTTTAATGATTTGCAAATGATGCAAACCCAAAAAAAAACAAATGTTTCAAATACTCAGCAGATCATTCACATCTAGGGAGAGAAAAAGAGTTCTTAAAAATTACAGAAAACTACAGATGCTGGAAATCTGAGATAAAAACAAGAACTGCTGGAAACATTCAGCAGGTTAAGCAGCATCTGTGAAAGGAGAAACAATGAATGTTCCAAATCTGGGACCAATTGTCAGGACCAGGAAAGTTCATTTTCAGAAACGGAAAAGGTGAGGGAACAAACGGAATATTCATTTATGTATAAGAAAGAACTGTAGGTGCTGGTTTAAATCGAAGGTAGACACAAAATGCTGGACTAACTCAGCGGGACAAGCAGCATCTCTGGAGAGAAGGACTGGGTGACGTTTCGGGTCGAGACCCTTCTTCAGACTAATTTAGTTTAGTTTATTGTCACGTTTTAAAAAAGCTTTTTTTGTTACTTTCTATCCAGTCAGCGGACAGACTATGCATGGTTACAATCAAACTGGCCGCAGTGTACAGATACAAAATAATGGGACATAGCGTTTAGTGCAAGATAAAGTCAGGTATAGTCTGATTAAAGAAAGTCTAAGGGTCTCTAATGAGGTAGATGGGAGCTCAGGAGCGCTCTCTAATTGTTGTTAGGATGGTTCATTGCCTGATAACACTGGGAAGAAACTGTTCCTGAATCTGGAGGTATGTGGTTTCAATATGCAAATATATTTGTTAGGTGTACCCCATTAGCCCTTTTAGAGTCACCCTGTCAGATATATTCATTTTGTTCTACCCATTCATTCTCCACTATTAAAAACACTTCAGTCACTTGCCTTTCCCAATTTCCTCCCAGTACGTCAAATGTTGCCCTCTTCCTTGTAGGGCCCTCTATATGTTGGCTAAGGAAAGCTCTCTGAACACATTTGACTTCAGACTGAAGAAGGGTCCCGACCTGAAACGTCACGCATCCTTTTTCTCCAGAGATGCTGCCAGACCTGCTCCAGGGCTTTGTGCCTAGATCAGATAATTTACTTTACTTTAATACAATCAAACTCAAGTACAATAGGTAGAGCAAAGGAGAAGTTACAGAGTGCAGAATATAGTATTCAATATTGTAGCGCACTAGTTCCATAGACAAAATCCAATGTCCGTGATGTGCTAGAGATGAATTGGTCAATACCCTAGCTTACCATTCAGAAGCACCGTTCGGAAGGAACTTCCTGATAATGGAGGGGAAGATGCTGTTCCCGAGTCTGGCTGTGCACGTTCATATGTTCATAAGTTTACAAGTGATAGGAGCAGAATTAGGTCATTTGGCCCATCATGTCTACTCAGCCATTCAATCCTGGCTGATCTTGCTGAGTTACTCAAGCTTTTTTTTATCTAACTTTGGCTGATCTATCTCTCCCTCCTATCCCCAAACTCCTGCCTTCTCCCCATAATCCCTGAAACCCGTACTAATAAGAATCTATCCATCTCTGCCTGAAACGTTTTCAAGCTTCTGTAACCTCTTCCTGACAGGAGCGGGGAGGAGAAGGAATGACTGGGGTGGGACAAGTCAGGAGCCTTAGGTCCTGCCATCTGAGCTTTAATTGTTGCTCGTGAATTGCTCTGTTTCCCAGGGTAGTAATAAGGTCAGGCATTCAGCTGGAGCATGAAGGCTTTGAAAGTTAAGGCAGCTGTGGGAATAATGGGCAGAGGGGTGGAGAAGTTCCAATTGCTAAGTATGTGCTGGGTCAAGTACAATAAGATCCAATTATCTGAGAATCAAAATCAAAATATTCCACCTGGTATTTTAAGGGTCGCTTTGGAACACTAAATGCTATTTAAATGCCTTGTGAATTATTTAGACCACAGGAATATTTCATGAGGCCTGAGCAAAGCATCATGGAACGATAGTCTCAATTAACCATTATAGCACATTTAACCCCTTTAAGTCATTGATTAAGTCATTGGGACGACAGATGGCACAATGGGCTAAGTGTTCGGCTGGCAACCGGAAGGTAGCCGGTTCGAATCCCGCTTGGAGTGCATACTGTCGTTGTGTCCTTGGGCAAGACACTTCACCCACCTTTGCCTGTGTGTGAATGTGTGTGAGTGATTGGTGGTGGTCGGAGGGGCCGTAGGCGCAGATTGGCAGCCACGCTTCCGTCAGTCTGCCCCAGGGCAGCTGTGGCTACAGAAGTAGCTTACCACCACCGAGTGTGACTGAGGAGTGAATGAATAATGCGATGTAAAGCGCCTTGAGTATTAGAAAGGCGCTATATAAATCCCATCCATCATTATTATTATTATTGCTATCTTAATTTGGAACAATTAATCAGACCCATTCCCAGCTTTTTGTGTCCATCTTCGGTTTAAACCAGCATCTACAGTTTCTTCCTACACCGACCCATCACCCTGTTCTTTCCTTCAGACCCTGAATATTACATTTTTTCTAACGCCTAATTCCCATTCGCAAGCCATGAACAGCTCTGAATCTGCATTAACCTTTTGTTGGGTCATCAATGTGTATGGAACTGGCATTGTTTTATGGAGGACCAGCTTGGCGTTTGCTTTTATGTATGAGATATTTTGACTTTTGTTACCCATGCATTGCATTCTAAAACATCCTTTTGTACTAATGGGGAGGTCACTTAAATATGGATGTGAGGTGTTCACAGTGGATAGATCTTTTTCAATCCATTCTCAAGTCTTCACATGGATCTTTTCGTTGCAGTTGAGAGCAGTTGACATGAATCTTTTCTTTGCAGCCGAGAGCTGGATAATCTTTCAGTTATTGCAGAGGATGGCACATTCCATTTGTTCTAACATTCTTAGGTTCTCTCCAGAATACGGTACGGTGGCGCAGCGGTAGAGCTACTGCCTTACAGCGCCAGAGACCCGGGTTCGATCCTGACTACGGGTGCTGTCTGTACAGAGTCTGTACGTTCTCCCCGTGACCTGCGTGGGTTTTCTCTGAGATCTTCGGCTTCCGCCCACACTCCAAAGGCGTTCAGGTTTGTAGGCTAATTGGCTTAATGTAAACGTAAACCTGTCACTAGGGTGTGTAGGGTAGTGTCGGTGCGGACTGGGTGGGCCAAAGGGTCTGTTTCCATGCTGCATAGCTAAACTAAACTAATACATTCGCATTTTTCACTTGTCTGGCTAATGGCTCCTAACTAAGTTGTGATTGCTTGTTTCCCTATCTATGATGGAGCAGTTTTTGGCTGTGCCAATATTCATATTGATGATTTGATTGTTGATTGCAACCAGTGGCCTGTGTGGTATTTAACGTGTGTTCTTCAATGTCACTGATTCATGGAAACAGGCCGTTCAGCTCGTTGAGTCCACGCCCGTTCACACGAGTCCCTAGTTCTTTGTTACCCACTTTCACATCCATTCCCAATGAATGTGGAAGTAAACTGGAGGATCCGGAGGGAACACATACGGTCACAGGGAGAACATGCACAATCCAAACACAATCTCCCCCTCACTCCCCCCTCCCTTTGGTAGTCAGGGTCAAACAGGGTCTGTGGCACGGTAAGGCAGCAGCTCTACCTCTGTGCCACTGTGATGCCCTAAACTGTTGTCCCGAACTGTTGCCCCCAACCTCTATAAATAAGATCATCACTCAGCCTCATCCCATTATGTCCATGAGTCTCTGGCACTATTTCTACCACAAGGATCATCTGGTATTCATGTATGGCCTCATTAATCTTTACTCTAGCTTAGATATCAATAAAGTGTGTTTGGAGAAAACATTACCGCCCTTTGACTGTATGGACTGAAGGACGCCTGTGCCATGTTATAATCACTGACATTTCTGACATAGCATGTTTGTGACTGGCCTGCCATTTTGCACTATGTACTGCTTCAACAATTACTCAGCACAGTGGTGCAGCGGTAGAGTTGCTGCCTTACAGCGCCAGAGACCTGGGTTCAATCCTGACTACAGGTGTTTGTGCGCAGTTTGTACATACTCCCCTTGACCGCATGGGTTTTCTCCAGGTGCTCCGGTTTCCCCACACTAATCTTAGGAGTGTGTGAATTAATTAGCTTCTGTAAATTATAAATTGTCTCCAGTGTGTGTGGGATGGTGCTAGTGCACAGGGTGATCGCTGGTCAGTGTGGACTCGGTGGGTCGAAGGGCTTGTTTCGTTGCTGCATCTCTAATGTCATCTAACATCTAAAAGCGGCCAGCGTGTTTATCCGCACTGAATATTGCATGCAACACATTTTATTTGGCCTTGTGTCCGTATCTCAGAAATGTCACAATTAATTGTGAGTTTCACAGACTCTCTCTTATGACAAACACATATGGTCAATCGATGTCAGTAACAACCTTATCACTTTTAATGGCAGTCATTCTTTGCTACCCCTCATCAACAGTGGAGAGTGGAGGTTTTAGTCTACAATATTTTATGACAGGTATTCTTTCAAAAAGGATAAGATTTCCAAGCAAGTTGACTATCGGGTTAAAGCTCAATGTTGTGAGACATATAGAATATACCTTTTGAATGTTGTATTAGGTCATAAGGTCATAAATGATAGGAGTAGAATTAGGCCATTCGACCCATCAAGTCTACTCCGCCATTAAATCATGGCTGATCTATTTCTCCCTCCTAACCCCATTCTCCTGCCTTCTCCCCATAACCTCTGACACCTGCATAACCTGTGTTTAATTTGTTTCACAATAGTTATTCTAACATTTATTACAATATTTATAATTCAAGCTCCCGAACGAGTAGATGCCTGAGTAATGTGCCAACAGTTTGTTGCAGCTGACCGTATTCAGAAGTTAACCTACCACATTACAGGATTAGAGCAATCACTGTAATATATCAGAAGTCTGTAATGTTTAAGCTTGGATCACACTAATTTATTTGCACGGCAACATTATCCCTTGGGCCTAAGAAACACAATCCACACTCTCAGTTAATCTGCAGCCGTAACTCTCCTGAGAAAGAAACATAAACAAGTGATCTGGAGACATAAATCATCAAACAAATTTGTATGTTAGATATGTGACAATATTTAAATTTATCTTGGGAATTATGCAAATTAATTCAACATTCCTCGCTGTGTGAATGGGAAAGGTCATTCCAGCATCGTCCCAGAAATTTAATTGTTCATTGTTCAGCATTAACCAAATGTGATTATATTGAAAATTGTGAGATCACGTGAAATGGTAAGATCTGTCCATCGGTAACATTTCGCGGCATGGTGGCACAGTGGTAGAGCTGCTGCCTCACAGTGCCAGAGACCTGGGTTTGATCCTGACTATGGGTGCAGTATGCGCAGATTTTGTATGTTCTCCCAGTGACTACTAGGGTTTTCTCCGGGTTCACCAGTTTCTTCCCACATTCCAAAGACGTAAGGGTGTGTAGATTAATCGGTCTCTGTAAATTGCCCCTAGTGTGTTGGCTGCGAAAGTGTGATCACATAGGACTAGTTTATGGGTGATTGACGTTCGGTGTGGACTCAGTGGGCCGAAGGGCATGTTTCCATATTCAGCCTTTCTGAAAGTGAGTTCACAAGGTCTCTCAGTCCGAAGAAGGGTCTCGACCCAAAACGTCACCTATTCCTTTTCTCCAGACATGTTGGAGTAACTCAAAGGGTCACCTATTCTCTATTGCCCCAAGGAAATGATGACATGCCATTGCTCTGATTCATGGACTTTCGGAAAGCGTTTGATAAGGTCCCAAACAGAAGATTAGTTGGCAAAATTAGAGCACATGGTATTGAGGGTAGGGTAGTGGAAAGGTTAGAGAATTGGTTGGCAGACAGGAAACAAAGAGTAGGAATAAACTGGTACCTGTCTGAATGACAGGAAATGGCGAGTGGAGTGTCGCAAGAGTCATTGTTGGGGCCGCAACTATTTACAATATATATTAATGATTTAGATGATGGAATTAAAAGTAAAACTAGCAAATTTACAGATGACACAAAGCTGGGTGGCAGTGTGAACTGCAAAGTGGATGCTAGGAGGTTGCAGGGTGACTTGGACAGGTTGAGTGAGTGGGCAGATGCATGGCAGAAGCAGCATAATGTGAGGTTATCCACTTTGGTGGCAAGAACAAGGAGGTAGATTGATATCAATGCAGTCAGATTAGGAAAAAGGGAAGTGCAACGAGATCTGGGCATCCTTGTTCATCAGTCACTGAAAGTAAGCATGCAGATACAGCAGGCAGTGAAGAAAGCAAATGGCATGTTGGCCTTCATAACGAGGAGATTTGAGTAGGATTAAAGAGGTCCTTCTGCAGTTGTACAGGGCCCTGGTGAGACCACATCTGGAGTATTGTGTGCAGTTTTGGTCTCCTAATTTGAGGAAGGACATCCTTGCCATTGAGGCAGTGCAGCATAGGTTCACGAGATTAATCCCCGGGATGGTGGGACTGTCATATGAGGAAAGATTGGACAGACTGGGATGGTATTCACTGGAATTTAGAAGGATGAGAGGGGATTTTATAGAAACGTCTAAAACGATAAAAGGACTGGACAAGCTAGATGCAGAAAAAGTGTTCCCAATGTTGGGGGAGTCCAGAACCAGGGGCCACAGTTTAAGAATAAAGGGGAGGCCATTTAAAACTGAGATGAGAAAAAAACTTTTTCACCCAGAGAGTTGTGAATTTGTGGAATTCTCTGCCACAGAAGGCAGTAGAGGCCAATTCACTGGATTAATTCAGATTAATTCAGAGGATCAGATAGAGCTCAAGGGATAGCGATATGGGGAGAAGGCAGGCACAGGTTACTGATTGTGGATGATCAGCCATGATCACAATGAATGGTGGTGCTGGCTCAAAGTGCCAAATGGCCTCCTCCTGCACCTATTTTCTATGTGTTGAAGTTGCAGGGGGTTGATCATGGAATGGCGGTATTCTGCCACATCAGGATGCCTTGTGATTTAGAGGGGAGCTTGGAATTGATGGTACTGTTATGCATCAAATGTGTTTGTTCTCCTCACTGAAAGAGTTTGCAGGTTTGCCAAGTAGAGTTCCCATCAGGAAGCACTTTTGAAGAGGAGGAACAGAAACAGTTATATAGTCAATAGATAAGGAATTTTATTAACCCAGTTATAAAAAGTTATCACTTCTGCTGTTTCAACCATGTTCTGTTTTTGAACCAATTCCCTTCTCAAAAACACAACTTTCATCACTGTGTAGGAGGGAACTGCAGATGCTCATTTACACCGAAGATAGACACAAAATGCTGGAGTACCTGAGTGAGTCAGGCAGCGTCTTTGGAGAAAATAAATAGGTAATGTTTCAGATGAAGGGTCTCGACCTATTCCTTTTCACTAGAGACCTGCTTAGTTACTCCAGCATTTTGTGTCAACTTTCATCACTTCCAGCTTTTCCACTTCATTTTTCCTTTGTCAGCACTTTGTTCATTTATCCATTATTAACTCACACGCAAATCTAATGGAAAGCGAATGATGTTTCTTCTTGATATCTTCACCGAGTGTGCGTCAAGGTCCAAATTTTGTTTTTAAAACGGGCACAAAGTCAGGAAACTCAGCAGGTCAGGCAACATCTCTGGAGAACATGGATAGATGATGTTTCAGGTCGGGACCCTTCTTCAGACTGGTGGAGTTAAGATGGGTCCTGACCCGAAACATCACCAATCCATGTTCTCCAGGGATGCTGCCTGACCTGCCAAGTTACTCCAGCACTTTGTGTCCTTTTTTATTGTAAATTTACAGCTCATTGTTTCTCCAAATTTAGTTTAGTTTATTATTGTCACGTGTACCAAGATACAGTAAAAAGCACATTTGTTGCATGCTATCCGATCAGCAAAAACACTCTACATAATTACAATCAAGCCGTCCACAGTGTACAGATGCAGGATAAAAGGAATAATTGTTAGTGCAAGATAGAGTCCAGATAAGTCCGATTAAAGATAGTTCAAAGATCTTCAATGAGGTAGATGGCAGGTCAAGACTACTCTCTAGAGAAGATGTGTTGGAAAGAACTGCAGATGCTGGTTTAAATCGATGTTCGACACAAAATGCTGAAGTAACTCAGCGGGACAGGCGGCATCTCTGGAGAGAAGGAATGGGTGACGTTTCGGGTTGAGACCCTTCTTCAGACTGCCACATGATAGGATGGTTCTACTTTTGGATTCTCAGCCTGAAGAAGGGTCTCGACCCAAAACGTTACCCATTCCTTCTCTCCTGAGATGCTGCCTGTCCCGCTGAGTTACTCCAGCATTTTGTGTCTACTCTCTAGAGAAGATGGTTCATCTGCCTGATTGCAGCTGGAAAGAGGCTATTTCTAAATCTGGAGGTATGCGTTTTCACATTTCTGTATCTCTTGCCTGATGGGAGAGGGGAGCAGAAAGAGTGACCAGGGTGATGTCATGTTCCACAACAAGGGAACCTTCCTAAGATATATCACAAAATGCTGGAGTAACTCAGTGGGACAGGCAGCATCTCTGAAGAGAAGGAATAGGTGATGTTTCGGGTCGGGGCCCTTCTTCTGACAGAGAATTCAAAAGAAGAATCTTCCTAACTTGTGGCAGCAGTAACTGTGCTTGGTCAGATTATCGATTTCCCACTGTTATTCACTTCTTCACGTTGAAGAAACCGTAGTGTTCACACAAGCACTATTTACAAACATTTCCCAGGGGGAATAAAGACAGCAGCTGCAGTAAGTGAGCCTTTACTCTGTTGAGACACAGACAGGTTTAAATTCTCACTTGATCTGCTGCTCAAACTTGCCTAATGTTCCCCAGTTAGTTTCCTAGGAAATCTGACCCATCAATTAAATTTTGCAGCCTTGTTACAATTGATCTTAAAATACCTCCATGAGATCTAAAGAGCTATATAACAAAAGAAGACACAGTGCTGGAATAATATGGCGGCACAGTTGAGCAACTGCCTCAACGTGCTAATGGCTCAGGTTCGATCTTCCCCTCGGGTGCTGTCTATGTGGAGTCTGCACGTTCTCCCTGTGATCACGTGAGTTTCCTACGGGTGTTCTGGTTTCCTTCTCCGACCCAAAGACCTGCAGGTTTGTAGGTTAATTGGCCTCTTTGCCTTTAGTGTGCAGGGAGTTGATGAGAAAGTGGGATAATATCGTACTAATGTAAATGGGTGACCAATAGACAGCGTGGACTCGGTGGGCCAAAGAGCCTGTTTCTCTGCTGTATCTCTAAACTAAATTAAACTTAGTGGGTCAGACAAGCAGATCTCAGGGTGCTTCAGATAAAGCTACCTCGGTCACTACATAAGGTGCAGTGAGTTGCAACGAGGCTACAGTTGAAGGCAGGAATGAAAACACCATCCCAGAAACATCCTGATAACCCTCGGAAATCTCATGCTATCAAAGCCTTGTTACGATTTCTGTGTCCATGGGGGAAGTTTGGGGATAAATAAATGTTGACAGGTTATAATACAATTAACCACGCACAAGTCTTCTATTAATTAGTTTTATACATAAATTATATATTTTTTAAAAGGAAAAGTAAACAAAAGCCATACTTTCCATCCCATCCCATTCAAATGAACAGATCCAGGCTAGACACTCTAGAAGTCACAAGCTGTAAGCTGAGGGTGATTAGTACGGGTGTCATGGGTTATGGGGAGAAGGCAGGAGAATGGGGTTGAGAGGGGAGTGATAGATCAGCCATGATTGAATGGCGGAGTAGACTTGATGGGCCGAACGGCATAATTCTGCTCCTGGAACTTATGAATTTATGAACATATGAACTTATGAGGTTATGAGGGATATAACCTCTCCCAGCTCAGCAAAGTATATTTGTGAACATAACGACGGTCATTAGCTACCCACCAACACATTCTGGACCATTGTGTTTCAATGAATCATTGGAAGTATATTTAAATAAATTTCCAAACATGGATTCTTCACAGTCATCTCTACCTCTGTAGGCCTGTTTTAAAACAAGAAAATATAGATCAGATGTACAACGGATAAGAAATGATAGTTCATCCTAACAGAACATGGAACAGTGCAGCACAAGAACAGGCCCCTCAGCCCACAATGGCTGAGCTGAACATGATGCCAAGATCAACATTGATCACCATGCACATGGGAGTGGTGGCGCCTAACGGCAGCGGCTCGACTACAGTCGTCTGTCTTTTCTTATTTTTGTCTTGTTAAATTTATATCTTGAGTTAGTTTTTATTATTATTTTTTAGCTGTGTGTATGTGGGGGGTGGTGGGGGTGCTGTGGGGGAAACCGTTTTAAATCTCTTCCCTGTGCGGGAACCCGACTATTCCCTGTCAGGTCTTGGATGTCGTTGGGCCTAACATCGTGGAGCCGGCGGCGACCTCCGGCCAGGACTAACCTGAGGGCTCCAGTTGCAGAGCCTGCGGAACTGAGATCGCGGAGCTGGCCAACTTCGGAGCGGGAAGAGCTGTGGTGGCGTGCGGCTGCGACTCGACTTTTGGAGTTCGGAGGCACCGGCCGCAGACCCGGTGGACAGGAATATCGGGAGCTCGCAGGTCCCTGGTGGGAGACCGCTTTTCCGAGCTCCGCAAACGGCGACTTCTCCCGCTGGAACCGCGGGTTTAAAGGACATGGAGCCGGGACCTAACATCGCCCGGCGTAGCTTAAACGGCCTCAGGACTTACCATCGCCCGCCGGGGGCTTTAACATCGGAGCCCCAGTTCACCTCGACACTGCAGTTGGACTGCTGGACCGTGGGAGAAGGAACAAAGGGAAGAGATAAAGACTTTGCCTTCCATCACAGTGAGGAGATGTTGGAGACTCACTGTGATGGATGTTTATGTAAACTGTGTTAAGTGCGGGTCTTGGATTGTTTTGTAATGTAAAAAACTGTAGAAATGATATTTCGTTCAAACCTAGGTTTGAATGACAATAAATAGCATTCTATTCTATTCTACATGAACCTTATTCCCTGCATATCCAAACACATATCCATGTTTTTTAAATGCCGCTAACATAGGTGCTTCAACAACCACCCCCAGGCAGAGTGTTCCTGGCCCTCTGCAAAAAAATACTTGCCCCGCACATCCTTTATTAGGCCTTTACCTTTTATTTACCTTTTTTATCAGGGAACTGAACCATCCTACCAACAACTAGAGAGCAGTCCTGAGCTCTGGCATTACAGTATGTTGTGTCTTCGGTGCAAACCAGCATCTGCAGTTGTTTCCGACACACTCCTAACCTACTATCTACGTCATTGTAGATCATCGGACTATCTTTCATCAAACTTCACTGGACTTTATCTTGCACGAAACGTTATTCACGTTATTCCCTTTATCACATATTTGTACAATGTGGACGGCTCGATTGTAATCTTGTATTATCTTTCCGCTGACTGGATAGTACGCAACAAAAGCTTTTCATTGGACCTTGGTAAACTAAACTTTAAACTTTGCCCCTCTCACCTTAAAGCTGTGCCCTCTAGTATTTGATGTTGCCAACCTGGGAAGATTACAATAGGTGGACTGAATGGTCCTTTGATGAACACTAAAGCCCCTGTCCCACTTAGGCGATTTTTCGGCAACTACAGGCGACTAGGCTGTTGCCACATGGTCGCGGGGTGACACCTGTATGGTCGTGAGGCGTCTCCTCAAGTCGCCTAAAGAGTCATAATGTTTTTCTGGTCGCCGCAGGATTTTGAAATGTTCAAAACTTTCTGCGACTGCGAGCTTGTCGTAGCTTATCTTATCCTGTCGTAGGTGCTGTCGTTGATTGTCGCCAGGATGACGCAGGTTGTCGCCAGACGACGTTGGTTGGCACCGGGTGCTGACTTTGGTGAATTCCATTGGCAACAACCTACGTCAACCTGTGACAGGGTTATCTTCAGTTGTCTTCAGTGGTGTGGTCTTTAGTTGTCTACAATGGTGTGGTCGTAGGTGGACATCCTAATGGGTCGCCGGTTGACGGTAGCTTGCCGTAGCTTGACGTCGTCTAGGTGGTAGGTTGTCGTAGCTTGTCATAGACATTGTCATTTGGGAGGGGTCACCGAAAAAATCGCCTCAGTGGGACAGGCCCATAAAGTTCACTCTAGAACAATTTGGTTTAACTTTCTCCAGTGCTATTCAACTGGAAATTATGCGATTTTGTTTGCTGCTGATGCAGAAATCATGGCAGATGAGCAAAAGCAGACCACAGCTGGATATTTCAAATGTCTGGAGTTGCATTAAACAAGTCATAAATACTTGCAAAATGCTTGAGTAACTCAGCGGGACAGGCAGCAACTCTGGAGAGAAGGAATGATGACATTTTGGTTCGAGACCTATCTCCAGACTGAGAGTCAGGGGAGAGGGAGACCAGAGATATGGAATGGTAGCAGCGAGTGAGAACTCTCGTCAGAGCGAGGATGTGTAAAACTCTCCCCAGAGATGCTGCCTGACCCGCTGAGTTACTCAAGCATTTTGTGTCTTTCAGTGTAAACCAGCATCTGCAATTCCTTCCTACACATAAATACTTACTACCACATTAAAAATACATTTAAAAATATATTTTCAAGCATGTAGTGCTGAAATAAATATTGCTACATTTCCATAGCCTTGGTATAGTCAAGATGAATGGTGATGATCTGATACTCACAGAGGAACTAGTCTATTAGTTTAGTTTAGGTCAGTATGGAGACACAGTGTGGAAACAGGACCTTTGTACCATCAAGTCCACACCAACCAGCGATCCCCGCACATTAACACTATCCTACACACACTCAGGACAATTCACAATTATACTAGGTAAATTAACCTACAAAACCTGTATGTTTTTGGAGTGTGGAAGGAAACCGAAGATTTCTGAGAAACCCACGCGGTCAAGGGGAGAACATACAAATCTGTACAGACAGCACCTAGTCAGGATCGAACCCAGGTGTCTGGGACAAGCCAATTAGTAGCAAGGGTAGGCCATTCAGCCCACAAGCTTGCTTCAACATTCAATAAGATTATGGCTCATCTCATCCTAAACTCAACCTTCCAATTTCCCAATGACTTCTCAAACTCCATTTGCTTATCAGGTATCTATCAACATCTGCCTTTAAAAGATTCAAAGACTCTGCATCCACCGTCTTTTGGAGAAGTGAGTTTTAGAGATTCATGAACTCGTTAAAGATTCATGAACTTGTTAAAGATGCATGAAACTCTTCCCTTTTGCTCTATCTGTTTTGCTTGAGTATTAAATGATTGTATCTATGCATGGAATAGCTGAGCTGTTTGGATAGCATGAAAAACAAAGCTTTTCACTTTCCCCTTCACACATGTGACAATAATAAACCTAAACCTATCTAATTTTTAAAAGGGCTAAAATGAGTTGGTGAAAATAGGTAACTTCTATAACAAGGATATAATGCTAAGGCTTTATAAGGCAATGGTCAGACCGCATTTGGAGTATTGTGTATATATCTGGAGTATATACAGTATATGTATGTATATTGGTATGAAATATATATATATATATATATATATATATATATATACACATATACACATATATATGTGTGGATATATACATTCATTTAGTTCCGATCCCTTATCACATGTGTGTGTGTGTGTGTGTGCGTGTGTGTGGGCTCAGTTAATAATAATAATAATAATAATAATAATAATAATAATATATTTTATTGTCATTGCACATGAGCACAACGACATTTGGTATGCAGCTTCCATCCGATGTCATAACATAAATAACTAATAAAATTTAGATTTAGACACCCCGAGAACATGGTTTGTAAAAGAACAGTAAAATACTCAAGACAGTTCAAACAGACTAAAGTGCAGATGTGTCTGTGCGACGTGACCATCCAAGGGAGACAGTCCAGGGGGGGTGGGGGGCACTCAGGCTCCTGCCGGTTCAGAGCCGCTATAGCTCTGGGAATGAAGCTGTTCCTGAGTCTGGAGGTTCGGGCGTAGAAGGCCTTGTAACGCCTGCCGGAGGGAAGTAGTTCGAACAGTCCCTTACAAGGGTGTGAGGAGTCTTTGTGAATGCTGACGGCCTTCCTGAGGCACCGTGTGTGGTAGATGCCCTCCAAGGCTGGTAGCTGTGTCCCAATAATCTTCTGCGCTCTGTGGACGACGCGCTGAAGAGCTCTCCTCTCTGCCTCCGTGCAGCTGAGATACCACACAGAGATGCCATACGTTAATATGCTCTCTGTGGTGCAGCGGTAGAACGTTGTCAGCAGCTGTTGGGGCAGACCAGTCTTTTTTAATGTCCTCAGGAAGAACAGTCGTTGCTGTGCCTTTTTGACCAGCGCAGCGGTGTTGGTGGACCATGTGAGGTCCTCTGATATGTGAGTGCCCAGAAACTTAAAGCTGGACACTCTCTCCACATTGTCCCCGTAGATGGAGATTGGGGCGTATTCTCCATTATGGGACCTCCTGAAGTCAATAATCAGCTCCTTGGTCTTGGAGGTGTTTAGTGACAAGTTGTTACGTGCGCACTTGTCCGCCAGGTTCTGAACCTGGGGTTAGGGTCCTGCACCTGCACCTTTAAATGGGAATCCAGAGTTGATCTCTTGCCAGTTAAAGTGAGAAACTAGCAATAAGATTTAGTGAAGCGGAATGAAAGCTGCCAACAGAAAGAAAATAATTGATTGATTTTGAGGAAGAAATATGGAAGAAAGTCGATCGACAGTGGCCATGTCAGTGTCAAGTCTTGTCTGGTAAATTGGAGTGAACTTGTCTGTAATAGATTTCCAAACAATTTTAATCACTGGCTGTCACAGAGTGTGGGTTCAATTAATGAAAGGTAATAGCAGGAAATTCGTCACTTTTCTTCCCCAGATAGAATTGTGGTGATAAACATCTTCATATAGGTCCAAAAAAAATTATATTCAGGAATGGATGGAATGGTGGGGGTAGTACAGGATGGAAAATGTCGTGCTCACAAGTAACTTCCTTTTTTCGTTTAGCAGGCATTCTTTTCTTTGATTATGCTCAATGGCGCAGCGGTAGAGCTGCTGCCTTACAGCGCCAGAGACCCGGGTTCAATCCTGACTATGGGTGTTGTCTGTACGGAGTTCATACGTTCTACCTGTGACCTGACACAAAATGTTGGAGTAACTCAGTGGGACAGGCAGCATTGTTGGACGGATCCTGACCCGAAACATCATTCATTCCTTCTCTCCAGAGATGCTGCCTGTCCCACTGAGTTACTCCAGCATTTTCTATCTTCGGTTTAAACTAATATCTGCAGTTCCTTCCTACACTACCTGTGACCTCCGTGGGTTTTCTCCGGGTGCACCGGTTTCCTCCCATATTCCAAAGACGTACAGGTTTGTAGGCTAATTGGCTTAGTATAATTGCAAATTGTCCCTAGTGTGTAGGATAGTGTTAGTGTGTGGTGATCGTTAGTCAGAGTGGACTCGGTGGACCGAAGGGCCTATTTCTGCGCTGTATCTCTAAACTAAACTAAACTAAGCTAAACTAAATTATATAATAATAATAATAATAATAATATATTTTATTGTCATTGCACATAAGCGCAACGAGATTTGGTATGCAGCTTCCATCCGATGTCATAACATAAATAACTAATAAAATGTTGAATTAGATACTCTGAGAACATGGATTTTAAAAAGAACAGTGAAATAGTCAAAACAGTTCAAACAGACTAAAGTGCAGATGTGTCTGTGTGACGTGACCATCCGAGGGAGACAGTCCATGGGAGGTGGGGGGCACTCAGCAGGGCCGGTTCAGAGCCACTATAGCTCTAACCATATAACCATATAACAATTACAGCACGGAAACAGGCCATCTCGACCCTTCTAGTCCGTGCCGAACATGTATTCTCCCCTAGTCCCATATACCTGCGCTCAGCACATAACCCTCCATTCCTTTCCCGTCCATATAACTATCCAATTTATTTTTAAATGATAAAAACGAACCTGCCTCCACCACCTTCACTGGAAGCTCATTCCACACAGCCACCACTCTCTGAGTAAAGAAGTTCCCCCTCATGTTAGCCCTAAACTTCTGTCCCTTAATTCTCAAGTCATGTCCCCTTGTTTGAATCTTCCCTACTCTCAGTGGGAAAAGCTTATCCACGTCAACTCTGTCTATCCCTCTCATCATTTTAAAGACCTCTATCAAGTCCCCCCTTAACCTTCTGCGCTCCAAAGAATAAAGCCCTAACTTAATAATAATAATAATAAATTTTATTTAATGGGCGCCTTTCAGACATCTCAAGGACACCTTACATAGTAATCGGAATAAAAACATATAATCGGAATAGAACAGGTAAAAAAGACATCACTGAGACACAAATTAAAAACAGAATTCAATCCAAAAACAGAAAATCAAAAACACAGTGTGAAGAGAGAGCAGCGGCAGCCAAAGCGCGCCAGCGTCCACTCTCCCTTCATGGCAGCCATCTTGGTTCAACCTTTCTCTGTAACTCAGTTGCTGAAACCCAGGCAACATTCTAGTAAATCTCCTCTGTACTCTCTCTATTTTGTTGACATCCTTCCTATAATTAGGCGACCAAAATTGTACACCATACTCCAGAATTGGCCTCACCAATGCCTTGTACAATTTTAACATTACATCCCAACTTCTATACTCAATGCTCTGATTTATAAAGGCCAGCACACCAAAAGCTTTCTTTACCACCCTATCTACATGAGATTCCACTTTCAGGGAACTGTGCACAGTTATTCCAAGATCCCTCTGTTCACCTGCATTCTTCAATTCCCTACCATTTACCATGTGCGTCCTATTTTGATTTGTCCTGCCAAGATGTAGCACCTCTCACTTATCAGCATTAAACTCCATCTGCCATCTTTCAGCCCACTCTTCCAACTGGCATAAAACTCTCTGTAGACTTTGAAAATCTACTTCATTATCCACAACCCCACCTATCTTAGTATCATCTGCATACTTACTAATCCAATTTACCACACCATCATCCAGATCATTGATGTACATGACAAACAACAGTGGACCCAACACAGATCCCTGTGGCACCCCACTAGTCACTGGCCTCCAACCTGACAAACAACAATCCAGCATTACTCTCTGGCATCTCCCATTCAGCCACTGTTGAATCCATCTTGCTACTCCACCATTAATACCCAACCATTGAACCTTCTTAACCAACCTTCCGTGAGGAACCTTGTCAAAGGCCTTACTGAAGTCCATATATACAACATCCACTGCTTTACCCTCATCAATTTCCCGAGTAACCTCTTCAAAATATTCAAGAAGATTAGTCAAACATGACCTTCCAGGCACAAATCCATGTTGACTGTTCCTAATCAGACCCTGTTTATCCAGATACTTATATATATTATCTCTAAGTATCCTTTCCATTAATTTGCCCACCACTGACGTCAAACTAACAGGTCTATAATTGCTAGGTTTACTCTTAGACCCCTTTTTAAACAATGGAACAACATGCGCAGTACGCCAATCCTCCAGTACTATTCCCGTTTCTAATGACAATTGAAATATTTCTGTCATAGCCCCTGCTATTTCTACACTAACTTCCCTCAATGTCCTAGGGAATATCCTGTCCAGACCTGGAGATTTATCCACTTTTATATTTCTCAAAAGTGTCAGTACTTCCTCTTCTTTGAATCTCATAGTTTCCATAGCTACTCTACTTGTTTCCCTTACCTCACATAATTCAATATCCTTCTCCTTGGTGAATACCGAAGAAAAGAAATTGTTCAATATCTTCCCCATCTCTTTTGGCTCTGCAGATAGCTGTCCACTCTGACTCTCTAATGGACCAATTTTATCCCTCGTTATCCTTTTGCTATTAATATAGCTGTGGAAACCCTTTGGATTTACTTTCACCTTACTTGCCAAAGCAACCTCATATCTTCTTTTAGCTTTTCTAATTTCTTTCTTAAGATTCTTTTTACATTCTTTATACTCCTCAAGCACCTCATTTACTCCATGCTGCCTATAATTATTGTAGATCTCTCTCTTTTTCCGAACCAAGTGTCCAATTTCCCTTGAAAACCATGGCTCTTTCCAATTTTTACTATTTCCTTTCAACCGAACAGGGACATAAAGATTCTGTACTCTTAAAATTTCACCTTTAAATGTCCTCCATTTCTCTTCCACATCTTTCCCATAAAACAAACTGTCCCAATTTACTCCTTTTAAATCCTTTCGCATCTCCTCAAAGTTAGCCTTTCTCCAATCAAAAATCTCAACCCTAGGTCCAGTTCTGACCCTCTCCATAATTATATTGAAACTAATGGTATTGTGATCACTGGTCCCGAACTGTTCCCCAACGAATACCTCTGCCACCTGACCCGTCTCATTTCCTAACAGGAGGTCCAGCACCGCCCCTTCTCTAGTAGGTACTTCTATGTATTGCTGCAAAAAACTATCCTGCACACATTTTACAAACTCCAACCCATCCAGCCCATTTACAGAATGTGTTTCCCAGTCTATGTGTGGAAAATTGAAATCTCCCACAATCACTACCTTGTGCTTACTACTAATATCTGCAATCTCCTTACATAGTTGCTCTTCCAATTCTCGCTCCCCATTTGGCGGTCTATAATACACCCCTATAAGTTGCTACCCCTTTCCCATTTCTCAGTTCCACCCAAATAGTCTCCCTAGACGAGCCCTCTAATCTATCCTGCCAAAGCACTGCTGTAATATCTTCCCTGATAAGCAATGCAACACCTCCACCTCTTGCCCCTCCAATTCTATCAAACCTGAAGCAACGAAATCCTGGAATATTTAGTTTCCAATCACAGCCCTCCTGCAACCATGTTTCACTGATCGCCACAACATCATACTTCCAGGTGTCAATCCAGGCTCTAAGTTCATCCACCTTTCTTACAATGCTCCTAGCATTAAAATATACACATTTAAGAAACCCACCCTCTCTTATTCTCTGTTTATTGTCTTTTTCTTCTCTCTCCCCTACATTTTGGGTCAGAGTGCTACCATTCTCTGCCTCCTGCCTCACACACTGACTGCTAGCTTTCCCAATTTGAGTCCCTCCCCCCAACCATACTAGTTTAAAGTCTCCCCAGTAGCCTTTGCAAATCTCCCCGCCAGGATATTGGTCCCCCTCGAGTTCAAGTGCAACCCGTCCTTTCTGTACAGGTCGCACCTTCCCCAAAAGAGGTCCCAATGATCCAGAAACTTGAATCCATACCCACTGCACCAGTCCCTCATCCACTCATTTATCCTCCACCTCGCTCCATTCCTACTCTCACTGTCGCGTGGCACAGGCAGTAATCCTGAGGTTGTTATCTTTGCAGTCCTTCTCCTTAACTCTCTACCTAACTCCCTAAATTCTTCTTTCAGGACCTCTTCTCTTTTTTTACCTATGTCGTTGATACCTATATGTACCACAACCTCAGGCTCCTCTCCCTCCCATTTCAGGATTTCTTGGACACGTTCAGACACATCCCTGACCCTGGCACCAGGGAGGCAAACTACCATCCGGGTCTCCTGTCTGCGTCCACAGAATCGCCTATCCGACCCCCTGACTATAGATTGCCCTCCTCTTCTTTTCCTTACCCTTCTGATCAACAGGACCGGTCTTTGTGCCAGAGGCCCGGCCGCTGTCGCTGCCCCCAGGTAGGCTGTCTCCCCCACCAAACATGAGTACTTATTTTCAAGGTGTACAGCCACCGGAGTACTCACCAGTCCCTGCCTCTGCCCATTGCCCTTCCTAACTGTGACCCAGTTTTCTGTCTCCCGTGGTCTTGGAGTGACCACCTCCCTGTAACTCCTTTCTATGACCTCCTCGCTCTCCCTGAGCAGACAGAGGTCATTGAGTTGCTGCTCCAGGTTCCTAACATGGTCCCTTAGGAGCCCCATCTCGACACACCTGGCGCAGATGTGAACGTCTGGAGGGCACTCAGACTCCATGACCTCCCACATCTGACATCATGACAGCTCTAGGAATGAAGCTGTTCCTGAGTCTGGAGGTTCGGGAGTAGAAGGCCTTGTAACGCCTGCCGGAGGGAAGTAATTCGAACAGTCCATTATAAGGGTGTGAGGAGTCTTTATGGATGCTGACGGCCTTCCTGAGGCACCGTGTGTGGTAGATGCCCTCCAAGGCTGGTAGCTGTGTCCCAATAATCTTCTGCGATCTGTGGACGACGCGCTGAAGAGCTCTCCTCTCCGCATCCATGCAGCTGAGATACCACACAGAGATGCCATACGTTAATATGCTCTCTGTGGTGCAGCGGTAGAATGTTGTCAGCAGCTGTTGGGGCAGACCAGTCTTTTTTAATGTCCTCAGGAAGAACAGTCGTTGCTGTGCCTTCTTGACCAGCGCAGCAGTGTTGGTGGATCATGTGAGGTCCTCTGAAATATGAGTGCCCAGAAACTTAAAGCTGGACACTCTCTCCACACTGTCCCCGTAGATGGAGATTGTGACATATCGAGGGACATAGTTTCCACACTAAAGTTTCTAATCTAACAGCAAGATATCTTTGTTACTTTTGGATGAATTAGAATGGCTTACCTCAAATGTAAGAGAAAATTGCAAGCTGTATAATGTTAGAGACCTTTATTAACATTAGACGTTATAACCCATTTACTCATGGTGATCATTATTAAATAATTTAAGAAAGGTTTGATTATCAGTTTTTAACTGATCTCAGCATCTGATGAGTTTCTGTTAAGCAGTTAAGAAGACAAAATTACATGCAATAGACAGGATAAGTTTTATAAATGTGTGCAAAATATAACATTTTGTACTCAGTAAAAGGTGAATATGACCCTGCAAAGTGCCAAAGGTCTCTGTGGGAATTCCAATTGAAACATAGCTCAGCTGTGGAGGCGCGACTCACTGTTGCAGCGGCCCCTACAGCCTGTCTTTTTATTTAATTTTTTTATTTTTGTCTAGTTAAATGTAGTTGTTTGTGTTTTTTAATAGTGTTTTTAACTGTGTATATGTGGGGGGCGGGGGGGGGGGGAAGGGGGGAAACTTTTTAAAATCTCTTCCCTGTACGTGAGACCCGACCTTTTCCTTGTCGGGTCTCCGTTGTCATTGGGGCCTAACACCGTGGAGCGGCCTCCAGCCTGAATGACCCGGGGGCTCCAGTTACGGAGCCTGCGGAGCTGCGGACTACCATCGTGGGGCTGGCCGGCATCGGAGCGTGGGGAGCGGTGGTGACTCGCTGCTGCGGCCCGACCACGTAGCTTGGAGGCTCCAGCTGCAGCCGCAGGTCCGGTGGACTGGGACATTGGGAGCTCGCGGGTCCGGGTGGAGAGACCGCTTTCCGGAGCTGCCGCAACGCGACTTCTCTAGCCCGTGTCGCGGGGTTGGAACGACCCAGAGCGGGGCCGTACATCGCCCGGCGCGGCTTAATGGCCGTGGGACATTTCAGCGCCCGCTGGGGGCTCCAACTTTGTGACATTTAGATCGGGAGCGGGGCCGTAAATCGCCCGGCACGGCCTAAAATAGCCGTGGGACTTATCATCGCCCGCCTGGGGCTTGGACATCGGGAGAGAAGTGGAGAACAGGGGAGAGAAAATACTTTGCCTTCCATCACAGTGGGTTCACTGTGATGGATGTTTTTGTAAATGGAATTGTGTGTATGTCTGTAGGATATTGTCTTTGTTTGTATGGCTGTGGAAACGGAGTTTTGTTTGAGCCTCACTGAGGTTCAAATGACGTAATAAATATTGAATTGAATTGAATGTAAAGCGAATGGATATTTGCATGGAATAACAGAAGAATCATATTTTCAAGAAGAATAATACAAAAAAAATCAAGAAATAGTTTTACACAGGGGTTGCATTTAATTAAATGAAATTCTATAACTAAAGATGATGTTAACTCCTTAGAAATGCTAACAAAAATGGTAGAGAAGCCTACTTTCAACATTATGACACTTCTTGCATTAATCAAGTGCAGATTATCGCCGAAAGTAAACATGAAACTTTTTAATTTGCTATTCTGTGGATGTGTTCAACACAGAATGGAAATTATTCTCAGCAACAGAATAATCAAAACTATTATTAGTATGTGAGTTAATTTAATTTGTTTAAAGAACTATGAGTCATTAGTCAGTAGGTACATTTGTAGTAGCCTACCTATTTCTCTGAGAGCCTATTTTCCATACGGGGTTGCACACTGTTGTGCCACTTGCAATGAAGTGCATGTAAAAGCCACAGTGGCTTAAATTCCCAGTTGAGAAAATCAGCAAGTTGACTACCATTAGGGACGGTATCCTTTTTTGAGTGCTAAAGTATAACATCAAAAAATATCAGACATTCAATCTAGTGCTTACAGCAATATCTGACAGAAATTGTTAAAATATACAACCAAAAAATATTCCATCATGTTTATTCCGTGAATAGTTGTGACTGATAAATCAAAGGAAAATAAATACGTAATCACAATTGAATGTCGGAAAATGAACTGCAGATGCTGGTTTACAAAGTAAGAGGCGCAAAGTGCTGGAGTAACTCAGTGGGTCAGGCAGCATATCTGGAGAACATATATAGGTGATGTTTCAGGTCAGGGCCCTTCTTAACTAGTTAATGTACCTCTACTCTGTGGAAAAATTTAACCATTGAAATGGACTTTGTGAATAATAGTGCATCCTGGTGAATAGGCAATATCTATATAACCTACACTGTTATTGTTAGGAAGAAACATTTGAAAAAATTCTTAATGCTGATAAAATAATAAGAATGGAGAGAAAGACGGTCACATTCATAAGCACTGTTCAGAATCTTCTGGATGTATAAAATTCAAGAATGATATAAATAGATTTTGTTGGGCTGAGGGCCTGTTTACATGCTGTAGACTCTATGACTTTCCATGCTGTATATGCAATACCTATGGAACAAAGCAAGTGAATGAGGATGAGGTACCAATTGACCACAATTAACTTGAATGTTTTGAGGAACTTTAAGGTCTAAAGCCCAACCCTAATGTTCAAATATTCTGAATTTGCATGCTGATTAATAAATCTGTTGTTATTTAAAGGAATCAGAAAAAAAAAGAGATGAAAAAATAGAATTTGGATAACTGAGCAGGCAAGCTTTGCCTGACTGGTCCAATGTTTCAGTAGAAGAAGAAGAATAAATGGGGAAGGCAATCTTATCTGAAGAAGGGTCTCGACCCGAAACGTCACCCATTCCTTCTCTCCAGAGATGCTGCTTGTCCCGCAGAGTTGCTCCATCTTTTTCTGTCTATCTTCTTTTATTTATACCTGCTTCATTCAATATTCAAAACATTCACTTAAAATGGCTGGAGGAAGATTTGATCACAGTCCAACTGCATCATAACTGCTCAGAGCAATAGTTTAGATTCAGTGGGCAAAACAGTGGCACAGCTGGTGGAGCTGCTGCCTCACAGCGTCAGAGACCCAGGTTCGATTCTGACCTCAGGTGCTGCCTGTGTGGAGTTTGCATGTTCTCCCTGTGACCCATGTGGGTAACCTCCAGTTTTCTCCCACATCCTTAAGACATACGGATTTGAAACATAGAAACATAACTACATAGAAAAATAGGTGCAGGAGTAGGCCATTCGGCCCTTTGAGCCAGCACTGCCTTCGATATGATCATGGCTGATCATCTAAAATAGTAAGATTAAACGAGAACTTACCAGTTTGAAGTTTGATCTGTATTTTACGAGGAGTTACGATGAGGGATTACGTGAAGAGCCCGCTCAGCACGCATGCGCGGCATACTTCAAAGCAGCGGTGTG
The DNA here is from genome assembly GCF_010909765.2 of Amblyraja radiata. Taxonomy (NCBI): domain Eukaryota; kingdom Metazoa; phylum Chordata; class Chondrichthyes; order Rajiformes; family Rajidae; genus Amblyraja; species Amblyraja radiata. Next base: position 59,927,803 of record NC_045959.1, read on the forward strand.
GAATCACAGATAGACACAGTTATTGAAGTAAACATAGTAAAGACAAGGAGACATCAGTTTATCAGTTTGATCCATATTATTGAGGGTGGGAGCGGAGGGCACGTAATCCCTCATCGTAACTCCTCGTAAAATACAGATCAAACTTCAAACTGGTAAGTTCTCGTTTAATCTTACTATTTTACTTCGGAGTCACGTGAGTGATTCCGTGAAGACTTCAAAGCTCTGTGATTTCAAACCGTGTAACAGTTATTATTTCACGCACTGCCGAAGTCCTTGAGGGAGGAAGTGTGTTATCGTAATCAACCAATGAATCTGTTTGTAGAAAAACACAATGGTATTTTTTAACAATAACAACAAAGAAATTAAATTGCTCCCCTGGGCTTAAATTAAATATTTGCAGTCTGTAAAATCTTTCCTGCAAATAAAACAGGTTTTGCCAACGGCTTATTATAAAATTTCTGAACGGTCTTTCCCCCGACCATCCTGCTGTAGCCAGGATGTGGTCTATAGGCACGTCCATTCTTTTAGCCGTCGACGTGGATGCTGCCCTGGTGGAATAAAATTTGTACATGTTAGTGTTTATCCCAGCAGTTTTTAGCACCTGCTTGAGCCATCTCGCAATGGTTTGGCTCGTCACCCGACCATAAGGTTTTTTGTGACTGACCCACAAGGCTTTTCATCTCCCTCGAATATTTTGGTTGTGTCTATGTAGGATAGTAGGTGGGTCATGGCACATAACTGTGGTTCTGGCGGGTAAGCCCGGAATTCCACGACTGGATTAGGTGTTCCTGGTCTGCTCTGTTTGATCAGTCCCTGGATAACGACAGAGATCTGGTCTGGAGCTGTGAGCATGCTGTCCAGTCGCAATAGGTGTAGTGACTGGACCCTCTGTGCAGATACAAGTGCCATCAACATGAGTGTTTTGAGCATAGATTGTTCCAGGTTGAGGGATCTGGCTGGTGGCCATCCCCTGAGGTATGTCAGGACCACACTGACATCCCATGTATGGGTGTACCTTGGTCTAGGGGGTTAGAGTTGTAAATACCCTTCATTAGTTTGACCACCAGCGGGTGGGACCCCATGGCCTGGTGTCCTGGAGCTGGTTTTAAATAGACAGGCAGGGCACTTCTAGCTGTGTTGATGGCTCTGTAGCTGAGTCCTTCCTCGTGGTGAAGGTTCGCCAGGAATTCCAGTACGTTGGTAACTGTAGCGGTTGAGTAGGTGGTCCCTGTATCCAAGCAGTACTTCTCCCATTTTTTGATGCTGGACAAGTGCTGTTTTTTAGTGGATGTTCGGAGGGATGCTGACATGGTGTCGACGGTTTGTTATGATAATCCCAGTCCCAGAAGTGGTTTGTGCAGAATCTGCAACCCAGGAGTTTGATTTTTTCATGGCACGGGTGGCTTGTGCCCGACACTGGGTGTTAATAACTCTGGGTCACTGGGGAATACCATCGGAGTTTCAACAACCATGTCATGGAGTATTGGGAACCATGGCTGTGTAGGCCAGTCGGGTACTATCAAAATACCTGAAGCAGAGTCCATTTGTATTGTGCGTAGTCCCCGACTGATGAGGCAGAAGGGAGGAAATGCATAGAAGAAGAATTTCCCCAATCCAGCGCGAACGCATCTACCGCTGCTGCCTCAGGGTCTGGTTCCCAAGCGACATACATAGGTACCTGGTGATTTAGCCTTGATGCAAATAAATCGATATCTGGCGTGCCATATTGCTTGATAACTTTTGCGAATTTTTTTTTGGGGGTTTTAACTTCCATTCGATGTTGTCATTAAATTTACGTGACCTGGTGTCTGCCACTGTATTTAGCTTACCTGGTAGGTAAGTTACTGATAGCCAAATATGTCTTTGGACACACCATTGCCAAATTGTGTTGACCAACTTGTCGCATGATACCGATTTTATGCCGCCCATATGGTTAATGTAGGCCACCACCGTAGTATTATCTATTTGTAACCGTACATGCAAGTGATGCATATTTATGCATATGCTTTTAAAAGTCACCCAACATCTCTAGATAATTAATGCCCAGTGTAAGTGGTAACGATGACTCTGGGTTAGTCCATCTCCTACTTGTGCTGGATATAGAGTTAGTTGCTCCCCAGCCTTGAGCACTGGCATCTGTGTGGATAACTGACGTAGGGTTAGTGATGATAATAGGCTGAAACTATGCCCACCACTGTAGTTCTGATATTGCTTCAGTGGGTAACTTCATGACACAATCATAATGACCTGTATGTCGTTTTTGGTGCAAAGGTCCGAATTATGTAGCCGGAAATGGTGCTACCATTTTCCCAATTACTCTGTTACTTGTCGAGTAGTTGGTAGTATGTTGACCATTAAATTGTTGCATGATTGTGCCAATTCAACTATTTTGTCTCTTGGCAATGTTACAGTCACGTAGACTGAATTAATTGTGAAGCCCAAGTAGTCCATGATAGTGGATGGCTTCAACTTAGATTTATCTGGATGTAAGACAATCCCAGGGTTTCGAATAACTGTTTGGTAGCTGAACAGCTAACATAGTCAATTTCATGGTCTTGCCTACCATTTAAGATATCATCAAGATATGCCATGGCAATATGTTTTTGTCTTTTGAATATTGCCAGAGCTGGATTTAGTGCCTCGGTGAACAATCTTGGGCTGATGTGAACCCATTGGGTAACGCTTTAAACTGCTATAGCTGCCCCATCCAGGTAAATTTCAGGTATCTGCGATGATCCTTGTGAATGGTACTAAATAGTAAACATCTTTAAGATGAATGCTTGCCATGAAGTATCCTTTGGAATTTAGTTGTTTGGCAGTAACAACCGGTTCCATTTTGAAATGTATATACTTAACAAACATATTTAGTGAAGTTAAGTCAATGATGATGCGACATCCACCATCTTTTTTGGGTTTAGTGAATATATTTGATACGAATTGCAAGGGTTCAGGTTTTCCCATGATACCCTTTGTAATTAGTCTCACCAGTTCAGCTTGTCCCTCTCGTTTCTTTAACGGAGAGGGGAAAAATACCCTCTGGGGTGAATGTTGACCTGGTGGCAATTTTTCTAGTATGAATTGTATTTGTATCCACTAATGCCATTGAGTATATACTGATCACTCGTGATAGACTCCCATGTGTTAGTATTACTCTATATACTGGTAGGAACCAGACCCACCTACCTCCATGGTTATGGGTATTCTTCTGTTTCCTGCCGGTCCAACGAGTGTTGCACGTCGTCTGACGTGGCGGTGACGTTGGGGCGTGGCACATTTTCCATGGGGTCCGCTCTGGGCCCTGGTCTAAAGAAGACTTTCGGTGCTAGAATGCGGACCCCGAGCTTTCATCAGTCCCATATGGTAGACGTCGACTGATGGACGCGATGGGGTGCTGCTGCGTAGGAATTATTGTTTTTGGTTTGCTCGTCCCGGCCCTGCCCTCATGAGACCGAAAGTTTTGTAAAACCTCTTTCATGTCCTTCATATGCTTTGTGAGGTTTTTGCCAAAGAGCAGTGGGTCTGGCTCAGTGGCTGGGGTATGCACAACCCCGCAAATGTAGGATTTTTATGGCAGGTCTTATGATTTGTTTACGAAGGTTGTGGTCATCTCCGTATTTGTCCACGGAACGAGGAAAAACGATGTGATGGCTGACGTCAGGCTTTTAACGGCCTCCTGCACGTGGGGTTGCCATGTAGTGGTCCACCACACCTAGCAGCTCTTCCTGTTCCTGCACCCCTTGCATACTCCCGAGATCTTCAGCCATTGTCCCCTGTTCTTGACCAGCCCAGTCCTGGTCACCAAAGCTACCCTCGGGTAAGGAGGAAGCAATGGACAGTGCACAAGGCACTGTGGAGGGAGTGCCTGAACTCCCCCTGCGAGAGCGCCCCTCACGAAGCGCGTCTCGCTGGAGCTCATGCTCCAAGAGCCGCTCCATGCGGCTCAGGCGGTTGTCTCCCCTCCCCGTGCGGGTGGAGAGACGTCCCCGTCCGACAAGTCGGAGCCACCGGCCGGACGCCCCTTCCGTGGCTTTACTTCCAGCCTGCTGCTCAGGCGCTAGCGGGCTGGGCTCGGCACGGTGTCGGGGTATAACGGAGCGCCCGGTAAGCGGTCCTATCGCCTTGTTGCTGCCCCCGCGAGATGGAACGCTCCTCCGTGGAGTCGAGCGGGGGGCAGGTCTGTTCAGGCGGCTGTCTTTCCCCCCGTTACTTGCAGCCCGCTGCTCAGGCGCTAGCGGGGCTGGGCTTGGCACGGTGTCGGGATAGCGGAGCGCCGGGTAAGCGGTCCTACCGCCTTGATGCTGCCCCCCCCCCCCCAGATGGAACGCTCCTCCGTGGAGTCGAGCGGGGGGACAGGTTTGTTCTGTTGCTGCCCCCCCCAGATGGAACGCTCCTCCGTGGAGTCGAGCGGGGGACAGGTTTGTTCTGTTGCTGCCCCCCCCCAGATGGAACGCTCCTCCGTGGAGTCGAGTGGGGGACAGGTTTGTTCTAGAGCCTTTCTTCTCTGCCTGAAAGCAGAAGGCTCCCTGTGAAAGAAAAACCCGACCTCAGCTTACCTGACGGTCCGTTCTTTCACCTCCGTAACGGGAGCGCCTGACTCCCGATGTGCCGCTGTTGCTCTGCTGAACGTAATGCCGCGCATGCGTGCTGAGCGGGCTCATCACGGAATCACACGTGACTCCGAAGTAAAATCAGTACCCTGTTCCTGCTTTTCCCCCATATCCCTTGATTCCTTTAGCCCTAAGAGTTAAATCTGACTCTCTCTTAAAAGCATCCAGTGAATTGGCCTGCACTGCTTTCTGTGGCAGAAAATTTCACAGATTCCCAACTCTCTGGGTGAAAATGTTTTTCCTCATCTGAGTCCTAAATGGCCTACCCCTTATTCTTAAATTCTGACCTCTGATTCTGGACTCACCAAACATCGGGAACATTTTTCCCGCATCTAACTTGTCCAATCCTTTAAGAATGATATATGTTTCTATAAGATCCCCTCTCAGCCTTCTAAATTCCAGTGAATTCCAGGTTATTTAGCCTCTGTAAATTGCCCCCAGTGTGCAGGGAGTGACTATGAAGTGACAAAACGTAGAATTAGTGAGAACGGGTCATCAATGGTCAGCTTGGACTCAGTAGGCCAAAGGGCCTATTTTCATGCTGCACTTTTCAACCAATCCATCCATTCATCCAACCAATGATTAAATGTTCTGAGATTGCATTAAAAATAACTTTTTTAACTTCGATAAGTAATTGTGAGAACAACATATGTCACTTTATATACATTCATTTCTCTTCTCCCTCCAAATTGAACCTTATGGATTGCAGGTAGCTGACATTTGCATCAATGTTTATTCCAGTTTTCGATTCCTGCAAGGATCTGTCAGAACTTAAAGCTACGTTACATTTGTGGCAGTTTTATGATGAATATTCCCAGAGGAATAGTTTAATCAACACGAGGGCAAATTAGTAATTCAAATTCAGCTTGTCCAAACTCGCCTTAGAGGTAATACCCTCTAATCCAGGTAGCAGTGTCGAAGCGGTAGAGTTGCTGCCTTACAGCGCCAGAGACCCAGGCTCGATCCTGACAATGGGTGCTGTCTGTACGGAGTTTGTACGTTCTCCTGTGACCTGTGTTGGTTTTCTCCGAGATCCACACTTTGAGGTTTGTAGGTTTATTGGCTTGGCATAAATGTAAACTGGCCCTAGTATGTGTAGGATAAGTGTTAATGTGTGGGGATTTTTTTTTTTTTTTTTTTTTTTTTTTAAATTTATATATTGCACTACTACGGACTGATGCAAAACTGCATTTCGTTGTACCGATACTCAGTATTTGTGCAATGACATTAAAGTTGAATTGAATTGAATTGAATTGAATAATGTGTGGGGATTGCTAGTCAGTGGGCCAAAGGGCCTGTTTCCATGCTGTATCTCCAAACAAACAAACTAAACTAAACCTGTTCTGCACCCACTCCAAAGCCTCCACAACCTTCCTGTTTTGGGGTAACCAGAACTGCACACAGTAGCCAGAACAGTAAATAATTGTGGGTGAATCTTGATCAGAAGAACTGCAGTGATTCATAAAGTCACCTCACTATCATATTCACAGGGGTGATTAGGCATGGGAAATTCTATCTCTGTTAAACATGCCCACATCCTGAAAAAATAAAATAAATAATATAGAATCAGGCCAAGAATCAAAGTTAATATTATAAGGGGCTAATTGACATTGTCAGGTACTGATTGTGGATGATCAGCCATGATCACATTGAATGGTGGTGCTGAATTGAAAGGCCGAATGGCCTACTCCTGCACCTATTGTCTATTGTCTATTGACACCCAATGCCCTTATTCCATTATATATCATTTTGTCAACCAGTGCCCAAATCTTGGGATCATTACAGACCTGGAAGGAGCAATGATATTTAGAAAGATTCAGGGAGGGACAATGCAGTATTTCTGCCAGTTTAACACACTACTCATTTGCCTGCTGCAAGAAACTTTCTGCCAATTTCACTCCCAAATCTTCTGCTTCCCAAGTTTAAACAAACATCCGAAGCCCAAACTGCCAATGGTGTTGCCTACATGTTTGCTGTGTTACATGAGATTGATTCAACCTCTAAAATCAGCTGGGCCTCCCATTGATCACATCAAGCAGGTGGTCAGCTCAAAAGGTATCAAGGATAGAAACCAGCCCCTACGGATAGTCCATTCCTTGGCTCATCATAAGACATTGAAGCAGAATTAGACCATTTGGCCCTTCGAGTCTGCTGCACCATTCGATCATGGCTGATCTCTTTCTCCCTCTTTACCCATTCTCCTAGCTGCTCCCCACAACCTTTGACCTCACTCCCCTTACTATTCAAGAATCTATCAATCACTACTTCAAATATACCCAATGACTTGGCCTCCAAAGCTGTCTATGGCAGTGAATTCCACATATTCGTCACTCTCTGACTAAAGAAATTCCTCCTCATCTCCATTTTGAAGGTAGGTCCTTTTATTCTGAGTCTGTGTCCTCTGGTTCTAGACTATCCCATTGTTGGAAACATCCTTTCCACGTCCACTCTATCCAGGCCTTTCATTATTCGGCAGACATTTATCACCACTAGGAGATAAATGCCATTTATGGGATTCAGACTTTTTCAACAATGGGACAGTGCGTAGACTCCTGGAATGAGGACATGAAAGCACTTCATCAGAGAGTCAACACCTAAAAAGGCAGTACCTTCCTCCCATTTGACTCCAGTAATATTGGCCCGTGGTTAAAGATATAGAGTCATAGAGTGTTATAGTGTGGAAACAGGCCCAACTTCGGCCCAACTTGCCCACACCGGCCAACATGTCCCAGATACATCAGTCCCACCCGCGGCGCTTGGTCCATATCCCTCCAAACCTGACCTTTCCATCATATCACTCCAAACCTGTCCTATCCATTGGTTCAATCTTACTATTGGGTTTGCCTGGCATTTAAAATACACTCGGGGGGAAATGGTGTTGTGATGAATGATGTTCAAATAATCATGCGTGAGTGTTGACAAGCTTGGAAAAAAAGGAGAAAAAAGCGGATACTTGACATACGTTTATTTTTAACTTGCTTTGAATTGATGAATGCTAAACAGTATTTGTAAATTCCCAACGTTCAAGCCGTATTTTTGGCATCTGGAATTGTGGATCCTCCATTAACATTTGTTTCTTTTTTATTTTATATCTCGTTGTCAGCAATTCATCCATACACAGTGACTAAAAAAAGATTTATCATGCCTGCTTCTCTAATGCTGGGGCTGTCTCATGTCATTAAAGACTTCCGCTATGTCTTTCCCTCGGGATTACACAGATCTGCTGTTTGAGTGAGGATTGCTCCAATTCTGTTCAACCACACTTCTTTTAATAAAGGTGACCACAAATAAAATATATATATATATATATCTTCGGGGAAGACGCGATCATTGACCACACAATCATTCTTCCGCTAATTAGAAATTAATGGTGTGGTCTGCAAACAAAAGGTTTATGAAAGATTTGGCTCAGATTTGAAACTCAGAGTCATTTTGCTCCAGTGCTTCTGCAGCGTAAATTGCAGCTGCAGACCATTTAGTGATTACGCCGCTAACAAAGCAAGGCTGAACGACAAATGCTAAATGTCAATCTGTAGACTAATCAAGACATTTTATTATTGCTACCTCAAATAGAAAATATTGGTGAAGAATTTAGACTAGTTTTGAATGCACTGCACTTGGGGCGGCGCAGTGGTAGGTTGCTGCCTTTACAGAGCCAGAGTCCCGGGTTCAATCCTGACTACGGGTGCTTGTCTGTACTGAGTTTGGACGTTTTCCCCGTGGCCTGCGTGAGTTTTCACCGAGATCTTCGGTTTCCTCCCACACTCCAAAGACGTACAGGTTTTTAGGTTAATTGGCTTGGTATAAAATGTTAAAAAAATTGTCCCTAGTGTGTGTAGGATAGTGTCCTTCTGCAGTTGTACAGAGCCCTAGTGAGACCACACCTGGAGTATTGTGTGCAGTTTTGGTCCTCTAATTTGAGGAAGGACATTCTTGCTATTGAGGGAGTGCAGCGTAGGTTTACAAGGTTAATTCCCGGGATGGCAGGACTGTCATATACTGAGAGAATGGAGCGGCTGGGCTTGTACACTCTGCAGTTTAGAAGGATGAGAGGGTATCTCATTGAAACATATAAGATTGTTAAGGGGTTGGACACGCTAGGGGCAGGAAACATGTTCCCGGGGGGAGTCCAGAACCAGGGGCCACAGTTTAAGAATAAGGGGTAAGCCATTTAGAACGGAGACAAGGAAACACTTTTTCTCACAGAGTTGTGAGTGTGGAATTCTCTGCCTCAGAGGGCGATGGAGGCTGGTTCTCTGGATACTTTCAAGAGAGAGCTAGATAGGGCTCTTAAAGATAACGGAGTCAGGGGATATGGGGAGAAGGCAGGAACGGGGTACTGATTGGGGATGATCAGCCATGATCACATTGATGGGCTGGCTCAAAGGGCTGAATGGCCTACTCCTGCACCTATTGTCTATTGTCTATTATCTATGTCAATGTGCGGGGATTGCTGGTCGGTACGGACACGGTGGGCCGAATGGCCTGTTTACGCACTGTATCACTAAACTAAACTAAACACTTGTTTTACAGATATATAATTTAATCAGAACCATACGGCACAAAAAAAGCTCTTTTAGCCCAACTTGCCCTCATCAACCATGTTGCTCATCGGCACTAAACCCATTTGCCTGCATTAACTCCATGTCCCTCTACGCCTTCCTATTCAAGGCTCTTGTCAAATGCCTTGTGATTGCATCTGCCTCGATCACTTCATCAGCCAGATTGTTTAGTTTAGAGATACAGCATGGAAACAGGCCCTTCGGTTCACTGAGTCTGACCTGCACACCAGGGACAATTTACAGAAGCCAATTAACCTACAAACCTGCAATCTTTGGAACATGGAAGGAAACCAAAGCTCTTGGAGAAAACCCACTCAGTCACAGGGTGGACATACAAACTCCACACAGACAGCACCAGAGATCAGGATTGAACCCAGGTCTCTTACACTGTAAAGCAGCAACTCTACACTGCACCACTGAGCCGCCCTGGTAGAGTATTCCAGATATTCCACACCATCCGGATGAAATTCCATTCAGATTCTCTCGAATTTCTCCTCTTGCACATAAGACTGCCCCATCTAGCTCTAGACATCTTTGCCCTCTGATTATATTTCCTTTTTATGCCTCTCATAATTGTATAAACTTGCCAGCAGTACTATGCCACCCCATTAACGCCGCCAAACCACTGAGTATTTCAAGCATTACAGCTTTTAACATTCTTCAATCTTCTCTGTTCTAAAGAGGGTGAACCCAGTCTCTTCACCCCAGCTCAAATTTTCCAGTAATGCAGGACAATTGTGAATTCCTGTGTACCCTCTCTTATACAATTGCAACTGCTGTATAAATGTGCAGTGCACAGTACTGAGTCTGCAGCCTGTAAACAGTTCCACTATATACCACAGTTGTATACAGTTTCAACAAAATATCTTTACATAGAGTGTCGCTCCCCCCTTGCCCCCTTCTTCCATCCTCATCTTTTTACCAGCTCCACAGTTTTCCTGCTGTTTTTCTCTTGAGATCACACCTTCTGTAGCCAACGATAGGCTTACCAGATACCACCCTGCCTGAGTTCAATTGTGTGGCTGGCCCTGATGGAACTCCATACAGACAGCACCCATAGTCGGGATCGAACCCGGGTCACTGGCGCTGCAAGCCCTGTAAGGCAGCAACTCTACCGCTGTGCCACCGTGCTGGCCGTAATTATTTGAAATTCACTATTCACAGCTGATGATGCTTGAAATCAAAACTGAAAGGCAACAATGAATCAGTGCAATTATTGGACAGGCAGCATCCCTGGAGAGAAGGAATGGGTGACGTTTAGGGTCGAGTCTCTTCTTCAGTCTTGCGGAAGTCTGAAGAAGGGTCCCAACCTGAAACAGCATCCATTCCATCACTCCAGAGATGCTGCCTGTCCCGCTAAGTTACTACAGCATTTTGTGTCTATCTTTGGTTTAAACCGGCATCTACAGTTCCTACACAGTGCAATTATTATATTGATTTATGGAATGATGGTGATTGAAAAACTTATAAAACAGCAGTTTAGTTACAGTCAGAGTTGCAGACTGGACGAAGACAAGTGTTGGCATTCCCCTAAGATTGGTTATGAGGTTTTTTTTTTTTTTTTAATCTGGGTTTTGGAATACAGATTCACTGATAATTTCTAAATTTGCAGGTGCTATCAAATTTGGCAACATTGTGAACTGTGACAAGAAAGGTTTAGATGAGTTTAGTTTTAGTTTAGAGATATAATGCAGAAACAGGCCCTTCGGCCCACCGAGTCCACACCGACCAGCAATCCCCGCACATTAACACTATACCACACACACTGGGGCCAGTTTTACACATCCACCAAACCAATTATCCTAAGGCAGCAGCTCTATCGTTGTGTCACCATGGTCGGCCTAAAGGTGTTAAACTGCAGCAGTGTGTAAACAGACTGTACGAGGCAGACACATAGCAGATGGAGTTTAATGTACAAAAACGGGAGGTGACGCGTTTTGTAGAATAACGAGGTGAGGCAATATAAAATAAGGAAGCTGTGTTAAAAGGAATGCACGAAGAAAGGCCCCTGGGGATGTGTGTTATACTTCACCCTCGTTAGACCACATTTGGACTACGCAGTTGCAGCATGGGATCCATACACAAATAGAAAAATTTCTTCCATCGAACATGTCCCAAGACAGGCAGCTCGATTTGTTACAAATACCTATGAGAGAAAAGCGAGTGTTACCAAACTTCTGAATTCACTGGGGTGGAACCCTCTCCAAGACAGAAGTAAAGCTCACCGTTTGACCTGTTTTTACAAAATGTTAAATGGTCAGCTCGACATAGATTACCAAACCTACACCAAACCCAAGCCTATTAGGAGCAGACAAGGGCATTTGATCCAATTTGAGATACCAGCTACCAAGACAGATGTGTATAGAAATTCATTCTTCCCTCGTGCAATTAAAGCATCAATAGACAATAGATAATTGGTACAGGGGGAGGCTATTCGGCCCTTCGAGCCAGCATCGCCATTCAATGTGATCATGGCTGATCATCTACCATCAGCATTAAATAGTCTTCACCCTACCATAGTTACCCAACGAGACGCAACTAAATTTAAGCTAGCTCTTCTTCTCCAAGAACCATTTTTTGCTTGTCCACCCTCCACCACCTCCAGTTTAAATTCCATTTGGAAAATTTTGGAGGACCAAGAACCAAGAAAGAAGAGAAAAATTTATTGGAAGTGGCTGTGAAAGTGCTTAATAAATCATATATAATTCTAGCTTAGGGAAATAATTTAGGGAAATAATGCTAAATTCTCTAAAATACAGATCCAGCCTCAATAGTGTTCATTTCTGATCTCCTCATCATTGAAAAATATCACATCATTAGAGGGTCCAGTAAAGATTTACTAGCATGGTTTCTTGGATGAAAGACTATAATTGCAAGAAAAGACAAGAAAGTATGGATCTCTGTTGGTTTTAGAGGCGAAGGCTTGGAGGATAGAAAATGATGACATAGGAGTACCCATAGGGTGGTAGATATATGGAGTGTAGGAGGAGGTGATTGAATCAGGTATTATCACAGTGTTTAAGAAACATTTAGGTACATGAATAAGATATTTTAGAAGGATATAGACCATATGCAGGCAGGTGGGACTAGTGTAGCTGGGGAATGCTAGTCGGCATGGGCAAGCTGGGCTGAAGGGCCTGTTTCTCCACTGTATGACCCTGACTCTATGTCTCTAAGACTGTATGACTATGAGTAGTGGGAGATTGCACCCTCTCATAAGAGTGTCAAAGACTTGATGTCAAAAAGAGAGAAGTGAATTAAGAATTAAATGAGGAAAGATTTTTATGAGTCTCAACCTGAAATCTCCTATCCATGTTCTCCAGAGATGCTGCCTAACTCGCTGACCTTTGTGACTTTTTTTGTAAACCAGTATCTGCAGTTCCTTGTATCCAAATATTTTTAATGCAATATGTGTTTGGAATCAGGAATGTACAATCTTCATATGTGGTTCCATTATGACTTTCCTGAGGGAATTGGATAAACGTAGTGGAGAACAATTTTCAAGTATATGGGGAGAAGGATGGTGAGTGGAACTAGAAAGCCACTGTAGTTGAGAGCCAACTTGGAGAAGACAGACGCAAAGGCCTCCTTTTGTTCTGTAACACAAGGAGTCAACAGGGTTGAGCAAGCTAGCACTCCATACCTTGGGGCTCAGGAGGATGTGGTGTGATCTTATAGAGGTGCACAAAATCATGAAAGGAATAGATTGAATAAATGCACAGGGTCTCCTTTCCCGAGTGGGGGAATCGAGAACCAGAGGACAGAGGTTTAAGGTGAAGGGAGGGAAAATAATATGAACCTGAGGGGTAACTTTTTTACACAAAGGGTGGTGGGTGTATGGAACGAGCTGCCAGATGAGATATTTGAGGCAGGTACTATTGCAACACATTTAAGAAATATTTAGACAGGTACATGGATAGGTTAGGTTTAGAGGGATATGGACCAAATGTAGGCAGGTTGGACTAGTGTAGATGGGACATTGGTCGGCATGGGCAAGAATGGCCGAAGGGCCTGTTTCCACGCTGTATGACTATGAGTCTCGCTTTGCCATCTGCAAAAGCTGTAATTGATTTTAAGAGTTTGTCAATACTTCTGACACTGCTACTAATTGAAAATTGGTACATATTTAAAAAAAGGACTAGCAAGACAGAAATATCCAAATAAAAAAATTAAAAGCAAAATAATTAGGAGAGGGACTTTATTTTCCCTTTTACCTCCCAACTCTTTGCATCACAATTCTCTTTGAAATGAATGTGTTCTTGGATCCTATGCTGAGTTTGCTCTGGCACAGGATCCACTGAATGCTGTTGAGTCCAAGTAAGAATGGGCTTAGTCAGGACACGAAGTCTGGCAGTGGAACCGACTGACAGATTCGACATGTCTGATGAATTGAAGGGCCGATCAGAATGTGTAAGTGTGGACTCAGTCCCATGCATTCTGGACCATTCCCTTAATTCTTCAGATATCTTACAAGCAATGTTCCCTCTAATTTTTAGTAGTTCGTGTGCGCAGAAATCTTGTATTGTGCAATTTTTAATGCTGTTACAAATGTGTGTGTGCACTGAATTCTTGTGCAAATATAAACCTGAAATTGTTTCACGATATTTTTGCCATAGCTTCTCTCTCATGGCTAATAAAACTACATTGCCGTGTTTTACTATAATACAAATATCATAATTTGTAGAAATATGAATGCAATTTATGAAGTTATGTATTCAGAGGATTTTATCCTATACTTTGAAGCTTGAACTACTTTGTTCAGTTTGTTGTTCCATTAAATAAAATACCAATGAGTATTTGTTATTTTTATGTAATACAATGCCGAAATAAAGTAGGGGGGAGGAGATTGCAGGTATCTCTTCCTGATGTCCCAGCAGTAACTAAAGAGGAAGAGCATTGTATCCAAATGCTGACTTTGTACTTTGTGAACCCTATAAAACATTACAAACTACTTGCATTTCTGCATTAAACTCTTTAAACATTGAGTTTTAGACTGCAGCAAGCAGCCAATCAACATCATTGCAGGAGTATCTTCACTGGGAGGACCAGTGGCTCAAGAAGTTGGTTAATCACAGTCTTCTCAAGGGCTATGAGTGATATTCGATAAATATTGGACAGGGAAGCAATATCCTGCACCTCTAAATTAACAAAGACTTCAGTGGGTATGGTTTAACGAGAGCCCATTCATAGAAACATAGAAAATAGGTGCAGGAGTAGGCTATTCGGCCCTTCGAGCCTGCACCGCCATTCAATATGATCATGGCTGATCATCCAACTCAGTATCCTGTACCTGCCTTCTCTCCATACCCCCTGATCCCTTTAGCCACAAGGGCCACATCTAACTCCCTCTTAAATATAGCCAATGAACTGGCCTCAACTACCTTCTGTGGCAGAGAATTCCAGAGATTCACCACTCTGTGTGAAAAATGTTTTTCTCATCTCGGTCCTAAAATATTTCCCCTTTATCCTTAAACTGTGACCCCTTGTTCTGGACTTCCCCAACATTGGGAACAATCTTCCTGCATCTAGCCTGCTCAACCCCTTAAGAATTTTGTAAGTTTCTATAAGATCCCCCCTCAATCTTCTAAATTCTAGCTAGTACAAGCCGAGTCTATCCAGTCTTTCTTCATATGAAAGTCCTGACATCCCAGGAATCAGTCTGGTGAACCTTCACTGTACTCCCTCTATGGCAAGAATGGCTTTCCTCAGATTAGGAGACCAAAACTGTACGCAATACTCCAGGTGTGGTCTCGTTCAAGTTCATGTTCAAGTGACCCTGACCCTGTACAACTGCAGTAGAACCTCCCTGCTCCTATACTCAAATCCTTTTGCTATGAATGCCAACATACCATTCGCTTTCTTCACTGCCTGCTGCACCTGCATGCCTACTTTCAATGACTGGTGTACCATGACACCCAGGTCTCGTTGCATCTCCCCTTTTCCTAATCGGCCACCATTCAGATAATAGTCTACTTTCCTGTTTTTGCTACCTCACATTTATCCACAATACCTCATATACCTCAGTGAAATGGCAATTGTTAATAGAAAACTTTGAAAACTGATACCAGTGGATTATATTGTTTTAATGAGAAAATCAAGATATACAATATTGCAAATCCTCGTTTTTATGGACCTCATTATAGCGGATTTTGGTGATTGCAGATGGGCCTACCAACCACCGCCAGGCCAAGCTACCTACGCCATGCCTGGCTCGCAGCGAGTCTCTGACCACTTCCAGGCCAGGCTGCCGACGCTAACCCCGGATCGCACTGTAACCCCTGCTGCTTCCAGGCCATGTTGCTGATGCCAGCCCGCACCGCCACCCCAGCTGCTTAAAGGCCGAACTTACCGCCACCCCCGCCCACATTGCTTCTTTGGCCCCTTCCAGGCTGCACAGCCGGCACAACTGCATGATGCCAGAGCGGGCTGCAGCTGCCCCCGGTGCCAGATCGGGCTGCACATCCATTTTCTTTGTGCGCTAGTTGCTAAACGTGTGTACGCACGCACACGCGCACAGCTTAGAGGGAACATTGCTTATAAGTCAGATTTTTCAAACTTTTAAGTTTTGTTTTCCAACACCACAGGACGGCACGGTGGCGCAGTGGCAGAGTTGCTGCCTTACAGCGCCAGAGACACGGGTTCAATCCAGACTATGGGTGCTGTCTGTATGGAGTTTGTATATTCTCCCCATGACTTCGTGGGATTTCACCCAGATCCTGGGTTCCCTCCCACACTCCAAACACGTACAGGTTTGTACATTCATTGGTTTGGTTTAAATGTAAAATTGTCCCTAATGCATGTAGGATAGTGTTAATGCGCGGGGATTGCTGGTCGTTACGGACTCAGTGACGAGGGGGCTGTTTCCACGCTGTATCTCTAAAGTAAACTAAATTAAACTAAACCACTAGATGTTAAACAGATATTTGATGATTTTTTTATGACATGTGTGTCATGACACCACAGTAATAGTGTCAGGGGTTTTGGGGAGAAGGCAGGAGAATAGGGTTGAGGGGGAAAGAGAGATCAGCTATGGTTGAATGGCAGAGTAGACTTGATGGGCTGAATGGCCTAATTCTGCTCCTTCAACATGAATTTATGAACTTATATCTTCAACTATTTACAAAATTACTCCGACCCAGGAACTTCAGCCAACTGTTCAACCAACAATTACAGGGAGCCACCAACACCTAATTTCCTAATGTGTCTTCTCACATCCACTTTGCAGAGTCACACGTTCAGAAGTACATTCCTAACCAGTTCTCGCATCCTCATGACTCTTCACTTAGATTAGAGTGTTCTTGCCAGAGATTTTTAAATGACAGTAATAAGTGGTTTGGTTTATTTCTGTAACATCACATTCCAAACTAGACATTGTCCTGTCTTGGTGATATGTCCTTGTTTAGTGTAACTGAGGTAACAATAAGTAAGCATGAGTAACGTTTCAATCCATCTCATTAAGAGGATGTTTTAATATATTTTCAAATTTCACCAGGTTTTTTCTTTTGAATGCCTCCTTTAATCTCTTCATAAAACGAGTTGATTTGCCTCCTACACTGAGCAGATGGAAGAACATTTTGGTCCAGATATAGCTGTCAAAATAGCAGTGAGGCTAATGGTGCTTGCATCCATTCGTGCATGAATGGTACCACAACTTCAGGCAAGGAGCAGATGTGTGGTTAGGTGCAAATATCCAAATGTCGCTGTTCAAATTGTTCCACTGCACATAAGCTTTGCAAAACCTATCATTTTGCTGTTTGCAACATTCTCCAACCCACAATGAACACAGTGAATTTGTTGCACTTGTGGGATTGCAACCAACTAAACTCACTGTCGACGAATAGGATTAATAATTATAAACAAAAATATTATTTTAGTGATGTCATGTGTTAATGAAAACAAAACAACTTCTTTGGCACTAAAGGTGAATACATTAAAGTGTTCAGTTCAGTTCAGTTTCGGTTCAGATTAGTTTATTGTCTGATGTGTGATGGTCTGGGCTGCGTCCACAATTTGTTGCAATTTCTTGTGGTCTTGGATGAAGCTGTTCCAAGTGCTGACTCCAAGAGTTTGGTGATAAGCTTGGATGGTGTAATGGTGTTAAAGGTAGAGCTGTAATCCATGAATAGGAGTCTGATGTAGGTGTCTCGCTTATCCAGATGGTCCAGGGATGAGTGCAGGGCTGGGGTGATAGCGTTGTCCGTGGACCTGTTGTGCCTGTGGGTTAACTGCAGTGAGTCAAGGCTGCTTGGTGGACTGGACTTAATGTGTTCCATAACTAGCCTCTCAAAACATTCCATGATGGTGGATGACAAATCCACTGGATGGTAGTCGTTTAGGCAAGAGATCTTACATTTCTTTGGCACTGGTACGATGGTGGTCTTCTTGAAGCAGGTGGGTACCTCAGAATGCAGTAGGGAGAGATTAAAGATGTCCACAAATACCCCCACTAGCTGGTCCATGCAGCTACTAAGGACACGGCCAGGAACTCTGTATAGGCTGGTGGCTTTTCGTAGATTTACCCTCAGGAATGCTGATCTAACCACTGCTACAGTTACCCTGGGGAGAAGCACATTGGCGCCTGAAGGGCCAGGTGTCACCGCCCTGTTGGCCTTCTGCTCGAAGCGAGCATAGAAAGCATGGGATCAAAATCCAGAATGGTAATGTAAAAGCATTTTTTTAAATACATTAATATTTAATGTTTTACTTTATTTTTCCTTTCAGTCTCTTTACTCGCTCTTAATTTAACAGATCTTTCTTCCACTTTGGTTATCTTTCTGCACCCGAGTTGACATTCAATTCAACCACTCTAATCTTCTTACCTCATTCTTTATGCTGTTTATTTTCCAATTTTATTTTTATCCGCCTTAGCTGAGAAAGTGGAGTTTCTTTCAGTTGTTGCTTCTGCAAAATGTGTGGGCCTGAGAAATCAATGGAAACAGAAGTGGATTATAATGTGAAGCTGCTGCCATATTGTATGTTCGACATAAGTAACAGGACAGATTTTCACTCCATCAATCATGAGCCGTTCACTGTCAAGACCCAGATCCGAGTCTCCTCACCATGTTTCCCATTTGTTTAAACTTTTTTTTCAAAGGTGCAAAGACAAATTCAAGTAATAGTAGGTAGACAAAAATGCTGGAGAAACTCAGCGAGAGAGGAAGCATCTATGGAGCGAACTAAATAGGCAACGTTTCGGGTCGAAACCCTTCTTCAGACTGATGTAATAGTAATTGTAGACTGCTAATTGTGGAAAAATCTGTATCAGTGTTACATTGGATTCTGAAATGTCAAAAATGATACCTTCTTGTTTTCAAGTTTCTTCATTGCAATCTGTACCATACGCTTATCATCGTTACTCCAGCTTGCTCGATATGAGAAACCTGGGAGAAGGATTTGTCCAGAAATGCAGGACACTGTTCATTATTTAAGGATTATTTTTTAACCTTTGAATGGTTCAATGATATTATTTGTCACAGGTGCCGAGGTACACGGAAATTCATTTCTGTGTACAGGTCAGTACAAGTATCGCTATCCATAAGCACTTAGATACACCTTAAATAAGCATCTCAGATGCAGTACAAATGTATAGCAGTAGTACATTGAAACTGCATACAGCGTTGCCAGTTTGGTGCCATTTTATTTCGAAGTCACGTGAGTGACTAAGTAAAGACCCCGCCATTTCCGCATGCGGGTCAATTCGCGAGACGCAATGCGTCGGATCGGAACAGTTCGCAAATGCTCTGTAGGATAAGTGATTTTTACTTTCATCAGGCCGCTGTGACAGCGGTGCCGGAGTAGCTGATGGAGGCGGCCGCTCTTGGCGGCTGCCACCATTGGAGCTCCAAACGGGAGGAGGCGGCCGATTTCGGGAGCCGATTTGGGGGGCCGCCTGGAAGCTCCTTAGGAGCTCGGGTTCGTTATTGCCTGCCAGCTTTGGGCAGGTGCGGCTAGGGAGCTCGCTCTATACGGGAGTAGGCGGCCGGTTTTTAAGCTACCATGGGAACTCCATTAGGAGTTGGGGCTGCCAGGCGGCTAGGGAGCTCATTCCTAAAAATAGTAGCAGACAGTGTTTATTATTTCATTATAGCCGCGGCTAGGTTTCATATCGCTGTGAAAGTTACAGCGGCCGGTGTTAGCCGCGGCCTGGGACGCTAGGTAGCCTCAGCTGCCTTAGCGTCTATACATTTTTAAACATAGAAATGCTGCTGAGGCAGCATATGCTGGAAACCAGCATATAGTGTGTGCTCTATTCGTAAGGGCATTTTCGTTATATTACACATAGTTCTTTAATTGAAGTCAATATCTGAAGATTAAGGTAAAATAGAGCTGGCAGTTTTAACAGCGGTTGCTGTTCGGTCACGTTTGTGACTATCTGTGCAGATAGGACATTTATTTCATACACCATATGGTGTAGTAAAAATTTGACTTGCCATTACGGCACAGAATGGGGCTCCACTGGAGCGGCTGTGCGGAGGAACTCCATTGAGGCTCCAGAAAAGAGCTCCTGGCTTGGGAAGCCTTTTCTCAGCTGTGTCTATTAGACATCTGTGGAGCAATATCTAGTGCAGGGTTGCATCATGAAAATTTCCGCTCAGTTGAGGGGACTGTTGGAGATCTTTCATAAGAGACCCCAACCATGTGGATATCAACAAAACACTCGAATCTTTGATCCAATGGAGCTATGCTTCTGTATAAATCCTATGAACTGGGACAACGCCTGGCAGGGTTGCAGTATTTCACCCACTCTGTCTGGCGGACTATTGGGAAAAGGTGACTCCGATTATAATGCCGGCTCATCCGAGTCATATGGGGGCCAGAGGCACTCCATTTCCTCCCTGAAATAGTCCGTTGGTGCTCCAGAAGGGAGCAAGGACGGAGTCACTAGCAGGTGCAACCTGTCTGGTAAGTATAATGATTTTACCGACAGAGCACCGATCTGCACAGCTAGTCCCGGTTCGGCTCCTAGAGGGAGCAGCTTGACAACCCCGAGTCGGGGCAAAGTCATAGCCAAGTCTGTGGGACAAGTCCTGTCGGATGATTTGGGTCAAGGGGATTCTGTCCCCACATCTATGGCAGATGTGATTGGGAGTTTGTCTCAATTAGAACATCTGATGAATCAGATGGTGGCACGAGAAATGCTCCATGTTACAAAAGCATGTCAGGCAGCAGCTCCTGGTTCAGGGTTGCAATATTCCTCCCACTCAGATGAAGGGAGTGGTGGAGATGGTGCCAAAGTATATGCACATATGCCTGAGGCAGCTCCTGGTTCAGGGTTGCAATATTCCTCCCACTCGGATGAAAGAAGCGATGGAAATGGAGCCAAATAATATGCTCCGTATTACGAAAGCATGCACAGGCAGTTCAAGTCATATGCCTGTAGCTACTCCTGGTTCAGGGTTGGAATATTTCTCCCACTCGAAGGGAGTGTCAGAGATCAGTATGGAACTGACTCCGAACATGACTCCGAACATGACTATGTGCCTGAATCCTATGCTTTAATGCATGATGTGCGAGAGTCGCATAAGGAAGAGCTAGCTGCTCTTGCCTCTAAATTTGCTGTTCCCTCGGGGACGGACAAGCCACTACAAGAGGAGTTGGCCAGCAGCATCAGCTATCTAACAGAAATGACGAGCATGACAGACAGGGCCTGCAAATGGAACCTCGCTGAAGCTCCAACAAGCAAATTGACCCGGGGTCAGAGACGCTGGCAAGTAAGGTCTCGTTATTAACCTCTGTAAACTCCGACATGGAGCAGTCTGTCAGCCCAGGTTTGGGTTTACTGGCAGCATGGGATGTCTAGTGGTTTTCACTGTCTCTGGGATAGATCAAGTTGATGTAGAGACATTGGCAGGGTGCCTTGCATAGTAATCTCTGTAAGTGCCAAGTAGGAACAGTTTGGTTACCCTGGTTCAGGGTAGACCTTCATGGAACTGGTTGGCCATAGGGGTCATATTGACCAGGGAAGCACTGCTTCATCATCTGTGATTGAGGTTATCAGACTGCTCAGTAGAATGAAGTAGTTGAAGTCTTCCTCAACATATGGTTTATTTCTCCTCAGTTAATAGAGTTGCTGATTCATTGGAATCGTCATTGCCATCCTCTCTGGGATAGGGAGTTACCAGCAGGAAGCTGGTCTGGCATATAATATAATTTTTATCTGACCTGCAGGTTCATGTTGTGAATCAACAATGTATTTATAATAATCCATAGGCTCTCAATACCAGTATTCCTGATTGTCTAACTCAACAGTCTATTGGGACTACGGTCCGGTTAAGAACAATGGCCATGTATGCAAGTTAGCATCATGATATTAACAACCCATGGGGGGGGGGGGGTTTCTACCATTAATGGTTTATCTGTTTAAGTGTTTCACACACAGATTGGGTTACTGCATGAAACCACAGAGCTTTGAAGTCTTCACGTAGTCACTCACGTGACTTCGAAATAAAATAGAAAGATTAAACTTACCGTTTGAAGTTTGATCTTT
Organism: Amblyraja radiata; assembly: GCF_010909765.2. Taxonomy (NCBI): domain Eukaryota; kingdom Metazoa; phylum Chordata; class Chondrichthyes; order Rajiformes; family Rajidae; genus Amblyraja; species Amblyraja radiata. Next base: position 59,949,459 of record NC_045959.1, read on the forward strand.
ATTTTATGAGGTTGAAATGAGGGATTACGTGCCCTCCACTCCCAACTCTACTTCTCATAGAACCATAGAAACATAGAAAATAGGTGTAGGAGTAGGCCATTCGGCCCTTCGAGCCTGCACCGCCATTCAATATGATCATGGCTGATCATAAAGATCATTTGGTAGTTCTAAGCTCGTTAATCTTCCTATAGAGTAAGTCAGCAACTATTCTGTGGTTTCATACAGCTGCTCTAAAGTTTGACATGCGTGTGGACTGGCGGGGTCTTCACATAATCCCTCACTTCAACTTCTCATAAAATAAAGATCAAACTTCAAACGGTAAATTCTCGTTTAATCTTTCTATTTTCAAGCCCAGTTGTTGTATGTGCATGGTTCTTGCCCTGACCATGAAGGCCAGTTACCCTGGTGGCGTTTAGGGATTGGCCTGGCCAAGCATGGTGGTTGGTGTCCTCTGCCGCTCCTCCGCCACTGTAGGCGCATGCGGTCTGGTTAATCTTCAGCACTCGTGGCAAATGCACATAGAATTCTAACAATCTACCTTCACAAGTTCATAAGTTCATGTGATAGGTGCTGAATAAGTCAAGTCTACTTTGCCATTCAATCATGGCTGATCTATCTCCCCATCTCAGCCTCATTCTCCTGCCTTCGCCTCATAACCCCTGACACCCGTACTGATTAAGAATTTATCAATCTCTGCCTTTAAAATATTAATTCTTGGCCTCCACAGCCAACTATGGCAATGAATTCCACAGATTCACCACCCTCTGACTAAAGAAATTCCTCCTCATCTCCTTTCTAAAGGTTCGTCCTTCTTTTTTGAGGCTGTGGCCTCTGTTCCCAGACTCTCCCACTAGCAGAATCATCCTCTCCACATCCACTCAATCCAGGCTTTTCGCTGTTTGATAAGTTTCCTTCACATGAGTCTGCACAGTTCATTTCTCTCTGAGTCAGAATATTCTGTTCTGTGGATTTATGTACATATTCTAGGCTGACACTTCAGCGTGGGAGGAATGTTTGGAGTACTGGCATAGATCTCATGGTTCAGATGACGCATCAAAGCAATGGGCATAAAATAAGCCAATGGTACCATCCACCGTGAACTTGGGCTAACGTCACAGGCTGCAATTATCCTAATCTAAGAGGGGAATTGTGAAGCAGTGGAAGGAAAGTAAATAGATAGACAGATAGGGTGTTCAAAAAGGCTTTTGGCATATTGGTCATGTTGCAGTCGTACAAGACGTTGGTGAGACTGCATTCAGTTGGTGAGTATTGTGTTCAGTTCTGGGCACCATGTTATAGGAGAGATGTTGTTAAGCTGGAAAGGGCACAGAGAAGATTTACGAGGATGCTGCCAGGTCTAAAGGATGTGAACTATAGGTAGAGGTTGAGTAGGCTGGGACTCTATTCATTGGAGCACAGGAGGATGAGGGGTGATCTTATTGAGGCACTAGTCTAAGTGGGACCCATTGGGTCCCATTCTCACATGCGAGGGCTGGTCTCCCAATGCAATATTCCACCTCTCCACCAATTCCAATATTGGTGGCCAGTGGGGGGGGGGGGGGTGGTGGGGGGGGGGGGGCTTTATAGAGTGCTAGTAGGGGTGTTATGGGCCAAAGGGACTGGTTACAAGAGGGATAGTATGGATATTGTGGGCCAAATGGATTCTTGGACACAGTTCAGTCAATCACGGCTGGTGGACTCACAGTTCAGTCATTCACGGCTGGTGGACTCACAGTTCAGTCACTCATGACGGGTGGACTCACAGTTCAGTCACTCACGGCTGGTGGACTCACAGTTCAGTCACTCACGGCTTGTGGACTCACAGATAAGTCACTCACGGCTGATGGACTCACAGTTCAATCACTCACAGCTGGTGGACTCACAGTTCAGTCACTCACGGCTGGTGGACTCACAGTTCACTCACTCATGGCTGGTGGGCTCGCAGTTCACTCACTCATGGCTGGTGGGCTCGCAGTTCACTCACTCACGGCTGGTGAGCTTGCAGTTCACTCACATGGCTGGTGGGCTCACACACACACACACACACACCCCCTCCATCACACGCACACACTCTCCATCACACACACACCCCCATCACACACACACCCTCCATCACACACAACCTCCATCTCACACACACACACACCCCACACCCTCCATCTTTCTCTTTCACACACACACACACACACACACACACATACATACACACACACACGCACACACCCGCACACACACACACACCCTCTACCACACACACACATACACACACACACACACACACCCACACACACCCTCCACCACATACACACACTCTCCCCCTCACACACACACACACACCTTCCACCTCACACACACACACCTTCCATCTCTCTTTCACACACACACCCTCCATCTCACACACACACACACCCTCCACCACACACACACACACACACACACACACACACACACACACACACACCCTCCACCACACACACACACACACACACACACACACACACACACACACACACACACACACACACACACACACACACACACACAAACACACACACACACACACACACACACACACACACACACACACACACACACACAACCACAAACACACACACAAACACACAAACAAACACACAACACACAACACAAACACAAACACTCAAACACAAACTCAAACACACACACACACACACACACACACACACACACACACACACACACCCACAGCCTCCATCACACACACACATCTGGGATGTATGACAGTAAAACTCTCTTGACTATACTGACTTCCGGACTTCTGGACTCAGGTCCAACCTCTGGACTCAGGTCCAACCTCTGGACTCAGGTCTGACTTCCGGAATGAGCACGACCTCTGGACTGAGCGCGACCTCTGGACTGAGCGCGACCTCTGGACTGAGCGCGACCTCTGGACTGAGAGTGACCTCTGGACTGAGAGTGACCTCTGGACTGAGCGCGACCTCTGGACTGAGCGTGACTTCTGGAATGAGTGTGACCTCTGGACTGAGCGCGACCTCTGGACTGAGCCACGGCTTGTAGACTCACAGTTCTGGACTCAACTCTCACTCACGGCTTGTATACGCACAATTCACTCAGCACGGCATGTAGACTCACAGTTCTGGACTCAACTCTCACCTACGGCTTCCGGGCTGACTGACTCATGCCCCGCCTCCGGGGCTTTATTGTCCTCACCCTCGGAAGGGGCGTTACCTTCATGGTGACTGACAGGCAAGAAGACCAATCTGTTGATCTCATGAATTTTTAAACCTTCATAACTTTTCTATTATTTCACCGATCTGAACAAAACCTGTGGTGCTAGGAGCAGATGAGAATGGTGAGTAAGATGGTAAAAAAATCCTAGCAATAGAGTAGCATTTTTGCACAGATTTAATTACAACGCAGACTGGAAGTGGTCAAGATGAGAGTTTTAGTAATAGTAGAGATAGATAGATATAAATTCATGAGAGGAATAGATCGGGTAGATGCACAGTCTCTCGCCCAGAGTAGGGGAGTCCTGAGGACATAGGTTTAAGGGGAAAATACTTAATAGGAACCTGAGGGGTGACTTTTTCACACAAAGGGTAGTGGGTGTGTGGAACAAGCTGCCAGAGGAGGTTGTTGAGGCTGGGACTATCCCAACGTTAAAAAACAGTTGGACAGGTACATGGATAGGACAGGTTTGGAGAGATATGGGCCACACACGGGCATGTGGGACGACTGTAGCTGACATATGTTGACTGGTGTGGGCAAGTTGGGCTGAAGGAACTGTTTCCACACTGTCTAACATTTTGACTCTTTGACTCTATGAAAGACCTTTTCCTATGTATTGCAACAGGAGATCTCAGGGAGAGTCCATGTAAAAAGTTATTAGAATAAAGCTGAGCTGGTTACTTTGTATGCAGCTGGTGCTCGTGACTCAAGAACAAAATCACATAATGTCATGGCTCTTCATATAAAAAATGTGGATGGGAAGAAGTTTTAATTTAATTTAGAGAATCAGCACGGAAACAAGCCCTTTGGCCCACCGAGCCCGCGCCATCCAATGATCCCTGCACACTAACACTCTCCTACACACACTAGGGACAATTTACGATTTTACAAGCCAATTCACCTACAAACCTGTACGCCTTTGGAGTGCGAGAGGAAACCAGAGCAGTCGTAAAAAACCCACGTAGGTCACGGGGAGATGTACAAACTCCATTCAGACAGCGCCAGTAGTCGGGATCGAACCAGGGCCTCTAGCGCTGTAAGGCGGCATATCTATTGCTGCGCCATCGTGCTGCCCCTAACAGCAATGAGAAAAAATAAATAAACTGGAGAATCAGAGCTATACGTATGAAACACAATGGGCCAAATGGCACCAGCTGTAGCCAATTGTTTCAAATGAAACTGCCAGCACTCAGTCATTCAAATTCAAGTCCTGTATTTACCTGCATGTGGTCTGTATCTGGAACTTACTGACAGAGTCCAGGTGGGGAAGTCAAAATGCCATATAAAGGAACTGCAGATGTTGGTTTATTCCAAAGGTTGAGACAAATTGCTGGAGTAACTCAGCCGGTCAGATGGCATCCCTAGAGAAAATGGATAGGTTACGTTTCAGGTCAGTACCCTTCTTCAGACCCGAAGAAGAAGTCTGAAGAAGGGTCTCGATCCGAAACGTCGCCCATTTCTTCTCTCCAGAGATGCTGCCCCACCCGCTGAGTTACTCCAGCATTTTGTGTCTACCTTCGATTTGAACCAGCATCTGCAGTTCTTTAATACACATATATCATTGTTAGTTGGGAGAAGGTAACAACATAGCCCAGTTTTGCAGCATTATACTCTCGTAAGTAATAGGAGCAGAATTAGGTCTTTAGGCTCATCAAGTCTACACCACCCTCAGGTATTGTACCAGGTAACACCTGGCATGAAATCCAAAACCCATTTAGTTTCATTGGGAATCTGTGGCCTTTGGAATACAAGGCCATCGCTTTAAGATGAGAGGGGCTATTTTTTTTACACAGAGGGTGATGAGTGCCTGGAACATGCTGCCAAGTGTGTTGGTTGAGATAGATATGATAGTGGCATTTAAAAAAAACTTTTAGATAGGTGTATGGATATGCAGGGAATGGAAGGATATGGATTAAGTACAGGCAGATGAGAGATGGTCTTGGCATAAAGTTCGGCACGGACATGGTGGGCCAAAGGGTTTCTTCCTGTGCCTTACTGTTCTATGTTCTATATTCTAAGGCAAAGGGGAATTTAAGTTTTATTTCATTATAGTTATCGTGCTTTTATTTTAATATTGTTTAATACTTCACGTTATATGTATTTCAAGTAATTTGATTCATAATTTTAATTTTTGTATTACAATGTTGCCTTTTTTTACATGTCTCTGAATATCAGAGCATATAAACTATTAAAGGTTTCTTAATTTTGCACAAGGTAAAACTCCGGGACAGAGTTTTACCTCCCTTCAGGAGATTTCAAGAAGCGGGTCATTTAAACTATGCCGCTTGCAACATTGAACAAATACACAACAGTGCAGCAAACAATGTCTGGACCAAACATGATGCCAAGTTAAACAAATCTCCTTTGTGATACATATGCCTCCATTCCCTCCATAACCATGTGCCTATTTTAAAGTCTCTTAAGCACCACTATTGCTTGGGCAGCTTACAACCCAGCGGTCTGAATATTGAATTGAATGATCAGTCTGAAGAAGGGTCACGACCTGAAACGTCACTCATTCCTTCTCTCCAGAAATGCTACCTGACCCGCTGAATTACTCCAGCATTTTGTGTATGAATATTGATTTCTCTGATTTCAAGTACCCTTTGCATTCCCTCTCTCTTCATCCCTCCCCCACCTAGTCATCCTGCTAGTTTTACTGTTCATATCCCTTTGTTATCACCTCCTCCACAGCCAATAATGGACTATTATGAGCTATTTGGCCATCGATGCTGGCTCCGATTTGTCCTGTACCTTTTCGTACCTCTTGTTTCCCTTTTCCATGACTCGCAGTTTGAAGAAGGGTCTCAACCTGAAATGTCACCTATTCCTTTTCTCCAGAGATGCTACCTGACCCGCCGAGTTATGGCAGTATTTTGAGCCTCTCTTTGGTGTAAACCAGCATCTGCAATTCTTTCCTACACTATTCTTTGACCACCACCTTTGAGCACCTTATAGGCACCTACCACACTCTGTCTAAAATGCTTGCCCACCACATCTCCTTAAATCTTCCGTCTCTTTCCCTCTCTGACTATGACCTCTAATCTGTGACATCTCCACTCTAGAATAAAGGTTCTGACAGTCTACCTTATCTTTACCTCTCATAATTGTACATAGTTCTATCAGGTCTTCCCTTCAAGACAAGTCAAGAGAGTTTATTGTCATGTGTCCCTGATAGAACAATAAAATTCTTGCTTTGCTTCAGCACAACAGAACATAGTAGGCATGACTACAGATCAGTGTGTCCATATACCATTATATAAATATATACACACATGAATAAATAAACTGATAAAGTTCAAATAAACAGATAATGGGCTATTAATGTTCAGAGTTTTGTCCGAGCCAAGTTTAATAGCCTGATGGCTGTGGGGAAGTAGCTATTCCTTAGCCTCTGACGCTCCAGAGAAGACAATTCAAGTTTGTCCAACCTCTCTTTTATTGTAGACATTGAAGTCTTTTCATCATGAGAAGGATGTTGCAAATTTTCATTACTGCACAAAACCTCTTGATATTTTTAGTTCTGACGTTCAGATGCATGCTACATAGCAAGGTAGTGCTGCACTGATGCAAGTTATGTCCCTTGGTTCAGGCTTTAAACTCACTCATGTGGCAGTTTAAAGATTTCATGGTATATTTCAAAGTGTTGGATAGTTCCCACGGGTGTTGGATTAATATTTATCCTTGAAGCAACATCTAAAAGCATTTTGGCCCACACTTCTCTGGGTTCTGCTGGCAGTTAAATTTAGCGCTGCCTTCATTTTTCAATCTAAGTGTTGATAAGTTTCAGAATTCCCACATGAACATGCAACTCTCAAACCTACTGGCTCAGTCCTGTTGGTACTTGCCGATTTCTCGTCACAGACCATCCACACTTCACGCTGTCTTGGCAAGACTGCCAGCAGAATCACGGACCAGTCTCACCCCGGTCCCTCCCTCTTCTCCCCTCACCCATCAGGCAAGAGGTACAGAAGTTTGAAAACGCACACCTCCAGATTCAGGGACAGTTTCTTCCCAGCTTTCTATCAGGCAACTGAAACATACTCTCACCAGCTCGAGTGCAGTCCTGACCTTCCATCTACCTCATCAGAGGCCTTTGTACTACAGTATCTTTAATCGGACTTTATCTTACAGTAAACATTGTATCTTTTATCCTTTATCTGAACACTAGATGGGTTGATTTTAATCATGTATAGTCTTTACTTTAGACTTTAGAGATACAGCACGGAAACAGGCCCTTCGGCCCACTGAAACCATGCCGACCAGCGATCATCCCATATGCTAGCACCATTCCACAAACTAGGGACAATTCACAATTTTATCAAAGCCAATTAACCTACAAACCTGCATGCCTTTGAAGGAAACTGGAGAGAAAACCCACGTGGACTAGTCTATGATCTGAAAATGAAAATAATCTGCGCAGGCTGAAAATCTGAGATGAAGGTCTACCTTAACTCCTGAGCATGTCTCTTATCTGGCTTCTAATACTACTCTTTGTGGAACCATGCTGAGTGCAAATTGACTGCTGCACTGCCCACATTATGACATTGACTTCAACATTTCCTCATTAGCTCTAAGTTGTTTTTGGACACCCTGAGGTAATGGAAAGCGCTAACTAAATGAGATATCACAGTATCTCACTCCCCAGATCCTGTCAAGCCTGCTGAATATTGAAAGGCCCAGATAGAGTGGATGCAGAGAGGAAGTTAAAAGGGCGTACCTCTAGATTGGAGATTTAGTTTAGTTAAGTTCAGAGATACAGCGGGGAGACATGTCCTTCAGCCCACCGAGTCCGCACCGACCAGCAATCCCCGCACATTAAAACACAAGCCTACACACACTAGGGATAATTTACACTTATACCAAGTATACAAACCCTAGCCAATTAACCTACAAGCCTGTACGTCTTTCGAGTGTAGGAGACAACCGAATTGTAAAATTGTAAATTGGCCCCAGTGTTATTCCCTCGGAGAAAGCCCACGCGATCACAGGGAGAATGTACAAACTCCGTACAGACAGCACCTGTAGTCAGAATTGAACCTGGGTCTCCAGCACTGCATGCTGCAAGCGCTGTAAGGCAGCAACTCTACCACTGTGCCACCGTGCCAGATGAGGAGGGATTTCTTTAGCCAGAGGGTGGTGAATCTGTGGAATTCATTGACACAGGCGGCTGTGGAGGTCAAGTCATTATGTATTTTTAAAGCAGAGATTGATGGGTTTTTAATTAGTAAGGGTGTCAAAGGTTAAGGGGAAAAAGCAGGAGAATGGGGCTGAGAGGGAAAAATAGATTAGCGTTGATCAAAAGGCAGACTAGACTCAATGACCTAATTCTTTACTAAATGTAAAGCCAACTGAAAATGTTTGCAAGTTTCCTTTGAGACAATAACATTGTGTCTGCTTTGTGTGCAAATAAAGGGAAACCCTCCAGACCAGAACCAGAGAAGATAGACCCTGAACATGACTTTTTCACACAGAGAGTGGTGAATCTCTGGAATTCTCTGCCACAGAAGGTAGTTGAGGCCAGTTCATTGGCTATATTTAAGAGGGAGTTAGATGTGGCCCTTGTGGCTAAAGGGATCAGGGGGTATGGGGAGAAGGCAGGTACAGGATACTGAGTTGGATGATCAGCCATGATCATATTGAATGGCTCGAAGGGCCGAATGGCCTACTCTTGCACCTATTTTCTATGTTTCTATGTTTCTATGACTTCTCAGACGTTTAATTTACTGCCTAGTGAAAACTTCTAAAATGTATAAAACATCTGATTGACACTTTAAACAATTGTAACCAGTCTTTTACACAAGTGTAGTCATTTGTATATCACCGTGTCAAAAACACAACATTTCAGAATAAGGAACTCAACCACATTTAGAGTACTGTGTTAGTTTTGGGCACCATGGGAAAGTTTATGGGAAAGTTGTTGTCAAACTGGAATGGGTGCAGAGAAGAGTAACAACAATGTTACCAGGACTCGAGGGCCTGATCTATAGGGAGAGGTTGAGCAGGCTGGGACTCTATTCCATGGAGCGCAGGAGAATAAGGGGTGATTTTATAGAGGTGTACAAAATAATGAGAGGAATAGATTGGGTAGACCTTGTACCTTGTGTACCTTGTGGTCATCACTTCTGAAGAGTCCACCAGGGAATATACTGGGTTGGACAATTTATACTGGACAATTTTTACATTTATCAAACCAATTAACTTACAAACCTGTACGTCTTTGAAATGTGGGAGGAAAACGAAGATCTCGGAGCAAACTCACGCAGGTCACCGGAAGAACGTACAAACTCAGTACAAATAGCGCCCTTAGTCGGGATCGAATCCGGGTCTCCGGTGCTGCATTTTTCTGTAAGGCAGCAACTCTACCATCTCTTGCCCAGAGTATGGGAATCGAGAACCAGGGGGCATAGGTTTAAGGTGAGGAGAAAAAGATTTAATAATAACCTGAGGGGTAACTTTGTCACACAAAGGGTGGTGGTGTATGGAACAAGCAGCCAATGGAAGTATTTGGTGCAGGTACTATTACACCATTTAAGAAACATTTAGACAGGTACATGGATAGGGCAAATTTAGAGGGATATGGGCCAAATGCAGGCAGATTGGACTAGTGTAGATAAGACATGTTGGACGGTGTGGGCAAGTTGGTCCGAAGGGCCTGTTTCCACGCTGTAAGTGTGTGTCTCTATTATAGGGCCACTTCTACCTAAACACTGTGGGAAGAACTGAGCTGGCCTTCCATTTTGCCTTTCAACATGGGCAGCACTTCATTCTGTGGGAACTTGACTCCAGTGAATGTACCCTTCAGAGCTTGGCTAAACATATCTGGTGCCAGTGGCCCTTAGAGTCAAACACAAGTCTGTGAAACACTGGGAACAACTTGTGAACTCAAGGTACACTTAGACACCCAAATCCTACATGGATAAAAAGGCATGTTTTTCAGTGGAAAGTTACCGAATGCTGAAACACAGTAGTTGACCCTGTAAACTAGTGTACGTGACTAACCTTGCTTTTATGCTTTCAAAAATGACATAAAAAATACTGCAGGCATTGAATCTGGAGAGCAGTCTCTTGCTTGACTGTTCTCCTTGTCCGAGGGGTTATTGCGAATAAAGTAGCTATAATTTGATAATCACTCACATCTCGTGTAAATTATTCGGACCACGCCACATTGGAACATCCCCGGAAAGAAGGAACTGCAGATGCTGATTCACACAAAAAGATACAAAGCGTCGGAGTAACTCAGCAAGTCAGGATGCATCTCTGAAGAACATGAATAGGTTCGGGTCAGGACCCTTCTTCTGAAGAAGTATTCCAACTCGAAACGTCACTAATCCATGTTCTCCAGAGATGTTGCCTGACCCACTGAGTTAATCCAACACTTTGTGTCTTTTTATTTGAATACTCTCAGTAGGTGTGTCAAGAGTGGAATTGGCTCTTGAACAGGTCGAAGGACTTGGATAACTGTCCAATAGCTATTAGAGCTTAACTATATTACACCTTTGATGGGCGGCACGGTGGCATAACGTTAGAGTTATTGCCTTATAGCACCAGAGACCTGGGTTCAATCCTGACTATGGGTGCTTGTCTGTTCGGAGATTGTACGTTCTTCCTATGACCTGCGTGGGTTTTATCTGAGATCTTTGGTTTCGTCACACGTTCCAAAGACGTACGGGTTTGTATGTTAATAGGCTTGGTGTAAATGTGAAATTGTTCATGATATGTGTAGGGTGGTGTTGATGTGCGGGGACCGCTGGTCGGTGCGTACTCGATGGGCCGAAGGGCCTGCTTCCGCGCTGTATCTCTAAACTTAACTAAACTAAACTAAACTAAGAAGTTCTCATTGCAGTTCACATCTTATAAATTGTCTTGAAAAGGAATATTGTAAAGCAGATAAACATGAAGATCCCCAAACAACCAGCTGTTTGGTTTTATTAAAATATGAAATGAAAACATAACATTCTGGAACACTCCACAAAGTCAGGCAACATCTGAGGATGTCTAGACGTCAACCTGAAATGTTAACAGTATCTCACTCCCCAGATCATGGCCAGACTGATGAATATTTCCTGATGCTGAGGTTTGAAAAGCGCTGATCTGACCACATTTGGGGTATTGTGAGCAGTTTTAGGCCCAATATCTGAGGAAGGATGTGCTGGCGTTGGAGAAGGTCCAGAGGAGGTGTAAGGGAACAATCGCAGGGATGATTGGGATAACGTTTATGGAACGTTTGATGGCTCGTTAGAATGATGAAGGGTACCTCACTGAAACCTTCCGAATATGAAAGGACTAATAAAGTGGATGTGCCGAGGATGTTAAAAGGACATACCTTTAGATTAGAGATGAGGAGGAAATTCTTTAGCCATAGGGTGGTGAATCTGTAGCCAGAAGGTGGTGAATTCATTGCCACAGGCAGATGTGGAGGTCAAGTCATTGGGTATTTTTAAAGCAGAGGTACTTAATTAGTAAGGGTGTCAAAGGTTATGGAAGAAGGCATGAGAATGAGGTTGAAAGGAAAAAATAGAGCAGCCACGTTCAAAAGCGAGAGCAGACTCGATGGCCGAATTCTATTCCTATATTTTATGATCTTATGATCTATTTTGTTTGTTTTTTATATCTAAATTCCAACATCCATGATTGTTTTTTGTTTTTTTGGTAGTTTTAAATTATATTGGTGAAAGAGATAAATGGTACGATATTTGGAAAAACTCAGCTCTCCTTAGAGTAAAACATTAGCTGTTGGTTTGACATCTTTTTAAAGAATGCTGTCTCTAATGATGGTAGACAAAAATGCTGGAGAAACTCTAATGATGCCTCAGTTCCTTCATACTTCATTGGGATGTAATGTGTTACATTACATGTGTTTCCTCAACTGAACACCCTTCGCATGTTTACGAAATGCTTCGTTCCGTGAGGTCTTGAACGTGTGACAGAGTTGAAATACTGTAGTACTGAATTAAATTGTTCCATACCCTCAACCCTAGAAAGCAAACAAAAATTCAAATGGATTTCTTTAGAACTGCTTCTCGGAACGTTACTAAACTAGGGGTGGCAGAGTGGTGCAGCGGTAGAGTTGCTGCCTTACAGCGCCGGAGACCCAGGTTCGATCCTGACCACGGGTGCTGGCTGTACGGAGTTTGTACGTTCTCCCTGTGACCTTGTGGGTTTTCTGTTTTCCTCCCCCATTCCAACAACATACAGGTTTGTATGTTAATGGCTTCAGAAAATTGTAAATTGTCCCTAGTGTGTGTAGGATAGTGCTAGTGTACGGGGATTGTTAGTCGGTGCGGACTCGGTGGGATGAAGGGTCTGTTTCCGCGTTGTATCTCCAAAGTAAACTAAAGTAACCCTCTTTAACTAGAACTGTAATTTAGAAAAGGGGTGGGATTCCAACAATTTTTCTTCCATTTTAATGGATGGAAAATCATGAATAGCGTGTCCTTGGTTTCATGATTTGTGGTCCCAGTGGGCTAGAGTGCAATCAATCAAGAAGTAATAACATTTTGTAATGGATGACTAACATAATTAAATCAACTAACTAGAGCAATTTCAGCACAGAATGAGTTATCTTGTTCAACATTCAGTTTGCTTCCACTCTGTCAGAAGCCGACAGGAGATTCACTGGGTGAAGTATTCGCTGTAAATAAGCTCGTAAATCCCTGCAATCCAGTTTCACTTACTGCCTTTAAGCAACAGTGACCTTTTAACAAATTAGAGTCATAGCGTCATACAATGTAGAAACAGGGCCATACGGCCTCGCGAGGCCGGTCCCACTTCGATCGCCGGAGCTTGTGCGGGGCTGGTCCCGACATCGCGCGGGGCTCCGAAAAACTGACACTGTCCAAAATTCTCGCGCGGCAACGGCCTGTTGGCCCACAGCCGCATTGAGGCCGTACGCAGCGTCTCGACGCCGTACGCAGCGTCTGGACGCCGTATGCAGCGTCTTGACGGTGTTAGCCTAGCACGTGGCGTTGCATGATGACGTCACCACCCGGCGTGCTGTTGCGTGATGACGTCACCGCCCGACGCCGTGCAACGTCCAAATTCAGTCGACCCGCCTCCTGCCCAGCTGATTGGTGAACATGATGTCGGGACCAGCCCCGCACAACCCAGACGGCTCCGCGGTTGGAAGTGGGACCGGCCCCGCGAGACCGTACACCTCAAGCCACCACGTTTGGTCGCGCTAGACACATGCAATCGCATGCTGGTGGGACAGGCCCTTAACTTGCCCACACTGACCAACATGTCGCAGCTACACTAGTCCCACCTGCCAGCATCTGGTCCACATCCCTCCAAACCTGTCCTATCCATGTACCTGTCTAACTGTTTCTTAAATGTTGGGATAGTCCCTGCCTCAACTAGCTACTCCGGCAGCTTGTTCCATACACCCACTACCCTTTGTGTAAAAACATATTTTGAAATCGTCATTTGCTCATGACCTTATTGGCATCTCCCAGTGGATTTACACCATCATTACGTTATCAACCTTTCATGTTTGAGATTTGCTGTAAACATTTGTTAGCAAGATAAACATATCCTTCAATGCTCCTTTCCCTTATTTGCTATAACATTATAGATTTAATGTCCGCATCATATTTGAAAGCAGAATCAATTACTGTGCAGGAAAGAAACTAAATTACTTTTCCTGTTCTGTCATGGGAGATACTAAGGTTTCATGAAAGGGTACTGTAGAATTCCTTTCATCTTCTTACTTTGGATTGTGATCCTATCAACAGCTTTTGAGCACTCTTTATAGCTGTCAAATTGCTTAATGTTTGTACTTAGAGGAGCTGATGTTTGCATCGAAAACAATTAGCCAGAGATAATTGTGGCATTTGTTCATTTACAGAGTGTGATTATTTCCATTTGTTCACCTATCTCAAAAACCCTATGACTTGACATTGCACTATTTAAAAGTGAAGTTATGCACCTGAAACATTAAATAGCATGAATGCACATTGAACTTACCAAATAGTGAAAGGCCTGGATAGAGTGGATATGGAGAGGATGTTTCCACTAGTGGGAAAGTCAAGGACTGGAGGACATAGCCTCAAAATTAAAGTATAGTCATTTAGGAAGGAGATGAGGAGGGGTTTCTTTAGTCAGAGGGTGGTGAATCCGTGGAATTCATTGCCACAGAAGGCTGTGGAGGCCAAGCCAATGGATATTTTTAAGGCAGAGGTAAATGGATTCTTGATTAGTACGGGTGTTAGGCGTTATGGGAAGAAGGCAGGAGAATGGGGTTAGGAGGGAGAGATAGAGCAGCCACGATTGAATGGCGGAGTAGACGTGATGGGCCAAATGGCCTAATTCTGCTCCTATCAACCACTCATGAACATGTGAAACGGAAGGCCACGTGACAATGGAGGAACAGCGTCAATTTTGTGTAAGGCACCTGGGCAATAATATTCTGATGCCAATGAAACCCGAGATATAGCGCATCCATTTTTATGCCGGGCACTGCTGGTTAGTTGATATTTACTGGCATAAATAAAAGAGAGACAGAAGAGACTGTAGATACTGGAAACCTGAACAAAAAATGAAATGCTGGAGGAACTCAGCGGGTCAGGTAGCATATGTGAAGGGAAGTGGACAGATGACGTTTTGGGTCCAGATGAGAATGAAGGGTGCTGGGCCCATTGAGTTCCTCCAGCAGCTTGTTTATTTGTTAAATAAAAGGTATCCTGCTATTAGCTTTACCTTTTTCTTTTCTTATACAAGCAGCATTTAAAGAAAATGTAATAAATTCCACATACTCACCACCCTCTGACCAAAGAAATTCCTCCTCATCTCCTTCCCAATGGAATGTTCTTTATTTCTGAGGCTACGACCTCTAGTCCAACTCCCACTAGTGGAAACAGCCTCTCCATATCCACTCTATCCAGGCCTTTCACTATTTGGTAAGTTTCAATGTGCATCCACTCTATTCAATGACTCAGGTGCATGTCTTCACTTTCAAAGGAAACAATCTCAAGTCAATCTCAAGTTTTTGAGATAGGTGAATAATTGGAAATAATCATAATCTGTAAATTAACTGGCTAATAGTTTTTGATGCAAACATCAGCTCTTCTATGTACAAACATTACGCAGATGCAGGGATAGACAAATTCATAATTTGCCAGGTGTCAGAGGTTATGGGGAGAATGGGGTTAAGAAGGAGAGATAGATCAGCCATGATTGAATGGCGGAGTAGACTTGATGGGCCAAATGGCCTAATACTACTCCTATCACTTATGATCTTATGATTGCCTTGTCAGCACAACAGGGCACCCTTCCTTCCAATGTTTCAATGAACATGAAATAAGGCTTGTGCATGAAGCCTGAGGAATGCAAGCTTGATACTGACATACTTGCAGCATACGGTAAGGCTCTGCCTTAAGCCCCTGTCCCACAGGTGATTTTTTTCGGCGACTACAGACGACTAGGCTGTCGCCACATGGTCGTGGGGTGATGCCTGTATGGTTGTGAGTAGTCTCCTCAAGTCGCCTAAAGAGTCGTAACGTTTTTCTGGTCACCGCTGGATTTTGAAATGTTCAAAACTTTTCAGCGACTGTGGGCTTGACGTAGCTTGACATTGTTTGTCTTCTCCTTTTTTTTTCTTTTTTTTTTTTTACAAAAAATTTATTCAATTATTAAAAATAATATTTACATTACAATAAAACAAGCCAGAACCCACCACCATAATACAATACAAACATGTAATAACCTACTATACAACTATGATACAATCCTTATTGAGGATACATTCAACACCCTGCGGAGCCCAGCGGTCCCGGAACTCCCTCAGGGTGCCCGTAGACAGGGCGTATTCCCTTTCTAACCCCACCCGGGCACGGACGTAACCCCGGAAAAGGGGCAGGCAGCCGGCTCGGGTAGAGCCCTCCACCGTCTGGCGCCGTGACTCGCGGATGGCCAACTTGGCCAGGCCCAGGAGCAACCCAACCAGGACATCTTCAGCCCTACCCTCTCCCCTACGCACAGGGTGTCCAAAGATGAGGATGGTGGGTGAAAAATGCAGCCAGAAGGCAAGGAGCAGCCCCTTTAGATATTCAAACAGTGGCTGCAGCCTCACGCACTCCATGTACACGTGGTACACAGACTCTTCCAGCCCGCAAAAGTGGCAGGCGGCTGGCGAGTCTGTGAACCGCGAGAGAAACAGGTTGCAGGGAACACCTCGGTGCAATACCCTCCACCCCAGGTCCCCAATGTAGAGGGGGGGTGTTTGTCTTCTCCTGTCGTAGGTGCTGTTGTAGGCTGTCGCCAGGATGATGCAGGTTGTCGCCTGGTGAGATTGGTTGTCGCCGGGTCCTGACTTCGGCGAATTCCATTGGCGACAACCTACGTTGACCGGTGACAAGTACCTGCGACTGAATTGTCTTCAGTTGTCTTCAGTTGTCGCCGACAGGGACGTTACTTGTCGTAGCTTGTCACGGGTGGACATAGTTTGACTTCGGTTGTCGTAGGTTGTCGCCTGTGTGGTCGTAGGTTGTCGTAGGTGTGGTCGTAGGTGAACGTCCTAATGGGTCACCGATTGTCGGTAGCTTGCCGGAGCTTGACGTCGACTAGGTGGTAGGTTGTCGTAGCTTGTCGTAGACATTGCCGTAGGGGCGGGTTCAGTCACCGCTTTTTCGGTGACCTGCTACGACTGTGACAGTCGCCAGCAGTCACAGAAAAATTGCCTAAGTGGGACATGCCCTTTGGGCTCTGTGCTGACCTAATACCCACAGAGAAAGTTGTCATTTGCCAGTGACAGATAGACATGACCAAAAGGACAGTACTCAGTTCAGTTCAGTTTAGTTTATTGTCACATGTATCTAGGTACAGTGAAACGTTCTTTGTTGCGTGCCATCCAGTCAGTGGGAAGACAATACATGATTACAATCGATCCATTTACAGTGTAAAGATATCAAGTATCTTGTTCGGATCCTTGTTTGGACTTTGCTGGCCTTACCTTGCACTAAATGTTATTCCCTTATCAATCACATTTAGTGCAAGGTAAGGCCAGCAAAGTCTGAGCAAGGATAGTCCGAGGGTCACAATGAGTTAGATAGTAGTTCAGGACTGCTCTCTGGTTGTGGTAGGATGGTTAATTTGCCTGATAACAGCTGAGAAGAAGCTGTCCCCGAATCTGGAGGTGTGCTTTTTCTCACTTCTCTAACTTTTGCCTGATGGGAGAGGGGAGAAGAGGGAGTGGCCATGGTGCGACTCGTCCTTGATTATGTTGCTGGCCTTGACAGTGGGGGCACTGCGAGTTGGCTGCACTGCCAGCAGCGTGTTAGTTTTTTCTACTTTTTTTGTTTTTCCGTATGTCCCAATGTGTTTTTTTAATGTTTCTCGGTGTGTCTTATGTGGTAGATGGTGTGGGGGGGGGGGGGTAAGGGGGAAACTGCTTCGGTCGCCTCCTTCACGGAGAGGTGACTTCTTCCAAGTCGCCTCCCTCGCGGCCTAACACAAAGGATCAGTGCGGCCTTTCCCGGAGACGCACCCGGGGCTTCGGCTTCAGCAGCGGGCGCAGCGTAGACTTTTTCATCGAGGAGCGGGCGAGCCCTCACCGGGGGTTGGCGGAAGGGAGTGCTCCGTTCGCTGGCCAGCGGCAGCCTGAAGCCGCTGTCTGCGGAGCTCCAGCTGGCGTGGCGTACGGAGTCTGGGATCCCTCGTTAGAGACCCCGGAGGAGAAGAGCTCTGACCGCTGGCCCGCGGCCTACTTCTAACCGCGGAGCGGCGGGGACTTTAGATCTTCGACCGCCGGCCTGCGGCCTACACCATCTTGAAGCCGCGGTCTCCGGTAGGAAAGCACCGATTCCGGACTTACTTTGGCTGCACATCTGGCCGCCCGCAGTGGCGACTGCGGAGGGTTGTGGTCCCGACCACGGGGGAAAATGGAGGAGGACTGACCAAACTTTGTACCTTCCACCACAGTGATGAATGCTGTGGTGGATGTTTGTGTTAAATTTTCATTGTGTATTGTGTGTTCTTTTTTTTTATTGTATCGCTGCTGGCAAATTCATTTCACTGCAATTTATTGTGCACGTGACGAATAAATCTGACTTGACTTGACGAGGCAGGGTGCGGTATAAGTGGAATCAATGGAAGGGAGGTTGGTTTGTGTGATGGTCTGGGCTGCTTCCACAATTCACTGTATGAAGTATGAGGTATGCAAGCTTGGTACTGACATACTTACAGCATACGGTAAGGCTCTGCCTGAGGCTCTGTGCTGACCTAGCACCCATAGACACAGTTGTCGTTTGTCATTGACAGATAGACATGCCAAGGCCAAAAGGACACAGCATTCATAATCAGCATTGCAGCAGATGTCACAAATGTTCAATGGTTTATGATATTTTATTGTCACATGTACTTAGATACGGTGAACTTCATTGCAATTCAGTAAAACCAATACAATTCAGTAAAACCGTACATAGGCACAATCAAACATAAGTACAAAAAGTCCAACAATTATAGTTTGGATTAGAGGTACAGCGCGGAAACAGGCCCTTTGGCTCACTGTCCGCATCGACCAGCGATCCCCGCACATTAACATTATCCTACATGAGGGACAACTTTTACATTTATACCAAGCCGATTAACCTACAAACCTACGTCTCAGAAGTGTGGGACGAAACCAAAGTTTTTAGGAGAAAACCCACGCAGGTCACGGGGAGACAAGCTGTACCGACAGCCACCCGTAGCCAGGATTGAACCCGGGTCTCTGGTGCTGTAAGTGCAGGCAGCAACTCTCCCGCTCTGCCACCCATGCCACTAGAGTACAGTATATGAAAAGTAGATTGCATAGTGTATGAAAAGTCAATTGTTGAATGATTCTTTATTATCACATGTACAGATGTACAGATGTACAGTGAAATTCTTTTTTACATACAATTCAGTATAGTCTTGCCATACCTAAGCACAATCCTCGATTAGTACAATAGACAAAAGACAATAGGTGCAGGAGTAGTGGCCTTCGAGCCAGCACTGCCATTCAATGTGATCATGGCAGATCAATGTGATCATCCCCAATCAGTACTCTGTTCCTGCCTTCTCCCCATATCCCCTGACTCCGCTAACTTTAAGAGCCCTATCTAGCTCTCTCTTGAAAGTATCCAGAGAACCGGCCTCCACCGCCCTCTGAGGCAGAGAATTCCACAGACTCACAACTCTCCATGTGAAAAAGTGTTTCCTCATCTCCTTACTAAATGGCTTACCACTTATTCTTGAACAGTACAAGGTATATAGAAATATTCCACTCTGACTGCGTGCAAGAGTCGCCAGGTTTTGGCGCCATTTTCAAATTCCAGTCCAGTCCACATGCCCAGTCTTATAGAGCGGTGCCTGATCCAGGTGGACCCCAGGCTACTGCAAGGCCTCCAGCCATCGCCTCCATCCGGATCGTCCAACGAACTGTCCTCTACCCGCCCGGCCACCTTCAGCCTTTGTGCCGCCTCTGGGGCGCCTCCCGCTGGCGGACTTGATCTGCAGAAGCAAGACCCCGGTTCACTCTCTTACCGGCCCTTGCTCCATGCGTTCACCATCGCCAACTCGCTCAATCCTCCGCCCAGTTCTCCCGTCCTCGGGGTATGAGCAGGGGCCAGCTTGGTGGCTCCCTCTAAAGGCCGTTCCTGCCTTCCAGCCGCGCGGCACATCACTCCTGCCTTCCAAACAATACACAAAGAGTAAAAGAGTTTCAAATCTACCTCAACTGTAAGGGCATTCTTCTTTCATCTCCCATCATTTTGAATATGAATCTTGAGGCATTACTTTAGTTTTTAGTTTTAGAGATACAGCGTGGAAACAAGCCGTTCTGCCCACCAACTCTATGCCGACGAATGATCCCCGCAAACTATCGCTATCCTACACTAGGGGCAACTTATAATTATACCAAGCAGACACACCTGTACTTCATTGCAGTATGGAAGGAAACAGGAGAAAACCCACGCTGGTCACGGCGAGAATGCACAAACTACATAAAACAAAATCCTTTAAGAATTTTATATGTTTCTATAAGATTCCCTCTCATCCCTCTAAATCCCAGTGAATACAGTCGACCAATTCTTTCAATACAATACAATACAATACAATACCGTTTATTGTCATTTGAACCTAAATTCAAACAAAATTTCGCTTCTGCAATCATACGAATAAGAAAAAAAAACAAGACTCACAATTAACACAATTTACACAGACATCCATCACAGTGAATCTCCAAACACCTCCTCACTGTGATGGAAGGCAAAGTCTTGTCTCTCCCCTGTACTTTATTCTTCTCCCGATGTCATCATATGTCAGTCCCGCTATCCCGGGAAATAACCTGGTGAACCTATGCTGCACTCCCTCAGTAGCAATAATGTCCTTCCTCAAATTAGGAGACCAAAATTGCACACAATATTCCAGGTGCAATCTCACCATGGCCCTGCAGTAGGACCTCTTTGCTCCTAAACTCAAATCCTCTCGCAATGAAAGCCAACATGCCATTAGCTTTTTTCACTGCCTGCTGTACCTACATGCTTACTTTCAGTGACTGATTTACAAGCACACCCAGGTCTCGTTGCACCTCCCCTTTTCCTAATCTGACATCATTCAAGTAATAATCTGCCTTCCTGTTCCTGCCTCATAGCATCCTCCTTGCAGCTCACACTGCCACCCAGCTTTGTGTCATCCACAGCGCCCGAGACCCGGGTTCGATCCTGACTACGGGTTCTGTCAGTACAGAGGTTGTACATTCTCCCCGTGACCTGCGTGGGTTTATTCCGAGATCTTCGGTTTCCTTCCACACTTCAAAGACATACAGGTTTGTAGGTTAATTGGCTTGCTATAATTGTAAAATTGTCCCTAGTGTGAAGGGTAGTTGTTAGTGTGTGGAGATCACTGATTGGTGCGGACTCGGTGGGCTGAAGGGCCTGTTTCCGCGCTGTATATCTACACTAAACTAGACTAAACCAAACTTTTTTATCTCCACAAAATGCTATTTATTAAACCGTTTTGAAATAATAAAAAAAGTGATAAGTAAAATTAGATTACTGAAATTTCTCTTGAAAACTAAATAAACCCCCCTGTAGCCCATTTGGTCTTTCAGAATGTCTCGATGTTTGGTTTATCTTCACTTCCCATTTCAAAAGTGATTCATAAGCAAAAAAAAAACATTGTGATGCTCAGAAAGCAGAGAATTGAACTAAAATCATTTTGAAACATTCATGACTGAGATCCGGAGACTTTTATGAAATAAAAATATCAGGCAAGGTTGAAAGGTTGGAAAATAGAATTGAGGCACAAATCTGCTGTGATCAAATTGCTCGGTGAAAGAGCCTTGCAGGGCAGAGTGTCCTCCAACTGTTCCTGAGTATGAACATATGGCTTAGAAATATTTTAACATTTGTCTTGGAAATGCTTTAATATTTAAAAACACCCGATGAAGCAGGTCTGTGCAGGGAACCAATGCCACTTGTATCTGAGTCATAGTCGATGGACAGGACAGGTTATGGACCTAACGCAGGCAGGTAGTACTAGTGTAGATGGGACATGTCGGTCGGTGTGGGCAAGTTGGTCTGAAGGCCCTGTTTCCACGCTGTATGACTATGACTATCACTTGAGAATGATGTTCGAACAAGAATGATGAGCCTTAGGTTAGGCACCCGCAGGAACAGATTCTTCCCCTCCGATTCGCCTCTACCCCAGACATTGGACTTTGTAATGGAACTGGCGCGCTACAATGCCGAGAACTATATTCTGCACTGTGTATCTATTCTGCACTCTGTATCTTGGTCTAACTATTGTACTTGAGTTTGACGATTGAATTTATGTATAGTATTATCTGATTTGATTGGAGAGCACGCAAAATCTTGAGCAGATACAAAGTGCTGGAGTAACTCAGCGGGTCAGGCAGCATCTCAGGAGGACATAGATGAGTAACATTCCGGTTCGACACCCTTCTTCAGACTGATTCCAATCTGCTGAATTACCCCAGCGATTTGTGTCTTTTCTTGTAAACCAGTACCTGCAGTTCATTTTTCCACCTGCAGCAGTTTGTTTATTGGTTCAGATTCAAGCATCTGCAGTCTCTCGTGTCTCCAGGCCTTTATGTTAACTTGGTTTCCAACATTGTCACACAAATTTTATTCCAGAATAATTGAATTTAAATTTCCCTGTTGGTTTTGAATTGTAGTCTCCACATCAATGGGTATGAACTATGTATAACTAGACTACAGTAGTATTACATCCCTAACATTTTTTTGATGCATATAAAGTATTATAATAATACTATAATATAATTATAATAATATAATAAGCAACCAGCCACACCTATGTGGTGTATAGTTTTCACTTCTCAGTATTGTATTAACTGAACTTATATTGCAGATGAGGAGGAATTTCTTTTGCCAGAGGGAGGCAAATCTGTGGAATTCATTGTCATCGATGGCTGTGGAGGCCAGTCATTTGGTATTTCTAAAGCGGAGATTGGCAGGTTCTTAATTAGTTAATGGTGTCAAAGATTGCATGGAGAAGGCAGGAGAATGGGGTTGAGAGGGAGGAGAGTGAGGTTGATACTAGATCAGTTACAATCACATAGTAGAGAAGATTAGATGGGCCAATTGGCTTGTCCTCTCCTATGTCTTGTACAACTAGGAATAGATTCTGTAATCTATTCTCATGATTTTAAATGCTTGTCCTAAATCTCTTCTCAACCTCCACTGATGGAAGGAGAATAACCCTAGGTGTTCCAGTTTGTCTATGTAACTAAATTCCTAACATCATCCCTGGAAACCATTCTAGTAAATTGCTCCTGTACCCACTCTAAGATTGTCTGAAGAGGGGTCTCGATCTGTAACATCACATATTCCTTTTGTCCAGAGATGCTGCCTGACCCACTGAGTTTTTTGAGTCTACCTAAGGCCATGACATCTTCTTTAAAGCATGTTGCCCAAAATCCGATACCACACTTACATTGTTGCCAGACCAGTCGCTTAGAAAAAGTTCAACTTGATTTCAAAAGACACAGTGCTGGAGTAGGTCAGGCAACATCTCTGGAGAACTTGGACGGGTGACGTTTCAGTTTAGGGCTCTTCTTCAGACCAGCATTGGGCCGCCGAGAACAAAGAGGGATTCTGTGGGGGTGGGGGTGGGACGAGAAGGAAGAGGGGTCATCGGGACTATATTAAATACTCTTTGTAACTTTGTCAGCGTCTTTTACATGGCGACTCTTTGAATACTTGTGTACTGTATGTAACACAAAACATTCCACTGTATCAGATACATGAATAAAGTATCAATT
Source organism: Amblyraja radiata (assembly GCF_010909765.2). Classification (NCBI taxonomy): domain Eukaryota; kingdom Metazoa; phylum Chordata; class Chondrichthyes; order Rajiformes; family Rajidae; genus Amblyraja; species Amblyraja radiata. The sequence continues at coordinate 59,972,947 of NC_045959.1, forward strand.
AATCAATCATTTGTGTATGAAGGAACTGCAGATGCTGGTTTAGACTGAAGTCAGAGACAAAATGTTGGAGTAACTCAGTGGGACAGGCAGCATCTCAGGAGAGGAGCAATGGGTAACGATTTGGGCCAAGACCCTTCTTCAGACTGAGAGTCAGGGGAGAGGGAGACAACACCTCATATTTCGCTTGAGCATTTTAAAACCTGGTGGTATGAATATTGATTTTTCACACTTCAAGTAACCCTTGCTTTCCCTCTCCCTCCGTACCTCCCCCATCCTAGGTCTCCCACTAGTTTCACTGTCCTCCTGATTAAATTCTACTGATTGCATGCATCATTGTCACCTTCCCCTCAGCTAACAATGAACCATTCAACATTTCCTTGAACATCGTCCCCTTTGATCTCTCGTTTTCACACTTTCCCTTCTATATCTCTATGTCTCTAATGTCGAAGTATTCAAGAGAGGGTTAGATATAGCTCTTCGGACTAATGGAATCAAGAGATATGGGGAGAAAGCAGGAAAGTAGGGGTACTGATTTTGGATGATCAATCATGATCATATTGAATGGCGGTGTTGGCTCGAAGGGCCAAACGGCCTACTCCTGCACCTATATTCTATGTTTCTATGTCTCCCTCTCCACTGACTCAGTCTAAACAATGGTCGCCCATTCCTTCTCCCTGATGCTGCCTGTTCCATTGAGTTGTTCTAGCATTTTATGTCTATCTTCGGTGTAAACCAGCATCTGCTGTTTCTTCCTACACATAACTCCCTTGCCTCTGCTTATGTAACCCAGAATTCACATATCTTTTTAACCAATCTCTCAAACTCTCCTTTAATTTTCAATGTCTTACGCATAAATATGTCATATCTGTTCCTGTACACAATTTAGAAGTATGCCTTCAAGTCATAAGGTCATAAGGTGATAAGGAATAGGAATAGAATTAGGCCATTCGGTCCATCAAGTCTACTCTGCCATTCAATCATGGCTGATCTATCTCTCTCTCTCCTAACCCCATTCTGTTGCCTTCTCCCCATAACCTATAACACCTGTACTAATCAAGAATCTATCTATCTCTGCCTTAAAAATATCCACCGACTTGACCTCCACGGCCTTTAGTGGCAAAGAATACCACAGATTCACCACCCTCTGACAAGTCTTCAAGTTTAAATGGCCTCATCTCATTTATCCCACAAAAATGTAATACTTCACATTTTTCTGCATTGTTGCTCATGGCTTCAACAAAGAAAGCTGACAGCTGACGCTTAAGGATGCCAGTTGTAGATTACTGGCATAGCATTATGGTGACATGAGCCATTATTTTATGCCCAGTTAATACCAATGAGATCCTGATATCATAAACTTCCCATTATCTGCCTATTAGTTCCAGAGAAAGATGAGGCTGCACAGGGAAGAAAATGGATAGCTTCAATCAAATGCCCATGTTTACTATCCTAAACAATCAGATCAGATTTTAGTTTCCATTCTATAAGGTCGTAAGTTCATGTGATAGGAGCAGAATTAGGCCATTCGGCCTACCAAGTCTACTCCGCCATTCATTCATGGCTGATCTATCTCTCCTTCCTAACCCCATTCTCCTGCCTTCTTCCCATAACCTCTGACACCTGTACTAATCGAAAATCTATCTCTGCCTTAAAAATATCCATTGACTTGGCCTCCATAGCCTTCTGTGGCAAAGAATAGTAAGATTAAACGAGAACTTACCAGTTTGAAGTTTGATCGTTATTTTATGAGGAGTAACGTTGAGGGATTACGTGAAGAACCCCGCCAGGACGCATGCGTGTCATTCTTCAAAGCAGCGGTGTGAAATCACAGATAACTGTAATGACTAAACATAGTAAGATTAGAGAAGAGATACCAGTTGAGTATATGATCAAGGGTGGAAGCGGAGGGCACGTAATCCCTCAACGTTACTCCTCATAAAATAACGATCAAACTTCAAACTGGTAAGTTCTCGTTTAATCTTACTATTTTACTTCGGAGTCACGTGAGTGACTACGTGAAGATTTTAAAGCTCTGTGATTTCATGCCGTGGAAACGAGTCCATGCATCACATCTGCCTTGATTATGGGGAGAATAGTGTTAACATCATTAGACATCAATACGATATTGAAAACCCAACGATAAATATATTAACACCAAATCATAGCCCCTATTTATGGGGTAAATTATATTACAGAACTTAAAATTGTTTCTGCAAATGTTCCAGGTTCAATGACTGGTTTGTTATAAAATCGTTGGAAAGTTTTCTCCATTGACCATCCTGCTGTCTAGAGGATTTGGTCCATAGGAACATCCAACTTCATAGCTGCCGATGTAGCTGCAGCCCTGGTGGAGTGAGATTTAAAATGCTAGTGTCTACTCCAGCCTTATTAGGACCTGTTTTAGCCATCTAGAGATGGTCTGGACTGTCACTGTTTTGAGTGGCTGTTCGTAGCTGATTAAAAGTGACATTTCTTTCCCTCTGATGATCTTAGTATACTCCATATATAATAGTAAGTGTGTTACAATACAGAGACGATCATCTGTCGGGCATGCCCTGAATTCTGTTTTTAGGCCTGCTGACCCCTGTCTGTTCTGTTTGACTAATTCATTGATGTGAAAAGTTAAATTTCCAGATGAAATAGTCATGTTGTCCAGCCTTAGTTTCTGTAGTGACTGGACCCATTGTGCCGTGACCAAGTCCATCAGCATGACTGTTTTCATAGTCAGTTTCTGTAGGGACAGAGCTGTAGCTGGAGACCAGTTTCTTAACATGGTCAGTACAATGCTCACATCCCATATTTGGGAGTACCTGGTCCTTGGGGGATTAACATTAAAATGCCCCTCATGAGTTTGGTTACCAGGGTGTGTCCCAACAGAATGCCGCTCTGTTCCTTGCCACAGGTATGTTGACAGAGCACTTCTGGCGCAGTTGATGGCACTATGACTGAGCCTCTCATCGTAATGGAGGCTTGCCAGGAATTCCAGAACAGACGGGATGTTCATAGATCTGTGGGTGATGTTTATTGTTATGACAGTACTTCCCATTTCTTGATGACACCAAGTACTGTTTTTTGGTGGACTGTCTGTGGGCCGCTGAAATAATATCCACTGTTCGGTCCGTCAGTCCCAGGTGTAGTAGAGGTGCTTTCAAACTCTACAAATTAATAGGTTTATATAATTATGACATGGGTAACTTCCCCTTGTTGCGGGATGAACCAGTAAATTAGGTCTATGATGGATGGTGATGCATGGTTCTAATACCATGTCGAGTATCACCGGGACCCATAGTTGAGTAGGCCAATCGGGTACTATCAAAATACCAGACGCGGAGTCTTGCTGTATATTCCTAAATACCCGACTGATGAGGCAGAAAGGAGGGAATGCATAAATAAACAATCCCCCAATGCAGCAAAAATGCATCTGTTGCTACTGCCCCAGGTTCTGGTTCTCATGAACATAATTCGATAGCTGGTGTGAGCCTGGATGCGAATAGGTCGATATCTGGTGTTCCATACCATGCTGTAATTTCAGCAAATACATTTTTATCCAACATCCATTCAGTGTTTTCATTGAATTTGCGTGACCTGTTGTCTGCCACTAAATTTAGTTTACCTGGTAAGTAGGTAGCTATATCCAAATATCTCTCTCTGGATACACTATTGCCAAATTGTGTTGGCCAGATTGTCACATAATGTCGATTTGTTTCCACCCATATGGTTGATATATGCTACCACGGTGGTGTTGTCAATTTGTAGTCTAACATGCTGGTGATATAACCCAGAACAATATGACTTAAGGCCATGGAATGCACTTAACATTCCCAGCTAGTTTATGCCCAGTGTTTGTAATAATGATGTATCCTGTGCATTCCATCTCCCCCACAGCTGGAGATGGAATTGGTAGCACCCCATCCAAGTGCACTGGCATCAGTTTGTAGTTCCATAGACGGGTAGCTGATAATGTTTGGATAGGAACAATGCCTAATGTTATCTTTCCACCATTTTAGTTCCATTATGGCCTCTGTTGGTAGCTTCATTGGTCTGTCAAAATGACCACCATAATTTTTGAGTGCTCGTATTTTAGCCCTCTGTAATTTTTGATAATGTAAAGGTCCGATTTGTGTGGCTGGAAACGCAGCCACTATTATGCCAATTATTCTTGCTACCAGTCTGATGGATGGTTTTGTGATGTCAATGATTTTGCTGCAAGCCTCCATTAAGGCTGTAACCTTTTCTTTCGGCAAAGTCACTGACATGTGAACTGAGTTAAGGGTGAACCCCAGATGATCCATTGTGTTAAATAGCATCTGTGGTCACCTCTAATGGTACTGTATAGTAAGCATCTTTTAAAATGATGCTTGCCATGTAGTAACCTAGGAAATCAATTGCTTAGCAGTAACAAAGGTTTCCATCTAGTAATGAATATATAGTACGAAAGTATTCAAAGTAGTCAAATATATGATGATGCGGCAACCACCATCTTGTTTACGATAAAGATTTTGGACACGAATTCCTGTGATAGAATAGAATAGAATAGAATGCCATTTTATTGTCACTATACACATGTACAATGAGATTAAAAGCAGCTCCTACTCAGTGCAGACATGTAATTAGTGCAAAAAACAAAAAACAAAACAGGGGGGGGGGGGGGGGGGGGATAAGGTGCACAGTTCTGCGGCACTATATACATATCTATAAAAAGACAATGGATGAATAGAGTGAATAAATAGGATTCCTATATACAGTATGGGTTATTGCACATATTAAAAAAATTACAGTTACAGTACAAATTACAGTAGGTGGATAGATGGAAGTCCGGGGGTTAGGCTGTGAAGTCAGTACATGTGTGAGTTCAGGGAGGTTATGGCTTTTGGAAAGCAACTGTTCTTGAGTCTGTTTGTCCTTGTTCTGATGCACCTATAGCGCCTCCCTGAGGGCAGCAGGTCGAACAGGCCAAATGCAGGATGGGAGCTGTCCTTGATGATGTTCTTCGCCCTGCTGAGGCAGCGGGAGGTGTAAATGTCCATCAGGGAGGGGAGAGGGCAGCCAATGATGTTCTGTGCTGCCCTAACTACCCTCTGAAGCCTCTCCCTGACTGCCATGGTGCAGCTGCCGTACCATGCTGTAATGCAGTATGTCAGCAGGCTCTCAATGGACGAGCGGTAGAAGGTCAGCAGCAGGTTGGAGTCCAGGTTGTGCTTCCTGAGGACCCTCAGGAAGTGCAGCCGCTGCTGAGCCTTCTTGATACGTGTTGGGTTTCCTCCATTACTCCTTTTTTATATGGCCACTGTAGTTCAGCATGCGCTTTTGATTTTCCTTTGCCTGTAAGCACGAACATTCGGTTCGGTACATGCTGAACTGGAGGATTATGTTTTTGTATAAATTCTATGGTATAACCCTATACTTCTGAAAATATAAGTGTCGGTAGTTAACTTATTCCATGCATCCAGATAGAATTGTAATCTCCCACCAACCTCGTAAGGAACCAGACCCACCTACCTCCATGGTTACTATTGGTAGGTTTGTTACTTTTTCGGCATCCTCCGTGGACGTTGAGTCGCCGGTGTCTGGATCTGTAGTTGGGTCAGTGTTGAGGGTTAGCGCATTCCCCAGGAAGGCCGGTCTGGGCCATGGCCTAAAAAGACCGATGTTGAGTGTTCCTGGCCTTTGAGCTTTCACCAGTTTGTCTTGGCCAACTGGTGGTGCATAGGGGTGCTTTTTCTGGCCGAAGTAGTTTTTAGACGTTGCTTTAATGAGCCCCAGGGTTTTACCCTCTTCGTCAAGTTCTTTTATCTGCTTTGATAAGTTGCCTCCAAATAGTAATATTGGTGGTTTGGAGGTTCCAGTTTTGCATAGGCCTGCAAATTAGGGTCTAAAGTCGGTTGGATGGCATTTCTTCCTAATGCTGTTTACTCTTATTGGTGGTTGCAAAATAAAGCCAGTGCATCCTGGTGATCTTGTGTCATGTCTTTTTTGTTTATTCTGCGGGCGAAACCGTAATTCCCGCGTTAGGACTTTCAGAACTTTCTGTAGTTTCAAGTCCCTGGCTCTGATTGAGGCTCCGACATGTTTTCAAATACACTGGTTGACACTGGGAACATTCAGTGTTTTGCAGTTCCCTGGTGGTAAGTGTCGCTGTGGTGTCCAATAATGCCTGTCCTTATAGCTGGTTGAATGACAAGTAGTTGATACCTGCAGCTATTTTAGGTTCCAGATTTTGGCCAGTTTGGTTGGGTTGAATAAACTGGGACACCATATCCAATAGGTTTTCTTGCACCCCATGTGCACTAGGGGTATGTTCTGCACCCCTCTTCAGGGTCAGCCCAGAATTGACCCCCTGTACTCCCCTCTGATGAGGGAGAAACACTGTGCAGCCCTACAAGAGGTACTGCTGTAGGACTTACTAGCTGCCCACTGTGACTAGTCTCCATCTCCCGGAGCCTGTCACTTTGGAGTACTTGCTCCAACAGCCGCTCCAACTGGCTCCAATGCTCTCGGGCACTGGCCACTCGCGGCTGCTCCAGTTCCTGCAGCCGCTCCAACCGGCTCCAATGCTCACGGGCACTGGCCGTCGCGGCTGCTCCTGAAGTCGCTCCTGCTCCAGTTCCTGCAGCCGCTCCAACCGGCTCCAATGCTCACGGGCACTGGTCGTCGCGGCTGCTCCTGAAGTCGCTCCTGCTCCAGTTCCTGCAGCCGCTCCAACCGGCTCCAATGCTCACGGGCACTGGCCGTTGCGGCTGCTCTTGTTCCCCGCTCCCAGCCGCTCCAATGCGCACGGGCACTGGCCGTCGCGGCTGCTCTTGTTCCCCACTCCCAGCCGCTCCAACTGGCTCCAATGCTCTCGGGCACTGGCCGCTCGCGGCTGCTCCTGAAGCCGCTCCAACCGGCCCCAATGCTCACGGGCACTGGCCGCTCGCGGCTATTCAGAGTCAGACTCATCGGAGTCAACGACTCTGTTAGTTTTTTGCTTCGCTCTACCGCCCGGCCGTGGCTGGTGCGGAGCGAAGTCGGGCACAGCTGTTCCCATTACGGGAGATTGGCGTGCCGTTGGCTGCTGCTGCCGGCTGCCCGCAACGCCGCGGTTCTCCCCCGCCAGCTTTTTCGCAGCTTTCGTGGATCTGGACCATGTCTCCACCTGTAAGGTAAGTGGAAGGAACGCAGAGTCTCCTTACCGGCTGTTCCCGGCTTTCAAATTCTGCCGCTAAGGGGAACGTCGTTCCCCCTGCTGTGACTCGTTGCAATGCGTGTAGCGATATGACACGCATGCGTCCTGGCGGGGTTCTTCACGTAGTCACTCACGTGACTCCGAAGTAAAATTCCACAGATTCACAACCCTCGGATTAAAGAAATTCCTCCACATCTCCTTCCTGAAGAAACGTCCTTTAATTCTGAGGCTATGACCTCTAGTCCTAGACACTCCCAAAGGTCTGATTCTCTCAACTCTCCCATCAGGCACCTTGGGATTCATGATAATCGTGGGCATTCACCGAATGTTCATTTAACTCAAGGAATCTCTCTTCTTGTGGGTCTGATGAGAAAAAATCAGGAAAACTATCTGTTCTTTAGAGAATCTTCTTTACAAAGCAAAATGTAGAAAAGGAGACACATTCAAACAGAGCAAATGATAACACAAAGTAAAGAATCTCTTCTAGATCAACCTTAGCTCTTTGCTTGTCCCATGTAATCTCCCCTGTGATCTATTCCTTCCTGTTTATCACTATTTTTTTTTGCAAGGTCATTAACTTGAAATGTCAACTATATTTCTTTCTCCAACAATGCCTGATTTGCTGAACATTTCCGGCAAGACATATTTTTACTTCAGATTTTTAGCAAGTGGAACTTTTGTTCTGATAAAATGTAAAAGTAGCACATACAGTGGCTTGCAAAAGTATTCATACCCCTTGAACTTTTCCACATTTTGTCACGTTACAACCACAAACGTAAATGTATTTTATTGGGATTTTATGTGATAGACCAACACAAAGTGGCGCATAATTGTGAAGTGGAAGGAAAATGATACATGGTTTTCAAATTTTTTTACAAATAAAAAACTGAAAAGTGTGGTGTGCAAAAGTATTCAGCCCCCCTGAGTCAATACTTTGTAGAACCACCTTTCGCTGCAATTACAGCTGCAAGTCTTTTGGGTTATGTCTCTACCAGCTTTGCACATCTAGAGACTGAAATTTTTGCCCATTCTTCTTTGCAAAATAGCTCAAGCTCAGTCAGATTGGATGGAGAGCGTCTGTGAACAGCAATTTTCAAGTCTTGCCAGAGATTCTCAATTGGATTTAGGTCAGGACTTTGACTGGGCCATTCTAACACATGAATATGCTTTGATCTAAACCATTCCATTGTAGCTCTGGCTGTATGTTTAGGGTCGTTGTCCTGCAGGAAGGTGAACCTCCGCCCGAGTCTCAAGTATTTTGCAGACTCTAACAGGTTTTCTTCCAAGATTGCCCTGTATTTGGCTCCATCCATCTTCCCATCAACTCTGACCAGCTTCCCTGTCCCTGCTGAAGAAAAGCATCCCCACAGCATGATGCTGCCACCACCATGTTTCACAGTGGGGATGGTGTGTTCAGGGTGATGTGCAATGTTAGTTTTCCGCCACACATAGCGTTTTGCATTTAGGCTAAAAACTTCAATTTTGGTCTCATCTGACCAGAGCACCTTCCTCCACATGTTTGCTGTGTCCCCCACATGGCTTGTGGAAAACTGCAAACGGGACTTCTTATGGCTTTTTTTCAACAATGGCTTTCTTCTTGCCACTCTTCCATAAAGGCCCGATTTGTGGAGTGCACGACTAATAGTTGTCCTGTGGACAGATTCTCCCACCTGAGCTATGGATCTCTGCAGCTCCTCCAGAGTTACCATGGGCCTCTTGGCTGCTTCTCTGATCAATGCTCTCCTTGCCCGGCCTGTCAGTTTAGGTGGACGGCCATGTTTTGGTAGGTTTGCAGTTGTGCCATACTCTTTCCATTTTCGGATGATGGATTGAACAGTGCTGCGTGAGATGTTCAAAGCTTGGGATATTTTTTTATAACCTAACCCTGCTTTAAACTTCTCCACAACTTTATCCCTGACCTGTCTGGTGTGTTCCTTGGGCTTCATGATGCTAGTTGTTCACTAATGTTCTCTAACAAACCTCTGAGGCCTTCACAGAATAGCTGTATTTATACTGAGATTAGATTACACACAAGTGGACTCTATTTACTAATTAGGTGACTTCTGAAGGCAATTGGTTGCACTGGATTTTATTTAGGGGTATCAGAGTAAAGGGGGCTGAATACTTTTGCACGCCACACTTTTCAGTTTTTTATTTGTAAAAAAATTTGAAAACCATGTATCATTTTCCTTCCACTTCACAATTATGCGCCACTTTGTGTTGGTCTATCACATAAAATCCCAATAAAATACATTTACGTTTGTGGTTGTAACGTGACAAAATGTGGAAAAGATCAAGGGGTATGAATACTTTTGCAAGCCACTGTAAGTGCGACATAAACCTCTCAGATCCCTGGGGAAATGGAGATCTTTAAAACTGAGAAAATGTGAATTATTACAGACTAAATCATTGTGAAAAAGCTGTGATATCAACATATATGAGAATCACAATGCCATTTTCTGCTTCTCTATTGTTACTTTGCTATACATGATTACAGTTACAGTTTAGTTTATAGTCATGTGTACCGAGGTACAGTGAGGTTGTTGCGTGCTATCCAGTCAGCGGAAAGACAATATATGATTACAATCGAGCCAATTACAGTGTGTAAATACATGATAAGGGAATAACGTTTAGTGCAAGGTAAAGACAGCAAGTTCCGATCAAGGATAGTCCGAGTGTCACCAATGAGGTAGATAGCAGTTCACGACTGCTCTCTGGTTGTGGTAGGATTATTCAGTTGTCTGATAACAGCTGGGAAGAAACTGTCCCTGGATCTGGAGGCGTTCATCATATGGTGCCAAATATAAAATTAATCAGAAATAGCCTCTGCAATATCTAACAGAAGCTTTAATATTTGCAGAAGCAGCAGCAAATTAGAAAAAATCAAATCAGAGAAATATTAAATATTTTTCACATTTCTGCAACAAACTTACATTATACGTCTTTGACCTATCATACTCTTTTTGACACCTGCAAAACATTTATCTGTGGCTCCTAAATCAATAGTTATCCAAATAATATATTTTAACAAAAGTCCACGCTGGTAATAAAATGGAGAGGTAGAAAATTAAAGGGCTTTCTTCCAAACAACCCTGGACACAGAAATAAATTCTGACAACAGTTTAGTTTTTATAATCATATGCTGAAAGTATATATTGAAAAGCTTTTGTTTGCTATCCAGACAAAAATAAGCTAAACATGAATCCAATCAAGCCGTCCACAGCTTAAGGATAAAGGGTACAACCTTTAGTGTGAAGGTATAATATTAAAGTCTGATTAAAGAGAGTTCACAGGTCTCCAATGTGATAGGTGGGAGGTCAGGACCGCATTCTGGCTGATGAGAGGACCATTGCCTGGTACCTTTCCCAAAAGAAAGGACTGCTGAAAATGTTGCATACATTTGTTCTGATGCTGCCAATGTAATTGCCTCTTTTCCTTCTCCGATTGAGTTGTTATTTCTCGGCACCAAAATCTACTTATTCTGCTCCGTTAACATGAGATGTATGGAGTTATCATTATAAATAGTACCCATTGATGAGTAACTGCTAGTTTATAAAGATGAATAATGTTAGGTTACATGACGACATGCAGGATCACATTCCCCTGAGAACAATATATTCTTTCAATGGTGAAGATTCACAATAATTGACCCTTTCTTTACTAAAGCCCACAATTACATTTTACTCATCACCCTGGGCACAATAAGTAACTAGGTTAGGTTTGAAATGAGACAAAATAGCTTTTTATGCCATTGAACATAATAATTGTCAGAAAATTATGAGGAAGGTTAGACTAAAGTCTATAATCAGAATGGTCCTATACACTCAGTCTACCCCTGTAAATGTCAATTCAGATAAAAGACCGTTTGCTGCAGGTTTTTATTTATTCAAATCAAATTCTTATGTATGTTATAGCAGGAAATGCAGATACAATTTCTTCAATAAGTCTGTTGTCTGATTCAGCCATGTGTGAAATTAAAAATTTCACCCTACACTGTCTAGTATCAGTTTGGAAACTTGTTTTCAATCACATGGCAGCATTCAGATCCTGTGTCCACATTAAAAAGAACTGATTATAGTCAGAGGATGTTAGATAGCAAACCTTAAAGACTCTAATAAAATATATAACGATGAACAATATTGTAATCTCCTCTGAAAATTCTCTGTACATTCATTAAAAGCAAGGTCCTTATGTGAAATGGGCAAATGTCAACCTTTTTAAAAAACACGTTTTAAAAAATCAACGTTAGTTTAGTTTAGTTTATTGTCACGTGTTGCCAAGGTACAGTGAAAAGCTTTTATGTTGCGTACTATCCAGTCAGCAATCAATGATTACGATCAAGTTGTCCACAGTGTATACAGTAGATACATGATAAAGGGAATAATGTTTAGTGCGAGATAATGTCCAGTAAAGTCTGATTAAAGATAGTCCGGGGGTCTCCAATGAGGTTGATGGAAGCTCAGGACTACTCTCTAGTAGGTGATAGGATGGTTCAGTTGCCTGATAACAACTGGGAAGAAACTAACCCTGAATCCGGAGGTGTGCATTTTCACACTTCTGTACCTCGTGCCTGATAGGAGAGGGGAGAAGAGGAGTGTCCAGGGTGAGACTCTTCCTTGATTATGCTGCTGGCCTTGCAATGGCAGTGTGAAGTTTAGTTGGAGCAAATAGAATGGAGGTTGGTTTGGGTGATAGTCTGGGCTGTGTCCATAATTCTCTACAATTAAGATACAACCAGTCATCCTTCACTCTCCCCCAAAAGGACTGAATGCAAAATGTGATGTGGCCAGGAAGTCATATGTTAGGTGATCACTAGCTCTTCATTATGGGGAATGCTGGTTTTACATACAGTATTCTTGATATAAGGTAGAAATAATTTGACCAAAAAACACAAAGTGCTGAAATAATTCAACGGTCAGGCAGCATCTCTGGAGAACATGGACAGGTACTATTTTTGGTTGGGACCCTTCTTCAGGCTGACATATGCTCAAACTACTGGGGAGAGTTTAAACTAGTTCTATGTTCTGCAATAGTTTAGTTTAGTTTAGTTTAGCGAGACAGCGCGGAAACAGGCCCTTCAGCCCACCGGGTCCGTGCCGACCAGCGATCCCCGCACATTAACACTATCCCACACCCACTAGGGACAGTTTTTACATTTACTAAGCCAATTAACCTACAAACCTGTACGTCTTTGGAGTGTGGGAGGAAACCGAAGATCTCGGAGAAAACCCATGCAGGTCACGGGGAGAACGTACAAACTCCGTACAGACAGCAATCATAGTCGGGATCGAACCTGGGTCTCCGGCGCAGCATTCGCTGTAAGGCAGCAACTCTACCGTTGCGCCACTGTGAAGTCCTAAATTTCGACACGGCCAATTTTGATGGTCAGGACCATGGAAAAGTTGATTGGGGAAGTCTGTCTGCTCGTTCAAGGATAGTCAGTAAGTGGTAGGTTTTTAAATTTGAGAGGGAGTCTTCAGGACAAGCATGTCCTGTTGGAGTGAACGGCAAAGCTAGCAGGTGTGGGAAACCTTGGATGACACGAGATATTGAAGCTCTGATTAAGAAAAAGGAGACATGGGCAAGGTACAGGCAGCTGGGGTGAAATGACTCCCTTGAGGAGTGTAGGGGTGCAGGATTACACGTAAGTGGGATATCAAGAGGGCAATGAGAGATCACAAGATAACCTCATGTGGTTACAAGGACGGTGAATAAAGCATCTGATGACCTTAATGTGTACCTTGTCATCAATGCAAGAACATTGTGGAATCTATACCTGACTTTGCTGATGTGCAATTGCAAACTATTAACACCCAAAAGTAACTAGAAGCCTCAGGCACTGTGGTCTATGGTCTGGCACTTTATTTCTCACGTGTACTAAGGTACAGTGAAATTCATTTGTGTAGACAGTTCAGTACAAGAATGACTCTTTCGTAAGCACTTAGATACATCCAGAAAAGTTGCAAAACATACGTATATACTGTGGCGTCAAGGATGAAGCCAGATTCGGCAGTGACTGCAGTATGGTGAACTCTCGTGATATATTTAATTTACAGTGGTAAGAAAGTCTGGGACTGCATGTGGGTGCTGTCTCTCATCGTTAGTGTGTATGTACGTTAGCACTGGCGATCTCAGTCTTGTCCCGGCAGCTCAGTCGTGCTCCCCAAGGAGCTGGCATGGTGATCTCTGGCTTCTCCCTGCAGCTCACCCTTGCCTCAAGAGGAGGCGCTGGCAGGCTCAGGTTTAACCTATTGGCTCAGCTGTGATGTCTGGATTATCTGTGACACTGACGATGTCTGGATTATCCTGGTGACTTAGACTTTGCCCCTGTGTCCGGCGCAGTCCCTCATTGTCCGTGAGCAGGAAGAGGCACTAGCGTCTCAAGCCACTCTGTCTTAAGCCCACTCGAGGCGCTGGCTGTCTAGGATAACTTCTCTCCGGCAGCTCAGTCTTGACCACATGATAGCACTGATGGTCTCAGGTTTGTCCCATTGGCTTAGTTATCCTTGAACCTACAACAAGGGACACAGATGGCAGGGAGGCACATCTCTCTTCCCTCTCTCCCTCTCCCCTCTCCCCTCTCCCCTCTCTTCTCTCTCTCTCTCTCTCTCTCTCTCTCTCTCTCTCTCTCTCTCTCTCTCTCGCTCTCTCTCTTTTTTTTTTTTCAATTCCAAGACTTTATTCGACACAACAAATGATACAACAGATCAAGTCATAAACAAAAAAGAAATTACATTATATCAAGCGTCATTATAATACAACATTACAATCATTGTTCACAATACTCTCAACCCCACGCGGTGACCAGCGCCCACGGAAAACCTCCAAAGTCCCCGTGAACACCGCGTGTTCCCTCTCCAGGGACACACGTGCACGGACGTAGGCCCGAAAGAGGGGCAGGCAGCTGATTCTAGCCTGACCATCAACCGCCTGCCGCCTGGACCCGCGTATGGCCATCTTGGCCAGGCCCAGGAGTAAACCGACAGGTAAGTTTCACCCCCCCACTTGGCTCTCCCCACACCCTGCCTTGTGTCCAAACACAAGAATCAAAGGACTAAAATGCAACCAGAACTTTAGGAACAACCCCTTCAGATATTGGTACAGGGGCAGTAGCCTCTCACACTCCATATAAACGTGGAACACGGTCTCTTCCTCGCCACAGAAAATACAGGCAGCGGACGAGCCCGTGAACCGACTCAAAAGTTTGTTACATGCCACCGCTCTGTGCAGCACTCTCCACCCCAGGTCCCCAATGTAAAGGGGGACAACTCCCTTGTAGAGGGACCCCCACTGGGGACCTTCCCCGCCTTCAGGTGGTAACACCGTCCGCCATGGTGTGTCGGGACGGGAAACGTAGGCAAGGAGGTGCAGAATGTGCAGGAACATTCTATACAGTGAGCGTCTCTTCGCGTCACGAAACGGCACGCTAATCATCTCAGAAAGGCGGCTCAGGTTGTGTGGAGCCGGTGCCCGAGATATATCCCGGAACCGAGGCCCGATGAGCAGATCTGACGGAGCGGGTAAGAGCTCATTCAAAACCACTCTAGGCGCACGCCTCTCCTCGACACCCGCCATGACTGGGTGAGGACCGGCCACTCCCGCAGCCGCAACATCCCCCTCCCCTCGTGGAGCAACACGCTGGCTGAAAACAACCAGATTCCTTACTCTTAACACATTCCGGTAGAAAACAGGCAAGCCCCTTAGGGCGGGTCGACTGATGCCTGCCACCGGGAGCCGCGAGACCCCCCTTAGACAACGACCCCGTCGGAAAAAATACGTGGCCAAAGCGTGCCATCTGGGGGGGTTCTCTATATACATATACCTCCTCAGAGTCCTGAGGCGGAGAGCCGCCACCTGGGTACGCATGCATACCAAGGACTGGCCGCCCTCCTCTAACGGGAGACTCAGGACCGCTGCGGAAACCCAGTGCTTCCTATTTCCCCACAAGAAGTCCACCAGTTTCTTCTGTAAAGCATTTACAAAAATGGAAGGCGGGACAAGAGTAGCCAGCCGGTACCATAACATGGAGGCCACCAGCTGGTTTATGACCAACACCCTCCCCTGAAAAGAAAGAACTCCAAGCAGGCCTGACCAGCGCCCCAGCCTGGCAACCACTTTCGTCTCCAACTCCTGCCAGTTTGCCGGTCAAGCATCCTCAGTGGGACTCAGGTACACTCCCAGATAGAGGAGGTGCGTGGTGCTCCACGCAAACATTGCCATCTCCTCTGGCAGGGAGTCCACCTGCCACTGACCCACTAAAAGTCCAGAGCACTTGCTCCAATTAATCCTGGCAGAAGATGCAGCCGAGAATATCTTCTGGCAATCACGCATCCTCCGCAGGTCACCAGGATCGGTGAACATAAGGAGTACATCATCGGCATACGCCGAAAGAACCACCTCCACCCCCGGGCCAGGTAGGGTCAGGCCTGTCAACCTCCTCCGAAGAAGACACAGGAACGGCTCCACACAGACCGAGTACAACTGACCTGACATGGGGCACCCCTGACGGACCCCCCTCCCAAAATGAAAGGGAGCCAACAAGGCACCATTAACCTTCACAAGGCACTCCACTGCAGCATACAAGAGGCGGACCCGGGCCACAAAATGCGGTCCAAATCCGAACGCTTGCAACGTCCCGAAAAGGTATTCATGCTCTACCCTATCAAAAGCCTTCTCCTGATCAAGAGACAGAAAAGCAGCTGACTGACCAGTATCCTGTGCTAGATGAATCAGGTCCCTAACCAGGTGGATGTTATCCTGGATGGACCGGCCAGGGACTGTATAGGACTGGTCATGGTGAATCAATTGAGACAGCACGGAGCCCAGGCGATTTGCCATTGCCCATGCAAAAACTTTATACTCTGTGCATAGGAGAGAGACCGGGCGCCAGTTTTTCAACAAGCGGAGTTCCCCCTTCTTGGGCAGCAGGACAACAACTGCTCTACGCCACGAGAGGGGCATCTCCCCGGTCGCCAGGCTCTCCCCCAGAACCAACATGTAATCACCCCCCAGGATACCCCAGAAGGCTCTTACAAACTCTACCATCAGCCCATCCAGCCCAGGGGACTTACCCCTCTTGAGCTGATGCAATGCACGAGTCAACTCCTCCAAAGATAAAGGGCCATCAAGAAGATCGGCCACCTCCCTATCTACAATCGGTAGACCCTCCCACAGGTCCTGCTGAGCTTCCCCGCTGAATCCACCTGCGGAGAACAGGGATCCATAAAAGGACCTGACCAAGGCACTAATCCTCTCTGGATCCGTGACAGAGGAGCCATCATCTGCGAGCAGCTCTACGAGCTGCTTGCGGGCTCCCCGTCCCTTCTCCAGAGAGAAAAAGAAAGGCGAAGCTCGATCCAGATCGTGCAGCATCTGGACCCGCGCCCTCACGTAAGCGCCTCGGGACCGCTCAAGTTGCAGGTTCCTCAAGGCTTCCTTCTTCTCCTGAAACACACCCCATTCGCAAGAGTCACCTCCAACCTGACCCAGGCGAGACTCTGCGTCTCGGGACCGCTCAAGCATCAGCTCCCTCTCAAGCCTCTCGACCGCTGAGTCCCGCCGCCCGGTCGACCCCCACGTGTATTCCTTACAAAAAAAAAGGATGTGAGCTTTCCCCACATCCCACCACTGCCTTAGGCGACTGAATGACTCCCGGAAACACCGATCCTCCAGCAGCCGGTTGTTAAAGTGCCAGTACGCAGACCCGGCCCGAGCGCGCGCTGGATTAAAATCCACACGCACCAGACAGTGGTCCGAGCATGGCACCAGCTGCATTGAGGCCGCTGAGACACGGGAAACAAATGCTCGGGAGATATATATTCAATCAATGCGGGAACCACCGCCCTCAGACCTCCGCGAAAAAGCAGTGGAATCTGGGTTGAGGTCCCGCCACGCATCAACCAACGCAAAAGAATCAATCAACCCTCTCATCTTCTTCGCTACAGCAGGGGCACACTGAGTACCAGAACGATCTCGCACCTCAAGTGTGCAGTTAAAGTCACCCCCAAGGAAGACACACTCTCCCCTATCAATAGTGCTCAACAGAGCAGTCACCTCCTGAAGTAGGCTGGCCTGAATCGTGCCGGAGCTGGGGGCATACACGTTAATGAAATGCAATGGCATGCCGTCCAGGCTCACGGCCAGATGGAGCAAATGTTCTGGCACAACTTCTTGCACTTTTATAACATTTGTCAGGAAATTCTGAGCCAACAGAAAGGCCACCCCACTCGAATTTGAGCTAAGATGACTCATATAGACCTCACCTTCCCACTCCAATCTCCAGGTGGGTTCATCACTGACAACAGTATGCGTCTCCTGCAGAAAACACACTGCAAATTTCCCCTCCCTAAGGACCGATAAAAGCTGGAATCTGCGAAAACTCGCTCTACTCCCGTTTAAGTTTAATGTAGCTACTGTGAATGCACAGGCACACTAAATTGAAACCCTCACACTTCTCCTCGTGGGCTCTGTAGCCCTCTCTCTTAGGAACTCCAAAAAGTCCCTAAACTGGCACTGCTCAGAGTCAGATGATCACTATCCTTGGTGGCAAGGATAGCCACGAGAGTTTTAACTACAGCCGGCAGATCAGCCCACCGTCTCTTAGCAGCCTCAATCTTTGTCCTGCTGGTATGGCTTGTTTTTAGAACTTCACAGATAACAATTGCATGAGACTCGTCCTTGGATCCTGGGCTATTGGCCAAGTTACTCGCACCTGACACAACACGCTCAGCATCACCAAGGTCATTTTCAGAAGTCGAAAGACCAGTGCTCTCTGGAATTTCGCTAACCCCTCCACACAAACTGGCCCCATCACTCTCCCCCTCCTCCGGCATGACACCACCCCCAGGATCAATGCCGGGGAAGGATCCCGAAGCCCCTATCCGCATCACGCAGCCCACTGACTGGCTGGGCTCCTGCACTCTGCCCTCACCCTCTACATCTGGGCCTGGGGAAGAAAAAACAAGAGGCACCCCCAGGGTCTGTGGTAAACTGGCACCCCCAGAATCTGAAAGAGGATCGCTGCCTGAATAGCTCCGACCTCCACAGCACCTAAAGCACCCCCTCCACTGGCAACACCCAGAGGCTCTCCACTTGCTTTTTTACTCTCCCCTTCCAACTCAGCCGGCAGTACAATACACACCTCAGCACCTCCATTGGCTCTAATATTGCACAGATTGGTACACCATTCCCCCCGATCCATCCCCCTTGGACTGACTCTGCTCATCCCCGTCTCAGGGTCCACACTACCAGGGGAGCTTACCCCACCCTCTAGCGTGCCAACACCCTCAGTAGGCCTCTGAAACGAGGGGACCTCCTCTGACCTAGAGGACACACCCCCAGGGGAGCTAAGCTCAACACGCGATGAGATAACTCCCTCGGAGGGCCCCTGAGACGAAAGGACATCCCCCCCGCCCAGAGGACACAGCTCCAGAGGGGTCTACCCTATAACCTGATCTTGTGGTACCC
This sequence comes from Amblyraja radiata, assembly GCF_010909765.2. Taxonomy (NCBI): domain Eukaryota; kingdom Metazoa; phylum Chordata; class Chondrichthyes; order Rajiformes; family Rajidae; genus Amblyraja; species Amblyraja radiata. The sequence continues at coordinate 59,991,578 of NC_045959.1, forward strand.
TCGGGAGATCCCTGAAGTGGAGGCTCAACCTCCAACCCAGAAGATGTCAGTTCCTGACCTCCAACCACATCGGTGGTGGAAGGTCTGGAAAAATACACCCCCCTAACTTTGGACCCACGTCCTTGCTCTTCCTCGCCAGGCCCAATCCTCCTTTTTGTCCCACTAGCAAGCGGCGGTGTGGTGACCTCCATAAGGAAAGGGTCTTCCTCCTCCACACTACCCCCAGCCACTTTACCACCCGCACGTTTTACCTTCCCTACCCCCGTCAGAGCCACCTCAGCTCCTTGCTGGGCCACGGCAGTTGCACTCTGGACCTCACTGGAGCTGACAGGCGCCCCTTGGGTGATCTCCGCACTCAGCAGTTGCACACCCACCTGCTTTTGACTCGCTTGGGTGTTCTTTTTCTGTTTATTCTTCTTCTTCTTCTGCTGCTCCCATTTCTCTCCACCCTCCCCCTGTGCCTCACCTTCAGCCACCCCCACAGGTTCAGGATGTAGGGGGGGGGGGCCCTCGCTGCCCCGGGTCCCCAAGGCGGAACTTGCAGACCCAGAAGGGCTATCTCCGCCGCCCCGGATCACCGAGGCAGGGGCGGCAGCTCCAGCCAGGTCAGCAATTCCACCCCGCCCCACCAAGGCATGACGAGCAACCCCTGATGGGCCAGCAGTGCATTCCTGGGCCGCTGCGCTAGTAGTTCTAGCAGCGACCCCGTGATTAGGACATTCCCTATGGAGATGTCCATAACCACCGCACGCATGACACCGTGCCTTTCCCCAACTCCAACGCACGGTTCTAGGGAAACCCCTACACTCCACCTCGAAGCTCCCCTCATCGCCTTCCCCCACCCCACCTTCACAAACACCCTCCTCTTGAAACTGAGAATCCCTTTTTCCTCCGGGTCTCCCCCAGGGTGCATGAGCCTAAAGCACTTAGACCGCACCTCCCCAATCTGAGACAGGTACGGAATGAGTGTCGCATCCGGAATACATGTAGGGCAACTCCGCAGGAGAACCGGTCTCACCCTGGATACCCATGGGTCCAACTGTATATGGACCACCCCCACTGAAATCCCCCTCTCCAACACTGTGGCCACATCCTCCCGGGTCTTCAATATCATCTCAACCTTTCCCCTCTCGAGCTCGGAAGAGACAATAGCCCCCCTCCCAAGAAGGGCATTCATAGCCTTCGTAATTATTCCCCTGGACATCTGGGGCCCAGTTTGAACTGAGATACCAAAACTGTCCCAGTCCAAGTCAACATGAGGCTCATATTCAGATGGCCTCGCTTCCGCTGCTGATGTCACTGCTGCGTAGCTCCTCTCCTTCGGCTGAGCCTCCGCCATCGCCATCCGGACAGAGGCACAAACCAGCTCCCGGCACCCCAGCAGCTCAGCAAATTAATTCCCTGGGACAGTCACAGTCCAAAGCAATCCTCAAAAAGCAAAGTCCTCCAGCTGAAGAAGGTAAGTTCCCAAGCTCATCCACATCCGAAAACAGCTCACCCTGTCTTGCCGAACGCAAAAGCACCTTCTTCACATTAAGCCAGGCAGCCGCACTGTGCAAAATGACTTTAGGGCAGAGAAACAGTGCCAAAACACGAAAAAGGCACCGAAAAACTTCAAACCCTCGATATTCAGGCACTCTTAGCAGTCCGCCAATGACAGCCGCTCCCTGCTCCCTCGACAATGTAGAGAAGTCGCAGGGATTTTCACACTTGTGGAGGAATTTTTAAAGCAATGGAAAGTTTCAACAGTCCAACAATAAGTGAAACTATGAAGCCCCTCTGCCTCTGTTCCTTTCCCATCGACAGAATCCTTGAAAGGCTGCTTAAAACTTCTCAGCCACTGGAGCTGAGAAAGACACAGCCTCTCTCTCTCTCATCGCAAGGACGCGCGAGCGAGGAGAAGCGAGCGAGCGGAGAGAGCCGAGATCGAGCGCGAGAGAGCGAGTAGAGAGCTCGAGCTCTAGAACGCGAGCTAGAGATAGATCTCTCTAGAGAGCGATAGCTCGCGCTCTCTCTCTAGAGGATCTTCGATCTCTCTCTCTCTCTCTCTCTCTCTTCTCTTCTCTTCTCTTTCTCTCCCTTTTCTCACTCTTTTCTCTCTCTTTTATCTCTCCCTTTTCTTTCTCTCTATTCCCCTCCTCTCTGGCTGGAATGCCTGGGTATTTATAAGGAGTAGGCTGACCAAACCAATATTAGCTACTTGGACCCAACTATTACCAGTGATGCTGGGGGTTGGCCTCTCTTGCCTGTCGGCCAGTGATAGGAATCGGAGTGGCATCCAAGGGAGTGGGTGCTGTCACAATATTATGATGAAAATGAACGAGGGAACCTGGCTATTTTTTTTTTAATTTTGCCAAGAACATCTGGCTAAGAAGGTGTACAAGACATTATGAGCAAAATTTCTGAATTAACGGAGCCCAGCACTCCATTTTTAGAATGATTAGATAGAGTCAACTTATTTCTAAGTTTGAGGAACAACATGCAAAAAGTGTGAGGAAGGTTTTAAGAAATATTTCACAGCGATAAGAAACAATTGAATTTTAAACTAATTTTATGGAGAAAATAATCACGTTAAGCAAACATATTGCAAAGAGAAGAGCATATTAGAACAATGAACCATCTGGTTGAATTGACATGAACGAAGTAAACAAAATAACTTTGGAAAAATTTACACTAAATTTAGAAAACAAAAATATCTACTTTAAAACGAACAAAATGAGAGCTAATGCTTCTTTCATCAAAGCACTATAATTAATGCCTACTGATGTGATGGATGTCTGAAAGGTTATATTCATCGATGATCAGAATTAATTTGGCAAAAGGTTCATGATTGCATGAATAGCAATTGCAATAATAAGCAAGAGCACCTAGATATTCTGTCCCATTTGAAGAGGCTATGAAAACTCCAGATGAATGAGGTTTTTTTCCAGAGAGGAATAGATCAGGTAGATGCACAGTCTCTTGCCCGGAGTAGGTAAATTTAGGACCAGAGGACATAGGTTTAAGGTGAAGGGTAAAAGATTTAATAGGAATCTGAGGGGTAACTTTTTACACTAAGGGTGGTGGGTGTATGGAACGAGCTACCAGAGGAGGTAGGGACTTTTGCAATGTTTAAGAAACAATTAGACAAATACATGGATAGGACAGGTTTGGAGGGATATGGGTGAAATGCAGGCATGTGGGACTAGTGTGGATGGGACATGGTGGTTGGTGTGGGTAAGTTGGACTGAAGGTCCTGTTTCTATGCTGTATGACTATGACTATGACTCTATAGTGAATATCAAAACGAAAAGTTTATAAATACTGATAATTGTGGCTACTGGAATTTTTGCAAGGGAAATCTGATTCAAGAAGTGTGTCAAAAATATACATGTCAAAGGAACCTGAGAGGCAACTTTTTCACACAGAGGGTGGTGAATTCAGGACCAGAGGACATAGGTTTATGGTGAAGGGGCAAAGATTTAATGGGAATCTGAGGGATAACTTTTGCACACAAAGGGTGGTGGGTGTATGGAACAAGCTGCCAGAGGAGGTAGTCGATCCCGATGATTAAGAAACAAGACAGGTACATGGATAGGACAGGTTTGGAGGGATATGGACCAAACGCAAGCATGTGGGACTAGTGTAGCTGGGACATGTTGGCCGGTGTGGGCAAGTGTTATACAAGAATTTTGCCCGAGCAGTCTGTGACCCATAGCGCTGTGGCCGGTAGCGCTTTGTTAAAATTCCCACGCGCTAAGCCGACAACGCTCTGTTTAAACCTTTGCGTGCTAAACCGGCAGCGCTGTGTGTATTCACCCCAAGTCTGTATGCTTTATGAGCCAAGTCTGTTGCACTGTGTGTATTGCCTTTACCCCAAGTCTGTAACATTGTGTATTTCTTTATACGCCAGTCTGCAACTAATAGCACTTTGTTTCCAAAGGTGGGGGGGCTTGCTCGGATGCAGCCCCCTGCCATTAGGTGCAGTTTTCAATTTGGGAGCAGCGCTATTGGCCAGGACTAACCGGTCGTTATTTCAATATCTGATTTCTTACCTGTCTCAAGGCAGGCTCCAGTAAGCCAGAAGGTGGTTCGAGTTTATGTACGAGAGGGGTTCATCGACGGGCTGAGTCGCGATCAGCTCCGCGGATGGCAGAGGCAGAGAGAGAAAGAGTGAGAAAGAGACAGTGAGAGAGAGAGTGAGAGAGAGAGAGAGAGAGAGAGAGAGAGGAGAAAGAGAAGGAGAGAGAGAGAGAGAGAGAGAGAGGGAGAGAGAGAGAGATGGTGGGAGAGAGAGAGAGAGAGAGATAGAGGGAGAGAGAGAGAGAGACGTGTGCTGCTGTAAAACTGGACCCCGCACATACCAAGCCAAGTATTATTTTAGTCCTCTCTTGCCAATAAAACTGATTTGCAACTTAACAGACGAGTCTCTTTTCTGTTCTACTAATCCTTGAACCTGTTCCCTTGTAACAGCAAGTAGGGCCGAAGGGCCTGTTTCCACACTGTATCACTCTATGACTATGACTAGGGCGGCATAGTGGCACAGCAGTGGAATTGCTGCTTTCCAGCACTTTCAGCGCCAGAGACCCAGGTTCGATCCTGACAATGGGTGCTGTTTGTACGGAGTTTGTACGTTCTCCCCGTGACCTGCCTGGGCTTTATGCACAGTCTCGGTGGACCGAAGGGCCTGTTTCCGCATTGTATCTCTAAACTAATCGAAACTAGGACTATTTCTGATCTATTTCAACTGCACCTTTACAGTCTGCACGCTGGCCTACATCAGCTCCTGATTCAGCTGGTGTGCATGTGTCATCTGTCCTTTTCACTAACATCAAGCCAGCATTATGATGGTGTCAACTTTTCCAATAGTGTCAGCTGTGTCTCTGTGGGTAGTGCTGTCAATGACTGACTTAAAAGATTGCATGTTTGATGTCTTTAGAGATATAAGGTCAAAGACGAGACAGTTGAGCTCAGAAAAAATGCTGAAGTTGACACAAAATGCTGGAGTAACCCAGCGAGTCAGGCAGCATTTCTGAAGAACATGGATTGGACATTTCAGTTGGGACCCTTCTTCAGACTGACGCAGGTACAGTTTCAACACTTAAAAGGATTTTGGACAGGTACATGAATAGGAAAGGATTAGAGGGATGTGAGTCAAACATGGGCAAATTACTGTTTCAGTTTGATTGTTTCGGTTTAGTTTATTGTCACGTGTACAGAGGTACAATGAAAAGCTTTTGTTGCGTGCTAACCAGTCAACAGAAAGACAGTACATGATTACAATAGATCTACAGTATTTACAGTGTATAGATACATGATAAGGGAATAACGTTTAGTGCAAGGTAAAGCCAGCCATGACCATTCAAGGATAGTATGGAGGTCACCCAAGAGGTAGATAGTAGCTCAGCTTTGCTCTCTGCTGTGGTAGGATGATGCAGTTGCCTGATAACAGTTGGGAAGAAAATGTCCCTAAATCTTGTGGTGTGTGTTTTCATACTTTTATAACATGTGCCCGATGAGAAAGGGTAGAAGAGGGAGTGGCCAGGGTGCGACTCATTCTTGATTATGCTAGTGACCTTGCCGGGGCAGAGTAGGATATAGAAAGAGTCAACAGAAGGGAGGTTGGTTTGTGTGATGGTCTGGGCTGCGTCCACAATTCACTGCAATTTCTTGCAGTCTTGGATGGAGCTGTTCCCAAACCAAACATTTTGGGATGCCGAACAAGGGCAGGACCTACACAGTAAATGGTAGGCCTCTGGATAGTGTTGTAGAGCAGAGGAATCTAGGAATGCAGGTGCATGGTTCCTTGAAGGTCGAGTCGCAGGTAGATAAGGTGGTCAAAAAGACTTTTGGCACTTTGGCCTTCATCAGTCAGAGTATTGAGTATAAAAGATGGGAGGTCGTGTTGCAGTTGTATAAGACGTTGGTGAGAAGACATTTAGAATATTGTGTTCAGTTCTGCGCACCATGTTATAGGAAAGATATTGTCAAGCTTGAAAGGGTTCAGAGAAGATTTACGAGCATGTTGCTGGGACCAGAGGGTGGGAGCTATAGGGAGTTGTGTAGGCTGGGTCAGAGTCAAAGTCAAAGCTGGCGATGGCGATTGTCCCGCGGCCATTAAAGCCACGCCGGGTGATGCAAGGTCGCGCACCGGGTCTAGTTGTTAGAGCCCCCGGCGCGCGCTCGCAAAGTCCCGCGGCCATTCCAAGCCGCGCGGGGCGATGGTATAAGGCCACGCTCCAGGTGCTCTTCAACCCCGCAACTCGGGCGGGAGAAGTCGCCGTTGCGGAAGCCCCGAAAAGCGGTCACCCAGCAGGGACCCGCGGGCTCCCGGTGCCACTGTCCGCCAGACCCACAGTTGCAGCCTCCGAATCCCCGGGGGTCGGGTGGCAGCAGCGTCCACCACAGCTCCACCCGCTCCGGACTCGGCCAGCTCCGTGATGGTGAGTAGTCGGCAGCTCCGTAGCTGGTACCCCAGGTCGTTCCTGTTGGAGGCCGCTCCACGTTGCAGCCCCAACGACAACGGAGACCCGACAAAGAAAAAGTCGGGTCTCCCGTGCAGGGGAAAGATTTTAAAGTTACCCCCCCCCCCCCCCCCCCACCCCCACCCCCCCCACACACATACCCCAACAAAAAAAATAATAACAACTACATAAAAACAAGACAAAATTAATAAATTTAATAAAAACACAGACGGACTGCAGAGGCCGCTGCTGACGAGAGTCGCGCCGCCCACCGAAGAAATAGTCAGACAGGTACATGGATAGGACAGGTTTGGATGGATATGAACCAAACAAAGGCAAGAGGGACTGGTGTAGCTGGGATATTGTTGGCCGCTGCGGGCGAGTTGGGCCGAAGGGCCTGTTTCCACACTGTATCACTATGACTAAGCTGTGATGCATCCTGATAAAATGCTTTCTATGGTGCATCTGTAGAAGTTGGTGAGAGTTGTAGGAGACATGACAAACTTCCTACGCCTTCTAAGGATGTAGAGGCGTTGGTGTGCTTTCTTGGTCGTTGCTTCAATATGGGTGGTCCAGGAGAAGTTGTTGATGATATTGGCTCCTGGGAATTTTACGTTTTCAACCATCTCTACATCGGCACATCAATGCAAACTGAGGTATGTGTACCGCTTCACTTCCAGAAGTTGATCACTATCTTCTTTGTCTAGCTGACATTGAGAGAAAGATTGTTGTCTCGACAACAGGACATGAGCTTCTCAATCTCCATTCCTGTACTCCATCTCATCATTATTTGATATCCGGCCCACAATGGTGGTATCACCTGTGAATTTGTAAATTGAATTAGATTTATACATGGCTGCACAGTCGTGGGTGTACAAGGAGCAAAGAAGGGGCTGAGAACACATCCTTGCAGAGCCCCAGTGTTGAGGATTATCGTGGAGGATGATTTGTCCTCTATCCTCACTGACTGGGGTCTGTTGGTCAGGAAGTCGAGGATCCAGTCGCAGAGATTAGTTGTAGAAATAAGACTAGACTGGATGGGCATCTTGGTCAGTATGGACTAGTTGGGCTGAAGGGCTGTTCTGTGTTGTGATTCTAATGCCCCTGTCCCACTTAGGAAACCTGAACGGAAACCTCTGGAGACTTTGCGCCCCACCCAAGGTTTCCGTGCGGTTCCCAGAGGTTGCAGGTGGTTGCCGGAGGTTGCAGGTAGTGGAAGCAGGTAGGGAGACTGACAAAAACCTCCGGGAACCTCCTGAAACCGCACGGAACCCTTGGGTGGGGCACAAAGTCTCCAGAGATTTCCGTTCAGGTTTCCTAAGTGGGACAGGGGCATTAGGATCTGCACTCCATCTGATACACAAGTACTGCTGTAAAAAAACATTTGCCAGATGAATCCAGCCTTGTTGTTTTTCACTTGCTATGTTTCTGAAGCCCCAGAAACACAGCTGGCTGTGGTTAAAAATAGAAGTCTAAAAAGCAAACAAAAGCATGGACGTTTGAAATCTGAGGTAAAAAGGGAATATGCTGGAGTTTCATGGTGAGTCACAGTGCATCAGTAGAGAGAAAAACTAGAGTTAAGAATTCAGGCGGCTCGCCTTTCATCAGAGCCTCTCAGGATGGAACACCAACAAGAACTAACACAAACAGTGATATAAAGATGGCATAGAACTCTGGCCGTTTCTGAAGGCACAGTGGCGCAACGGTAGAGTTGCTGCCTTACAGCACTTGCAGCGCCAGAGACCTGGGTTCGATCCCGACTACCGGTGCTTGTCTGTACAGAGTTTGTACGTTCCCCACATGACCTGTGATGGTTTTCTCCGAGATCTTCGGTTTCCTCCCACATTCCAAAGACGTACAGGTTTGTAGGTTAATTGGCGTGGTATAAATGTAAATTGTCCCTAGTGTTAGGGTAGTGTTAATGTGCAGGGATCGCTGGTCGGTGCGGACTCGGCGGGCTGACAAACCTGTTTCCATGCTGTATCTCCAAACTAAACTAAATTCCAAGTATCGCCAGCGTTTGCTACTTGTGTTAGATATTATGTCAATGATTAAGTGATTCAATGACTCAATGATTGAATGACACTTTCATGTCACATGTACCCAGATACAGTGAAATGCTTTGCTTTGCATACAACCCAGTAAAATCATACAGCAGACCTCACCCAGGCAGTACACAAGAGTCGCCATGTTTCGGCGCCGACAAAGTGGCAAAATTTCACCGAACAGTGACCGCAAATTTCATCGCAAGTGGCAACAGGCAGTTAGAACAGAGGAATGCAACCTCATCAGACGTTTCAATAACCAAGTCGCCTCTATGGATCTATGGACTAAATAAACCATTAATCTGTCTATCTGCCTAGGTTAAGGCCATAAGTAGGGTTTGAGTCAGATTGGGTTCCTGTTTCATTTTTTTTCCAAAATTTACCATCACAATAGAACCGAAGTCGTTCGCTTTGCTAAACTGTAACCCTATCTGTCTACTCTAATATAATTCCATTTATCCAGTACTCTTTGTGTAATTACTCAACTTCCTTCTTTTCAATTTCATGTATGGTCTTTTATTTTTTGCACTGCCGAACATTGTTCTGCTTAACTTTTGTACATTTTAATTACTGGCAATCATCAATAGTGATGATGGATCATAAGAAGGGAACAGATCAGTAGATATTTTATGGCAACCATAATAAAAATCATGACGGGGAATATGACTTTAGAACAAAAAAGATCAGATGTTAATGCACAAACTCATTTGTGAATGTTACTGTAATGAATTTCAGGTAATGCTTGGCATTTATGTTAATAACACTGGAGCTGAAAATCAATGGTAATTCAATGGTAATCTGACCTAATATCTTCCCGTTATATTTTAATACAGCATTATTGCACATGCCTCGCCTGCTTTCACAAAGAACATCTAGTTGCTCAAGCCTTGTCTGCGAGGAGCTGATAAGGAAAAATAAATGAGGTAGGCAACCTTTTCCAATTAATTCCTCTTTTTTTCTGTCTTTCTCTTGTGAAACGTATATTTATTGGAATATTTTGCAGCCTGAGGACAACGTTATTCTATTAAAAGAAATTGTACACTGATTGAAGGAGACCGTCGTTATTAAACAAAATTCTTGTATGATTTAATTCATTTTTAATTTTTAATGTTGCTTTTCTCCCTTGAGCAATACACCATTGCCCAGCCAGGAGACCAGGCAGATTAGTTATTCCCACTATTTCAACAGCTTCCATTAAATAATCACAATGAACCTGCTGAGAATGGCTTCGTTTATTTATTTGTCTTCAATTTTTATTTCCCTCCGATTCAGTTTAGTTTAGTTTATTGTCAAGTGTACCGAGGTACAGTGAAAAGCAGACAGAAGGTACAAAAAGTGGAAAGCTCATACCACCAGACTCAGGAGCAGCATCTTCCTCTCTGTTATTCGACTTCTGAACGATCTTCTCATAGGCCAGGGTGTAATCCCAATCTTCCAACCTTTTCTCTGAACTGCAACATTTCAATGTTGAAAACTATATTCTGTACTCTCATATATTTTTCTTCGCTCTACCTGTAACTTATCTATGACTTGATTGTACATTTTTTTTTTTTTTTTTTTTTTTTCTTATTTAGATGTTTTTATTAAGGACAGTGCATATTTATAAACATTTGCATGCAATACGCAAGATTATAGCTATAGGATAATTTCCATCTGTAGTCCCTCTGGTAAACCAGGTTAACACATCACAACACATTCAATCCATAAGAAAAGAATCAAAACAAAACAAAAGACAAACAAAAAACATAACAAAACAGACAATAAAGTTAAAAAGTAACAATAAAAGACTGCCAGATGATTATATTACGGTTGATTATGAATACAGGTTTGATTTTCCAGTAACCATTTTTTGAGTTGTTTTGTAAATGTGGTGATGGTTGGCAGATCCCGTATGAAGCAGGGGATCGTGTTCCAGGTATGCGACGCTCTATAGGAAAATACTGTCTGGCCAAATACACTTTTCTTAAACGGGACAACACAATCACCCCTGGATGCTGCTCTTGTCGACCTATTTATGTTCTTCTTTATAAATTCTTTTAACGGAGGTGGGGTGATTGGCTGTACGCATATACAGTATTATCTGAGTTAATTGAATAGAACACAACAAAGCTTTACACTTCAACTCCCCCTCCCATTCCCAATCCGACCTCTCTGTCCTGGGTCTCCTCCATTGCCAGAGTGAGCAACAGCGGAAATTGGAGGAACAGCACCTCATATTCCGTCTGGGGACCTTGCGTCCATATGGCATTAACATTGAATTCTCCCAATTTTGCTAGCCCTTGCTGTCTCCTCCCCTTCCTTAACCCTCTAGCTGTCTCCTCCCACCCTCCCATCCGCCCGCCCTCGGGCTCCTCCCCCTCCTCCCCTTTTACTTCTTTCTCCCACCCCCCCATCAGTCTGAAGAAGGGTTTCGGCCCGAAACGTCACCTATTTCCTTCGCTCCATAGATGCTGCTGCACCCGCTGAGTTTCCCCAGCAATTTTGTGTACCTTCGATATTCCAGCATCTACAGTTCCCTTTTGAAAGCTTTACACTATATCTTGGTACACATGACAATAATAAACCAATATCAAAACGAGTGGAAAAACCTTTCAGAGTTCCCTTTCCAGTCTACCACTATAATTATGAGAGAAACTCAAAGAGGGGAAAATAAGGGTTGTTCACTTTATCAAGATGTGTCAAAATGCTTTACATCCAATGAAGTAAAATAATAGGGTGGTAATAATGGGAGATTTCACCTTCCCTAATATTCACTGGGTTGTCTATAGTGTAAAGTACATGGAAAGGATGGAATTGGTAAAATTAATTCAACAAAGCTTCCTTCATCAATGTATAGAAGGCCCTACTAGAGAGATGCAACACTGGACCACCTTTCAGGGAACAATGTAATGCAAGTGACAGAAGAGTCAACAGGAGTGCAGGTTGGGACCAATGACCATAACTCTATCAGTTATGGACAAGGATAGGACTGGCCCTCAAGTTAAGGTCTGAAATTGGGGCAAGGCCGATTTTGCAGACATTAGGCTGGACCTTGCTGAGATCAATAGGGAGAGTCTGTTTGCAGGTAACGGGATGGCTGGCAAGTGGGAGGCTCTCAAAAGTGAGATAGCAAGAATGCACGGACTCATGTTCCTGTGAGGATGAAGGGTCTGGCAAGTTCAGGAAGCCCTAGTTGATGTGAAATGTTGAGGCTCTGGTCAGGAAAAAAAAGGAGGCATATGTCATAGGCAGTCAGCATTAATCAAATCCCTCCATGAGTATAAGAATAGTAAACTTTAGAGTCATATAGTCATAGTCATAGAGTGAAACAGTGTAAAAGCAGGCCCTTCAGCCCAACCTGCCCACACCGGCCAACATGTCCCAGCTACACTAGTCCCACCTGCCTGCGCTTGGTCCAAATCTCTCCAAACTTGTCCTATCATGTAACTGTCTAACTGTTTCTTAAAAATTGAGATAGTCCCAGCCTCAACAAGCCGGCAGCTTGTTCCATACACACACCATGCTTTGTGTGAAAAAGTTACCCCTCAGATTCCTATTAAATCTTTTCCCTTTCACCTTGAACCTGTGTCCTCTGGTTCTCGATTCCCCTACTCTGGGCAAGAGATTCTGTGCATCTACCCGATTTATTCCTCTCATGATTTTATACACCTCAATAAGATCATCCCTCATCTTCCTGCACTCCAAGGAATAGAGACCCAGCCTTTTTCCTTGACTTTGGAGATACTGCTGGGAAACAGGCCTTTTGGCCCACAGAGTCTGTGTCGACCAGTGATCCTCATACACTAGCACTATCCTGCTCACTTGGGACAATTTACAGTTTACCGAAGCCAGTTTACCTGTACGTCTTTTGAATGTGGGAGGAAATCTTAACCCTAATGCACCCGGAAGAACCCCACACGGTCACAGGGAGAACATATACATTCTGTACAGACAGTGAGGATCGAACTCGGGTCTTGGTACTGTAAGGCAGCACTCTACCGCTGTGCCACCGTGCCATTCAAAGTAGGAGTACACTTAAGAAGGCAATCAGTAGGACAAAAAGAGGACATTCAGTGGATTTGGCAGGCAAGGTAAAGGAAAAAACCTGAGATCCTACAGGTATATCAAGAGTACAGAGAATGTCCAGAGAAAGAATAGGCCTCCTTAAAGATCACTCCACCCGTCCTTGTGTAGAGCCACAAGAGATGGGGAGATATTAAATGAATATTTCTCATTCGTTTTTACTGAGGAGAAGATCATGAAAACTAAGGAACAAAGGAATTAAGACATCTTAAATCATACACGAATGACCAAAGAAGAGGTACTGATATGTCGGAATGAACTGCAGAAGCTGGTTTAATTTGAAGGTACACACAAAATGCTGGAGTAACTCAGCGGGACAGGCAGCATCTCTGGAGAGAATGAATGGCCCATTCCTTCTCTCCAGAGATGCTGCCTCACCCACTGAGTTACTCCAGCATTTTATGTCTACAAGAGATATTGATGGTTATAAATCCTCAGGGCCTGATCAAGTCCATCCTCTGAATTTGTGGGGTGATCGAGAGGCTTGTTTGGAGGTCATTGCAGAGATAGGGAAAGGACTAGCATTTAGACAGGCAGCGACTGATTCGGGATAGTTAGCATGGTTTTATGCGAGGGAAACAGTCTCACAAGTCTGAAAACTTACCTGCTCTTCTTCAAATGGTGTCACCAGGTGTTTTACATTCACTCAAGAGCTCAGACAGAGCCTGAGTATTAAATCTGATCTGAAATGGCTCCCATCCTACACTGCAGAGCATTTGCAGAGTCAGCATGAATTGTGCTCTCAAGTTACTGTAGGAGTTTTTAATTCACATACTTTTCTGCAGTGGATGTTAGTAAATGGGATATCTGTCAATCTTCCTTCCAGGGACCAGTGGCAGATTCTTGAGTTGATAACTATGATGGAAGCTCCAAAATGTTCACTGAGGTTGGGTACAGCAAACAAAGCATCTGAATCAATTCTTGTGATGAGCCGATGAATCCTAGCTCTGCTGATTACAAAAATTCTTCGAAAACACTAATCATGGTAGAGCTGCTGCCTTAAGCCCCTGTCCCACTTAGGAGACCTAAACAGCAACCTCTGGTGACCTTGCCCACCACCCAAGGTTTCCATGAGGTCACCGGAGGTTTTGGTCACTCTCCCTAATGGGAGAGTGGTTTCCGTGTGGTCGAGGCTTCATCTAGGTTGCTGCTATTTTTTCATCATGATTAAAACCGGCCTCGACTAAAAATAGGTTGCCGTTTTAAAAATCGATAATTTTTTAGTTGCAGGTCTAGTCGAAGCCAGTATTCTTCATAGTCGAGGAAGGTTTTCAACATATGCGTGGGAGGTGGTAGGTGGTTGCAGGTCACTTCGAACGTGATTTTTTTTTGGGTGGTGGGCAAGTTCACCAGAAGTTGCTGTTTGGGTCTCCTAAGTGGGACAGGGGCTTTACAGCGCCGGGGACCCAGATTCGAACCTGACTATGGGGATTCTGCTCCGTTGCGATCGGGGATTCCCTCACAGTCGGCAGCTCGAGCTCTGTTGCTGCTGGGAGTCCTGCTCATCGGATGGGGCCACGATTCCGGGCTCCATGGAGGCTTCTGTAAATTGGCTTCTGTAGATTGTCCCTTATGTGCAGAACTAATACAGTATGTGCGGTACTAGTATAGGTGATTGTCGGTCGGCACGGACTTGATGGGCCGAAGAGCCTGTTTCCATGCTGGTATTCAATGACATTACAAACATTTCTATGGATAGATTTCTTAAAGAGCCGTCGAAACCTCAGAAGGTCTTACAATGAATTTGAAAAATATCAGCTGATAAGAAGGTTGATTTAAAAGTGAGATAGTGAGAGCTCAAGGGACTCTGCATGTTCCTGTTAGAGTGATGGGCCAGGCTGGCAGGAGAAAGAAGGAGTCATGGGACAGGTACAGGTAGCTAGGATCAAGTTAAACCCTGGAGGAGTGTAGGGGATGCAGAGTATTATTAAAAAAGAAGTTGGGAGGGTAAAAATTGAGTCATGAGGTAGTTAGGGAACTGAGATGTCCTAGGAGAGTCTATATTAAAGTAAAAAATGTGTTGGGCATCTTAAAGTGTATGAAGGTAAATACATCTCCAGGACCCACATCCTCCAACTGAAATGACAATCACCTGGCCAAACCCATTTCCCAATACAAGGTCTAGGTTGGCCCATCTTAGAGTTGGACTACCAATATACTGTTTCAAGGAACCCTCTTGAATAAACCTAACAAATGATGCCCCATCTAAAGTTCTTGCACCTGGAAACTTCCAGTCAATTTGGTGGAAATAGAAGTAAGGCACTGTAAGAATCCTGTTGCTTCTATATCTTTCTATAACCTGTCTACATATTTGCTCCCCAATCTCCCAATGGTTATTGTGCGGCCTAACGTATAAATCCCATCAGAGTGATTACATCTTTCTTATGTATGGCTTCCGTGGATGAACCCACCAGTATGTCCTCTCCCATTGAGGGCCATTGTGACATTATATCAACGTATATATTGTTTGCGAAATCCTGTTGTGTTAGAGACTCCGTTGTATTTATCTACATTTTAACATGTTACCAAGGTTAAATTTAATGAATAAACTGCTTGAGATGGCAACATCTGTGAATGCAAATGTTCGGATGCCATTTTGCGTCGAGATCCTTCTTCAGACCGATGGTGTAGAGGGGCGAAAGTTGGTAGAAAAAGGCGAGGGGAAAGGTTTGGAAGTGATAGGTGGATGGAGATAAGGATGGGTTAGTTTAGCAGATGAGTTGGTTGGGAGAGAGATGGGTGGAGATGGCAACCAAGGCGGGAGGAGATAGGTGAGGACAACAAACGGGTGCAAATGGTGGAATTTGTTAAGGAAGGTGGGGAGTGAAATGCAAAACCAGAGGAATTGATGGTGGGTAGAAGAGAAGGAGGAGTGAATACAAAGGTGTGTGTATGGCTGGGAGCCGGAGAGGAACTGAGCAGATGAGAGGGAGAGGGGGAGGGGAACTGGGCAGATCAGAGGGGGAGATGGAGGGGGCAGGTTCATCAGAATTTGGAGAATTCTATGTCCAAGACGTTGGGTTTTTGGATTTCCAAGCAGAATATAATGTGCTGTTCTTCCAATTTGGCTCTGTCTCAGAATGGAGGTGAGTTAGGAGGTAGAGCAACAGGTATCGCACTCCTGATCCAGGAGAGGGAAAGAGGTAAGTGTGGAGGAATGAGCAAACCAATGAGCCACAAGGGCTCTGCAGAATGGGTGCCAAGGGGAATATGTGACTTGTCATGGGATTCCTTTGAATTGCGAAAACAATGATCTTTCACCATACTTCAATGTGATCCCACCACCAGTTACATCTTGCGATCTACATACCATCTCTCCATATGGTCTGCATTTCACTCTCTGCCTTCCCTTTCTTATCCAATTCCACCATTTCGACCTTGTGTCACCTCCAGCCTTGGCTACCATCTCAACCAATCTTGCCCCCATCTGACACCTGCCACAAACCCTCCATAGCTGGATCAAGTTATAACTTGTCATTTCTTGCCCCAGCCCTACCCCTTACCTATTTCTCCATATAGCCTTCCCCTCTACCAACTATCTGAAGAATCGTCCACACCCAAAATGCCACCTCTCCATTTCCTTCCACAGATGCTGCATGACCTGCTGAATTCCTTTAGACTTTAGTCTTTAGAGATGCAGCATGGAAGCAGGCCCTTCGACCCACCCAGTCTGCGCCGACCAGCGACCACCCTGCAAATTTGCACTATCCTACATGCCAGGGGCAATTTACAATTTTACCAAAGCCAATTAACCTGTACGTCTTTGAAATGTGGGAGGAAACCGGAGCACCCAGAGAAAACCCACTCAGTCACAGGGAGAACGTACAAACTCCATACAGCCAACGCCCATAGTCAGGATTGAACCTGGGTCTCTGGTGCTGTAAGGCAGCAACTCCACCGCTGCACCACTATGCCACCCTGTCCTTCTTTTGTTTGCTTTTTGTTCAAGATTCCAACATCTGCAGTCTCTTGTGCCTTTACATTAAATTAATGTTTTCCTGTAAGGCCATGGTAAATGCATAAGTATGCATATGGATTAACCACCTTGTTTGACCTGCTACAACAGATCAGTAAAATATCTACCATTGTTCCACATAACAATAGTATTATTATATTGGTCGTAAATCCAATATAATAATGCAGAATGACAATAAATAATTTGTTATGATAATTGATTGACTCATCTAAAGGCAACAAGGTATGTTTTAAATTTATTATTCTTTCTGAAGAGCTTCATTTGGTTTTTGAACTATGCTTTGATTAGATTTAATACTTTGAGTATTTTTCTTGATGATATAATTCAGGACAAATCATGAAATGTTGTCAATGCATGAATTAGGCCACTCCTGGTGTGGGGAGATAACCATTGTTCCTCCACCCTTTCTCTTGCTCTCCATCCTATCCTAACACATTATCCCATAACTGTCCTCTTTCCGAGTCCCCCTTCTCCCATTTTCATCACCTTCCCGGTTCCCGGCTGATGTTTCTTTGCCAGTGACCAGATTGGTTTAGTCTGGGATTTCTAAGGGCAATTTTAATAATTAATGTCAAGCTGAATTTTATCACCAACAATATGTGCTTTGCTTTTTCTTGACGATCTCTTTTGCATACTCTGAAAAATAATATAACTTAACTATCCATTGCCCATTCTGCCTTCTGCTGGCAAGGTAGGGTTTTCATAATCATTAAATTGCTACCTTACTCCTTTAAAATCAGCACCACATAGATTTGGGGGCATTGGTATTGTCTTTTTCCACTATTATTGTTTACATATACCTACATGTGTACATACATACAGTATATGTGTGTGTGTTCTCATGTATATATATGTGCGTATATGCATATACTGTATACACACACATGAGAATTTTTTATCATCAAATATATTGTTTACAGGGTATTATGTTTATATATTCTGTTGTGCTGCTGCAAGTAAGAATTTCATTGCTCCATCTGGGACAATATAACACACTTGACTATTGACAGTACTTCAAATGTATCACCCTGCCCTAATACCTTTTTTCATGGTTTGTTGTCAAGTGCAAGTTGTTATGGTTGTTGGAAGGATATATTAAGTTTCTAAAACAAAGACATTTACTGACCACATTAAAACCCAATCTCAAGGTTGTTCATACTGTATCTTGAAGTAAATATTTGCGGCCAGGCTAATATTGTGAATGCTGTAATTGGCCCAGTGGAATGCCTAAATGGCAGCAAATGCATCATAATTGGATAGAAAAGCCAACTCCTGATATCTCTGGAAGTGACTGGGGACCAAAAGGTAATTATTATAAGAGTTGCATGGTGCCGTGGCTGTAGAGTTGCTGCCTTACAACACCAGAGACCCTGTTTCGATTCTGACTACGGGTGCTGTCTGTAAAGAGTTTGTACGTTCTTCCCATAACCATGTGGGTTTCTTCAGGAGCTCCACTTTCCTCCCACATTCCAAAGACGTACAGGTTTGTAGGTTAATTGGCTTCGGTAAAAATTGTAAAATTGTCAATGGTGCCTAAGATAGTGCTCGTGTATGAGGCTCACTGCTCGGCATGGACTCGGTGGGCCGAAAGGCCTGTTTCTGTGCTGTATCCCTAACCTAAACTAAATGAAACTAAACTAAACTAAACTAGTATTAACTATTAATTTATCTTCATTTCTATCACGCATTTGCATGAACTGCATTGCATTTCTATAACTGCCTGTCAGAGAAAGTTTTTGGGGTTTTTTTAAGCATTTTTTAAGCATCTCGTACGAAACTGTAGTCATGCTTACCATTTTACTGTTATATCAACAAAATTAAATTGTAAATGAGCCACATACACCACGGTGCATAAAACACAAAATATATTCAAGAGTCCAGATTGTTATATGTACCAACAAGAAAACAATGTAATTCCTATCTGCAGCAGTGTAATGTGCATAGATAATTCAACAAACACAAATTCAATAAATGAATGGTGTATCTGTCTATACTCCAGCTGTGCACTACATATGATTCTTCTTCACAGTCTGAAGAAGGGTCTTCACCCGAAATGCTTAATTTAGTTTAGTTTAGAGATACAGCACGGAAACAGGCCCTTCAACCCATTGAGTCCACGCCGACCAGCGATCCCAACACATTAACACAAGCCTACACGCACTAGGGGTAATTTACACTTATACCAAGTATTCAAACCCAAGCCAATTAACCTACAAACCTGTAAGTCCTTGGAGTGTGGGAGGAAACTGAAGATTTCAGAGAAAAAACATACGGTCACGGGGAGAGCGTACATACCCCATACAGATAGCACCCAGAGTTGGGGTTGAACCCGGGTCTCCGGTGCTGCCTCTGGTCTCTGTCACATATTCCTTTTCTCCAGAGATGCTGTCTGACCCTACTCCAGCTTTTTGTGTCTAACTTCGGTTTTACTGTTGTTTCTGGTGGATGAAGGGAGTTAAAATTCCCGCCTTTCCTCCTGGCAGCAAACGGACACGTTCACAAGGTTAATTCCCGGGATGATGGGACTGTCATATGTAGATAGAATGGAGCAGCTGGGCTTGTATACTCCGGAATTTAGAAGGATGAGAGGTTATCTTATTGGAACATAGAAGATTATTAAGGATTTGGACATGCTAGAGGCAGAAAACATGTTCCCAATGTTGGGGCAGTCGAGAACTGGGGGCCACAGTTTAAGAATAAGGGGCAATGGATAGTTAAGTTATATTATTTTTCAGAGTATGCAAAAGAGATTGTCAAGAAAAAGCAAAGCACATATTGTTGGTGATAAAATTCAGCTTGACATTAATTATTAAAATTGCCCTTAGAAATCCCAGACTAAACCAATCTTGTCACTGGCAAAGAAACATCAGAATAAGGGGTAAGCCATTTAGAACGGAGATGAGGAAAAACCTTTTCACACAGAGGGTTGTGAATTTGTGGAATTCTCTGCCTCAGAAGGCAGTGGAGGCCATTTCTCTGAATGCTTTCAAGAGAGAGTTAGATAGAGCTCTTAAAGATAGTGGAGTCAGGGGATATGGGGAGAAGGCAGGAATGGGGTACCGATTTTGGATGATCTGCCATGATCACAGTGAATGGCGGTTCTGGCTCAAAGGGCTGAATGGCCTACTGCATTTATTGTCTATTGTCTATTGTGTATTGTCTATAGTATCTGCATGCTAAGGAAGGCTACATTCTTCAACGATCTCTGCAGGTCAAAAGCTAAGGTATGGAAGCTCTTATATTGCCATCAGTTGATAATGTTTATTTATATCCCGTCTCCTTGTAAACTTTCAGTTATTCATCACACTTGGGAAGGTGCCCTTGAGTTGGCAGAACGCTTAGCTATTCCGTATATTTTTTTTATAATCAACTAAATCCGTCCGTTCGTCCGGCTGCCGGCTGCATTTCTTCCTTTGATTCCTTGCTACGCCGAAACCAGACGCAAAATCGCCGAGATCTTTTCCATTTCGGTAGAGATTACACTTTTCTTTCTAAGTATTCACTCCTGATTACATTTCGTCGTGTTTATGTACATATTTTTAATCAAATCCTTCTCCCCCCCCCCCCCCCCCCAAAATAAAAAAAAACTGGCTTCTCACCCATAGAAGAAGCCCCAGCCCCAGCCCCTGGTGAACGTTCCATCGTGTGATGTCACAATGGCCGATGCTCACAGATGTCCAATCGGAATGGATCCATTTACATATGCCTTTGCAGGAGCCCAAGCCCATGGTGAACGTTCCATTGTGTGATGTCACAATGCCCAATGCTCAAAGACATTCTTGCCATAGAGGGAGTTTTTCACATTTTTCACACAGAGAGTGGTGAATCTCTGGAATTCACTGGCACAGAAGGTAGTTGAGGCCAGTTCATTGGCTATATTTAAGAGGGAGTTAGATGTGGCCCTTGTGGCTAAAGGGATCAGGGGGTGTGGAGAGAAGGCAGGTACAGGATACTGAGTTGGATGATCAGCCATGATCATATTGAATGGTGGTGCAGGCTCGAGGGGCCGAATGGCCGACTCCTGCACTTAATTTCTATGTTTCTATGTTTCCCTCTCCTCACCCCTCTCCCTCTCCCACCCATCCCTCTCTCCCCCACCCCCCTTCCCTCTCTACCCCACCCCCTTCCCTCTCTCCACCCGCCCCTTCCTCCTATCCCTCTGTCCCTCTTCCATCACTCCCCCTACCCCTCTCCTCCTCCCTCCCCACTCTTCCACCTCTCCCCCCTTCCCCCTCCACTCTCCCTCCCCACTCTTTCCCCTCTCTCCCCCACCCCTCTCCCCCTCCCTCCCTCCTCCCCTCCCTCCCCATCCCCCCCTCCCCCACATCTCTCTCCCCATCCCCCTCTCTCAGCCCCTACCCCGCTCTCCTTTCCCTCCCAAATCTGTCCCGTTTCCTCCTCCCCCTCTCCCCTCCCTCCCCTCTTCTCACCCCCCCCCCCCCCGCCCGCAAACGTCGTTGGGGAAACAGACCCAACGGGTCTGCACTTGGTCTAGCAATCTTTAAATCTGCCATCAAACACACTGGGGAATTAAGGTAGACGGCACGGTGGCACAGCGGTTAGAGTTGCTGCCTTACAGCGCCAGAGAACCACGTTCGATCCCGACTATGGGTGCTGTCTGTACGGAGTTTGTACGTTCTCCATGTGACAGCGTGGATTTTCTCCGAGATCTCCGGTTTCCTCCCACACTCCAAAGACGTACAGATTTGTAGGTAATTGGCTTGGTATAAATGTAAATTGTCCCAAGTGCGCATAGGATAGTGTAAATGTGTGGGGTAGAATGGATAGGGTAAATGCACAGAATCTTTTACCCAGAATAGAGGAATCAAGAACCAAAGGATACAGGTTTATCGTGAGGGGAAAAATATTTAATAGGAACAGGGCCACTATTTTACACATATGGAATGAGCTGCTGCCCGAGGTAGTTGAGGCAAGTACTATCACAACGTTAAAAAAATATTTAGACAGGTACATGGATAGGATAGGTTTAGAGGGATATGGGCCAAAAGCAGGTGGGTGGGACCAGTGTAGATGGGGCATCTTGGTCAGCGTGGGTAAGTTGGGCCAAATGGCCTGTTTCCACCCTGTATGACTATGATATTAAGGTTAAGGGAGAAAGCAGGAGAATGGGGTTGAGACAGAGAAATAGATCAACCATGATCAAAGGGCCGATTGGTCAGATTCTGCTCCTATGTCTTATGGTGTTATATAGTGGACATTGAAGAAGGTTATCAAAGATTACAACAGGGTTTTAATCCACCGAGCCAATGGGCTGAAGACCTAGGGCCACAGGTACATAGTTCCCTAATGGGCCTGTCCCACTTAGGTGATTTTTTTGGAGACTGCCGGCGACTGTCATAGTTGTAGCGGGTCGCCAAAAAAACGGCGACTGGACCCCCCCTACGACACTGTCTACGACAAAGTCTACAACCACCTACCACCTAGTCGGTCAAGTTAAGGCAAGCTACTGACAGCCAGCAACCCATTAGGACGTCCACCTACGATAACACCTACGACAACCTACGTCCACCCGCGACAAGCTACGACAAAGTACGACCCTGTCGGCGACAACTGAAGACATCTTAAGACAATTCAGTCGCCAGTACCTGTCGCAGGTTGACGTAGGTAGTCGCCAATGGAATTCACCGAAGTCAGCACTGGCGACAACCAGTCATCCTGGCGACAACCTACAACAAGCCAACTGTCACCGACTGTTGCCGAAAAGTTTTGGACATTTCAAATTCCAGCAGCGACCAGAAAAACGCTATGATTCTTTGGGCGACTGAGGAGACTACTCATGACCTACATGACCATGTAGTCGCCTAAAAAATCACCTAAGTGGGACAGGGGCATAAAAGTGGCAACATAGAGAGACAGGGTGTGAAGAAGGCATTTTGCATGCTTGCTTTCATTGGTCATAGTTCTGAGTACTGAAGTTCAGGACATCATGTTACAACTGTGTATTGTTAAGGCCACATTTGGTGCGTTGTGTACAGTTCTGATCGCTCTGCTATAGGAAGGATGTCATTAAAATGGAGAGGTCAAAAAACAGATCTGCAAGGATATTACCAGATCTGGAAGGTTTGAATTATAAGGAGGCTGGATAGGTTCGGACTTTTTTCCCTGGACCTTAGGAGGCTGAGGGATGACTTTGTCGAGGCATATTCAATCGTTAGGGGTATGGAGAAGGTGAGTAGCCACAGTTCTTTCCTCAGGGCAGAAGAGTCTAAAACTAGAGAGCAGAGGTTTAAGATGAAAAGTGGAAGACTTAAGCGACCTAGGGAGTAGTGCATACATGAAATGAGCTACCTGAGGCAGGTACATTTAGGACATTTAAGACACCTCGACCGGTACATGGATCTAAAATGTTGGAGCAATATGGTCTAGACACTGGCAAATGGACTAGCTTTGTTGTACAACATGGTCAGCATGAACCAATTTTGCAGAAAGGCCTGTGTGTGTGCTGTACAGCTGTCGGATTATATGCTCTAATAATACATAATGTGGTCGACCTGTTATCTCTTGATAATGGAATCGTGTCTTGCAAATGGTAAAGGACTTTGATCTAAATAGTTCTATATGTCTCTCCTCCTTATTCAAGCCATACAAAAATCAAGCTTTGGGAGTGTAATTGAATAATATTTTATATTTTATGTTATTGTAGCCCCCAAAATAGCACTTCCAACAAATATTAAGAATGAGCTTCGAAACGTTCATAAGCAATAAAAAGAGAAACAAAAAGGTTCACCAGCAGGCAAACGGGGTGAGGTCTCTTCACTGTCAATGCAATTACCTTATCAAGCAGATCACTAACTCGTTACAGAAAAACATCCAGTCAAAATTATTGTCATCAAATTTCATTACAACGGCTGCTCAATTCAAATGAGGACCATTTGAAAAACCAATTGTGGCTGATGTGAGGTTACATAAGAAGTTTACACTAAATTGCAACCAGTTGTAATGTGACCACTTCTAGGTCAAGCATTCACTTGTGTTGTGTCGGAAGGAACTGCAGATGCTGATTTAAATCGAAGACAGACACAAAAAGCTTTCCAGGGATGCTGCCTGTCCCGCTGAGTTACTCCAGCTTTTTGTGTCTATATTCACTTGTGTTGCATGCTCACCAGATTGGAGGGCATTCGGACAGACAGGTTGGTAATTATCACAACATGGGACATCTTTAATGCATGGCAACAAGGTGACTTCAATGGAATTAAATAGCATCCTGTCGCAGATAATTTCCCAACCTCTCCATTTCTGATCGAGGGAGATGCAGATCTGTTACATTTCCAGCGCTTACTGCTCTTAATCTGTGAGCCGACTGCTTTTTGACAGTCCATCGCTCATCCAGTTCCTCCTTTACATTTTCTCCTCAGGGCTGGTAATAAGGAGGCACGGTGGTGCAGCGGTAGAGTTGTTACCTTACAGTACCAGAGACCTGGGTTTGATCCTGACTGCGGGTGCTGTCTGTACTGAGTTTGTATGTTAACCCTGTGACCTCTGTGGGTTTTCTCCAGGAGCCCCAGTTTCCTCTCACACTCCAAAGACATAGAGGTTTGTAGGCTAATTGTCTTGGCAAAATTGTAAATTGTCCCTAGTGTGTAGGACAGTGCTAGTGTACAGGGTTCGCTGGTCATCGCCAACCCGGTGGGCTGAAGGGCCTGTTTTCGGGCTGTATCTCTAAACTAAAGTAAACTAAACTAAAAACCCTGTGAGTAATTGAACCATGTTTTCTCCCCGCATGTTCAGTGTATTCTCAGATGGAGACAGTGAGACAGATGTTTGATGAGGTATTAAGTGAATGCATGGGGAGAAAATGAAAACATGGAAAGGGAAGACTGGGAGCTGCTATATTTGACTTTGAATAAGGGGAAATCTTTATCATAAAATCATCAGACATAGGAGCAGAATTATGGTGGAGCCTGCTCCACCATTCAAACCTGGCTGATCGATTTTTCCCTCTCTACCTCATTCTCCTGCCTTCTCCTCATAACCTATGATGCCCTTACTAATCAAGAACCTATCATTCTCCATTTAAAAAATACCCAATGACTTGGCCTCCACAGCCGTCTGTGGCCACTGAACTCCACAGATTCACCACCCTCTGGCTAAATAAATTCCCCCGCAACTCCATTCTAAAGGTACATCCTTTTATTCTGCGGCTGCGCCCTTTGGTCCTGGACTATCCCACTACTGGAAACACCTTCTCCACGTTGACTCCATCTAGGCCTTGAATGAAGAAGAAAGCAATGGCTTTAAACAATATTGTATTTACAGTTAAAAAATATAATAATTCCAGAAATAACGGGAAACTATAAATGCATTGAACTTATTCACAATTGTGCTGCAGAGATTAATGGGTTTATATCAGCAGATTGGCTGGGCATGATATCTTGCATCTTGGAGTTTTAGAAGAGGTGATTGCAGTGAGATTGGATGAAGTATTTATAACCTTCTAAAACTCCCAATATTTTAAAACAGTGCCAGTACATTGAAAGGAAGAAAGAGAACTAAGGAAACTGAAATCAGTTCACCTAACTTGATTTGTTGTGAAAATGTTGGAATCTATTTTTAAAGAACATGTAGCAAGTCAAGGCAATGGACCAGAAGATGGCAGATGGGATATAAATTGAGGAAATAACTGTTATTCATTGTGATCAGAAGAATATAAACTTTTTTTTTCTATAGTTAATAAATGATAGATGTTTGTGTTTCCCTGTGTGTCTTTATAAAGGGAAAAGCAGAAAATGAATGTGCCAAATCTGCAGAATAAAAAGGAGAATTAGTTCTTGCTTTTAATTGCAAGAGGGATGAAACGTAAGAATAAGAAAATCGTATTTCTATTTTATAGGTGTTTAGTGTGACCAATCCTAGAGTTTTGGGCTCTGTTCCTAAGGGAATAAATGCATAGATGCATAGACTTGATTCCTGTCTAGATTGTTCCATTAAAGAGAGATGGAATCAAATGAGCCACCAGTCATTGGAGTTTACAAGGATGAGTAGTGATCTTGAATAAAAATTAGTTGATCGTGCATATTTCTTGGATTATTTAATTTGTGGCAGCACGGTGGCCCAGCAGTAGAGTTGCTGCCTTTAGTGCCAGAGACCCAGGTTCGATGCTGTCTGGATGGAGTTTGTACGTTCTCCCTGTGACCATGTGGACGACAGATGGCACAATGGGCTAAGTGTTCGGCTGGCAACCGGAAGGTAGCTGGTTCGAATCCCGCTTGGAGTGCATACTGTCGTTGTGTCCTTGGGCAAGACACTTCACCCACCTTTGCCTGTGTGTGTGAATGTAATTATGTGAAGCACTTTGGGGTCAATGCAAGTTGACTAAAAATGTGCTATATAAATAAAGAAATTTAATTTAATTTAATGTGGGGTTTCTCTAGGTGCTCCAGTTTCCTCCCACACTCCAAAAACTTACAGGCTTGTAGGTTATTAGCTTTTGTAAAAATGGTTCCTAGTGTATAGGTTAGTGTTAGTGCACAGGGTGACCGCGGACTCGGTGAGCTGAAGGACCTGTTTTCACCCTGTATCGCTAAAGACTCAAGTCAAAAGAATAATTTAGCATCAATAAAGACAAGTTGAATCATACAACATGACCTGTGTTAGTTGTCTGCATAAATTTGAAAGGATGAGGGTTAGGGCATAAGGCGTAGTTCCATGTGGAGAGTGGAGACCACAAAGTCACTTGAGTATTGGAGTGGGTCAGAAAAACCCTCAGCCCAGGGTGAGAAAGGTGTGATTAGAAAGCGCTAGAATCTGATGGACTTGGGTGCTAGGTGTCAGAAACATGTTTGCACAGGCCAAATAATATTGGCAATAACGTACTAGTTAGGACCACATAGGAATGAAAATTCTTCAGGATATGCCAACATGTTTTTGACATTGATGTACATGCTCAATGTCCTTCACGTTTATATGTCTCGTATATACTGTGAAGTGGATGATCAGCACAGAAATTCAGTTGGGCTTTAGATTTAATTCACTGGTGCAGTGCAAATAAAAATGTTGCATTGCGTAAGAATATTCATCCAAGCGCCTTTCACAATCTCTACACCTCACACCCAGTGAGAAGCTATCGAAATACTGTTACTGGTGCAATCTAAGAAATAAAACAGCCAGGTAGTGCTCAGCAGACTCCCATAAGCAGAAATATAATATTGCTTGTATTAGTTCTATCAATGGGAGTAATTTCATTGTTCTTCGCTGAAATAGTGCCCCAGGATCTTTTACATTCACCAGAGAGCTTGGTTTCATATCTTGGTTTCACATCTTTTCCAAAAGATGGTACTACCAAGAGTGCTATATTCCTTCAGGATTGGACTGGAGAAGTAGCAGCCTGGATATTTATGTTGAAATCTTTGGAGCGGTTCCTGAATGCACTTTCTTCTGACTCAGAGGTACAAGTGATATCAACGGAGGCAGTTCTGACTCATTAAAGATGAACTCGTTGTTGCATGTAAAGTTCTGAATATGCATGAAGGACAGATACTGAAACGCTGTCCCATCTCACTGGTGAATCTAAAACTAAGAGGTAATGTCCCAGGGTAAGGAGTAGTTTGTTGAAGACAGAGAAAAGGATCAATTTCTAGACTCAGTGAGTAACCAATTCTTTGAATTAGAAACATAGAAAAATAGGTGCAGGAGTAGGCCATTTGGCTCTTCGAGCCAGCACCACCATTCAATATGATCAAGGCTGATCATCTAAAGTTAGTACCCTGTTCCTGCTTTCCCCCCATATTCCTTGATTCCTTTAGACCTAAATCTAACTCTCTCTTGAAAACATCCAGTGAATTGGCCTTCACTGTCATCTGTGGCAGATAATTCCACAGATTCACAACTCTCTAGATGAATTTATTTTACCTCATCTCAGCCCTAAATCACCTACCGCTTATTCTTAAACTGTGACACCTGGTTCTGGACTCCCCCAATATCAGGAACATTTTTTCTGCATCTAGCCTGTCCAATCCCTTAAGAATTTTATATGTTTCTATAAGACCCCCTCTCATCCATCTAAATTCCAGTGAATACAAGCGCAGTCAACCCATTCTTTCATCATATGTCAGTCCGCCATCCCGGGAACTGGTGAACCTACGCTACACTCCCTCAATAGCAATAATGTCCTTCCTCAAATTAGGAGACCAGAATTGGACACAATACTGCAGGTGCGGTCTCACCAGGGCCCTGTACAACTGCAGTAGGAACTCTTTGCTTCTAAACTCAAATCCTCTCGCAATGAAGTCCAACATGCCATTATCTTTCTTCACTGCCTGCTGTACCTGCATGCTTACTTTCAGTGACAGATGTACAAGCACACTCAGGTCTCTTTGCACCTTCTCTTTTCCAAATCTGACACCATGCAGATAATAATCTGCTTTCCTGTTTTTGCCACCAATGTGGATAATCTCAAATGTATACACATTATACTGCATCTGCCAGGCATTTGCCCACTCACCCATCTTATCCAAGTCACCCTACAGCCTCATAGCATCCTCATTGCAGCCCACACTGCCACCCAGCTTTGTGTCATCCGCAAACTTGGAGATGTCATATTTAATTCCCTCGTCTAAATTGTTAATATATAATGTAAATAACTGAGGTCCCAGGACCGAGCCTTTCGGTAACCCACTAGTCATTACCTGCTATTCTGAAAAGGACCCATTAATTCCTACTCTTTGCTTCCTGTCTGCCAACCAGTTTTCTATCCATGTCAATACCCTACCCCAATACCATGTGCTCTAATTTTGCTCATTAATCTCTAGTGTGGGACCTTGTCAAAGGCTTTTTGAAAGGCCACCTCCTTGAGTACTCTGGGATGCAGACCATCAGGCCCTGGGGATTTATCTGCCTTCAGTCCCAACAGTTTACCTAACACCATTTCCTGACTAATGTGGATTCCCTTCAGTTCCTCCCTCCCACTAGATCCTCGATCCCCTAGTATTTCTGGGAGATTGTTTGTGTGTTCCATAGTGAAGACAGAACCAAAGTACTCGTTTAACTGTTTTGCCATTTCCTTGTTTCCCATTATAAAGTCACCTGTCTCTGATTGTAAGGGACCTACATTTGTCCACTAATCTTTTCCTTTTTACATATCTAAAGAAGCTTTTAGAGTCAGTTTTTATATTCCCCGCAAGCTTTCTTTTATGCTCTTTTTTTCCTCCTCTTAATTATTCCTCTGGCCAATTTATATGCCTTTTCCTTGGATTTAACAATATCCTTGATTTCCTTCGTTAGCCACGGTTCAAGTTCAAGTTCAAGTGAGTTTATTGTCATGTGTCCCTGATAAGACAATGAAATTCTTGCTTTGCTTCAGCACCCAGAACATAGTAGGCATTTACTACTACTACTACAGTACTACAGTACTACGGTTGAGCCACCTTCCTCGTTTTATTTTTTCGGCAGACAGGGATGAACAATTTTTGGAGTTCATCCATGCAGTCTTTAAATCTTTGTCATTGCATCTCCACCGTCAACCCTTTAAGTCTATCCTAGCCAGTTCTCATCTCATACCTTCAAGGTCTCCTTTCAGGACCCTAGTCTCTGAATTAACCGTCACTCTCCATCCTAATGCAGAATTCCACCATACTGTTGCCCAAGGGGCCTTGCACTCCAAGATCACTAACTAATCCTTCCTCATTACACAATACCCAGTCTAGGATGGCCTGCCCTCTAGTCGATTCTTCTACATATTGGTTTAAAAAACCATCCTGTATACATTCCAGAAAATCCTCCTCCTCAGCGCTGCTACCAACTTGGTTGGCCCAATCCATATGTAGATTAAAGTCACCCATGATAACTGTGGTACCTTTGCTACACGTATCTCTAATTTCCTGCTTGATGCTATCCTCAACCTCTCTGCTGCTACTTGGTGGTCTGTATACAACTCCAACAAGCGTTTTCTGCCCTTGGCTATTTCGCAGTTCTACCCATACCAATTCTACAGCATCCAAGCTAATGTCTCTCCTTGCTATTGCATTAATCTCCTCTTTAACCAGCAATGCCACCCCATCTCATCTTCCTTTCTGTCTATCCTTCCTGAATATTGAATACCCCTGCATGTTTAGCTCCCAGCCTTGGTCACGCTGGAGCCATGTCTCCGTAATTCCAACTATATCATATTCCTTAAATACTACCTGCACATTCAATTCATCCACCTTATTACAAATGCTCCTCGCATTAAGGCACAAAGCTTTCAGGTTTGTTTTTCTTATCTCCCTTCTACCTTTTGCTTCCGTCCTCCTTTAATGGCCCTCAGTCTCCTTGTATTGGGTCCATCCACCTGCCGTGTTAGTTTAAACGTGACCTTTCCTACACTCTCTTTCCCGTTAACTGCACACACACACTTCCACGTTGTTGACTCCACCCCCCCACTATTTAGTTTAAACCCACCTGTGTAGCACTAGCAAACCTGCCTGCCAGAATGTAGGTCCCCTTCCAATTAAGGTGCAACCCGTCCCTTTTGTATTGGCCACCCCTTCCCCTGACGAGATACGCGCAAATGACGCCCAAGTGGTACAGGCCCTTAACGTTGCAGAACCTCCTTCCTCTTCTTACCTACGTCATTGTGCCTACATACATAACTACTTCCGGCTGCTCACCTTCCCTCTTGAGAATGTTCTGAAGTTAGTCTGTGACGTCTTGTATTCTGGCATCAGGGAAGCAACACACTGGGTTATTCTCTACCCCAGAGAACTTTAATTAAGCTTAGTTTCGAGATACAGGAGCGAAACAGGTCCTTTGACCCAATGAGTCAATGCCGACCATCGGTCCAGCATTCACACTAGTTCTATGTTATCCCACTTTGTCATCCACTCCCTACACACTGGCAACAATTTACAGAAGCCGATTAACCTACAAACTTGCACGTCTTTGTGGTGTGGGAGAAAACCTGAACTCCCAGAGGAAACCTACACGGTCACAGGGAGAGGGAAAAATCTGTACAGACAACACCCGAGGTCAGGATTGAACCCGGTTCACTGGCTCGGTGAGACAGCAACTTTACCGCAGTGCTGTTGTGCCACTCCACGCTGGGGATTCTTAATGGCTGAGTATGTTCAAGGCTGAAATTTATACAAGATTGGACACTCAGGAAATCAGAAGCTTGAAGGATCAGGAAGAGCAAAGTAGATTTGAGGTAGAACGTTACCCATACTGAATGGCAGAGCAAGTTTTAAGACCATGTGCTTTATCTGGATGCTCTGATTTTCCTCCCTCATCACATGTGCCGATTGGTAGCTTATTTGTCCTCAGTAAATGGCCTCTAGCGTGAAGATGAGGGGTAAAATCTAGAGGGAGTTAATAAGAATAAGGGGGGAATAGATAGTCAGAGGGTAGTTAATCTGAGGAACTCACAACTGTGGAGGCTAAGTCAGTGGATTTTAAGGCAGAGATAGACAAGTTATTGATTAGAATGGATGTCAATGGTTAAGGGGAGAAGGTAGGCCAATGGAATTAGGAGGCAGATCAGCCATGATTGAATGGCGGAATAGACACGTTGGGCCGAGTGGCCTAATCCTACTCCTATAACGTGAACTTGTGAAAAGATAAACATGATTAAGATAGGAATAGTGTAAATGGGATGATGGTCAGCTTGGGCGCAATCAGCCGAAATATATGTTTTAGCCTTTAGACTTGAGAGATACAGAGCAGAAACAAGCCCTTTGGCCCACCGAGCCTGCACCGACTAGCGATCACACCGTACACGAGCACTAACCTGCACACGAGGGACAATTTACAATTTTACCAAAGCCAATTAACCTACAAACCTGCACGTCTTTGGAGTGTCGGAGGAAACCGGACCACCCAGAGAAAACCCACTCGGTCATAGGGAAAACGTACAAACTCCGTACAGGCAGCCAGGGTCAAGCCTGGGTCTCTAGCCCTGGGTAAGGCAGCAACTCTACCGCCGCGCCACCGTGCTGCTCTCAAAGTGATGCCCTCATGAGTTTGCACATACTAACTATGACCAGGTGGCTTTTCCCCTTGCACGTTAGTTTCCTTTTACATTCCTCAGAAATATGATTGGTAGCTTAAGTGACTTCAGTAAATTATCCCTCAACTGTAGGTAAGTGATAGAATCTGGGTGACATGGACGGGAAAGTATGTAGAATAAGTTACATGGAAAACGCATAGAGGAGTGGAATTCATTTTCGTGCCGACAACGAGCAATGGGCCGAAATGCTCTTCTTCTATGTTGTACAACAACGGAAAAATAAAAATTCAAAGCCTTTTTTTAGTGTTTTGTCGACAACATCCACGTCTCACTCCCAGAACCACCAATGTATCACACCCCACCATTCCTACCTCTCGGAATGTTTGCAGTACATTCCTTAGAATCCAGTGTTTCTCTTCTTCACTCACTTCTGCCTCCTCTGGGTTGTTCGGTCAATTTGATTGAAAGATATTTACGCGCAAGTTAAAAAAAGCCTGTCCTATTTCTGGTAAAAAAAAAGCTATTGCCATTTGTGGAACAATTCCCTAATGATACAATTAATTCCAAAACTGTACCTTGCAGGGTATTTAAAAAGTTGCTGATATAATGCAAATTATCAAACTAGCTGTGCTTGCATCACTTTGAACTTTGCAGTTGTGGCTGTTTCAATCAGCACTGTTACTGAGAATTTGTGCAGAGCTAATGGTAGGATGGAGGGTTGAGTGTGGTAACATTGGTGATATCAGCTTGGTCGGCTGATTTTCCTTTCATCATCTTCAGTGAGAGTTACACTACCTCGGGACCTGAGGCCATAGCCTCAGATTAAAAGGACATACCTTTAGAAAGGAGAGGAGGAAGAATATATTTAGTCAGAGGGTGGTAAATCTGTTGAATTTATTGCCACAGATGGCTGTGGAGGCCAAGCCGATAGATATTTTAAGGCGGAGATTGTCAGATTCTTGATTGGCATGGGTGTCACGGGTTATGGGGAGAAGGCAGGAGAATGGGGTTGAGAGGGAAAGATAGATCAGCCATGATTGAATGGCGGAGTAGACCTGATGGGCTGAATGGCTTAATTCTGCTCCTATAACGTATGAACTTATGAACTCACTATGCAGAATGGAGAAAATAATAAGCACCAACACATTGCCTCTGTAAGTGCTTACACTGGAAGCAGTTCCACAGTACAAAAATACACTTTTGAGATGAAGAGGCTGTCCTAAATGCTGTTGTCTTCCATCTGTTAGCACCAGAGCAATTTGCAAATCAGAATTTGCACAATCAATTAGATATTCAGAGAATTGCTGGCTCACAGGCATATAACTGATGGCATCTTGCTATCTCTCATCATTCACTATATGTCACTGTCATTGCTACAACTGTAGCATATATCAAATTGGCAAAAGAAAAACTGCTGCAATGTTTGAAGCCAATTTGTATACGCCAACAAGTGACAAATGTCTCTTCTATTCTTGACAATTTTCTCCTGATGTACTACAGTACGCTTTCAGCTAAAGTAACAACTACTTGAGCAAACACATTTCTGAGGTTGAGAGGAAGGTTTAATTGAAATTTTTTTAGTGCTCTTATATTTGCTGACTGTAAGGAAAGATCAGAATGCCGTCTCAAGTAAGATGTGC
Source organism: Amblyraja radiata (assembly GCF_010909765.2). Lineage (NCBI taxonomy): Eukaryota > Metazoa > Chordata > Chondrichthyes > Rajiformes > Rajidae > Amblyraja > Amblyraja radiata. The sequence continues at coordinate 60,024,682 of NC_045959.1, forward strand.
CATTTCTATAACAGCCATATTCCAGACAGTCAGAATTAATATTTAGCTTCCAGGCAAAGAAATTGGTAAAAATCATAGTGCACATTAAATGCCTGAACAAAGCAAAATGTGATAAGCATGAATAGTGCTAGTCATAGAGTCATACAGCATAGAAAAAGGCCCTTTGGCCCAACTTGCCCATGCCGACCAGGGAGCCCTGTCTAAGTTAATCCTATTTGCCTGCATTTGGCCCATCTCCCTCTAAAATGTTCCTATCCATGTATCTGTTCAAGAATGCAAGAGAATGGATTAGAGAGGGAAAAATAGATCTGCCATGAGTGAATGTCAGAGCAGATTTGATGGGCCAAATGGCCTAAGTCTGCACCTATGTGTTATGATCAACCCCTAAAACCACCTATCCATGAACTCCAGAGATGCTGCCTGACCTGCCGAGTTACATCAGCACTTTGTGTTCTTGCTCTAATTAGAAATCCACAAAGCAAGTCCCTGTAGCAAATTATCTATGCAAAATTCATGAAAAGGAACCGGTTAAATACCTGTTCACGTGGTTTACTGTCAATTTTGGTGAAAGCCCCCGAGAAGTTATTTGATGAGTGCGAGTTAAATGGACATTGTTTTGACATCAACAACGTGGCAAAAAGCAACAAGACAAAACACATATTGGAGTCACAGAGATACAGAACACTCAGGAGAAGATTTAGTGCTCAGCCCACTAGTAAACATTGAGAATCCTAATCCAGTCCACAAGAAAAGTTGTAAAGGCAGTAGACCATTGACAGCTTTAAAACACAGAAGTAATGGGTCTGAACACCGCAGAAAATATTAAAGATAGTCTCCCAGTTTAGTAAAAGCGTCAAGAAATCTCGCTTAACCTCGTATATTAATGTGCTTTGAAGTTCATGATCAATAGTCAGCACTCATATTGCTCTTGTGGGGATATATTTCATCAAAAAGTTGCACTGCATCAGCAAAGGAGTTGAAGATAGGGCAGAACTTATGGCTGGACCAAAGTGAAGTATGGTAGTGTGGGTAGTGAGAGGAAATAAGAGTGTGTACTTCACCCATCAGAAGCCTGTAAATTAAAAGAGAAGGTGGCGTGTGAGCAAGTTAGGATGTCAGGATTAGGAATGAGCTACCAGACCAGTTAGAACAAAATGTATTACAATATAACCAACACCTTGATGGCCTGAGCCATAGGGTGAGGTTGCGCAGGCTAGGACTTTATTCCTTGGAGTGCAGGAGGATGAGGGGTGATTTTATAGGGCTGTACAAAATCATGAGAGGAATAGATTAGGTAAATGCACCGTCTTTTGAGGAATCGAGAACCAGAGGACATAGATTTAAGGTGAGGGGAGGAAGATTTAATAGAAATATGAGTGGTAACATTTTTACACAAAGGATGGTGGGTGCATGGAACGAGCTGCCAGAGGACATAGTTGAGGCAGGTACTATTGGAACAATTGGACAGGCACATGGATAGGATAGGTTTTGAAGGATTTTGGCCAAACGCAAGGTGGGACTAGTTTAAATGGGGCATGTTGGTCGGCATTGTCAAGCTTGGACCAAGGGCCTATGATTCTATGACTTTATCTACTCCTTGTAGGTGTGGACATGCAAACATGTCTTCCTTTAGTTAGTTTTTGCTGCCCCCTGTTCACTGAGCGACCTAGATATTCCAATGCACCCAAATCTATTTAAAATGCTGGAGTAACTCGGGGGGTCAGGCAGCATCTCCGGAGAAAAAAACATAGGTGACGTTTCGGGTCGAGACCCTTCTTCAGACTGGACCTGCTGAGCTACTCTGGCAGTTTGTGTCTTTCTTCGGTGTAAACCAGCATCTGCAATTCCTTTGTGTAGGAAAGAACTGCAGATGCTGGTTTAAATCGAAGGTAGACACAAAATGCTGGTGTAACTCAGTGGGACAGGCAGCATCTCTGGAGAGAAGGAATAGGTGACGTTTTGGGTCAAGACCCTTCTTCAGGCTGATGTCAGGGGAGTGGGCGGGATAAAGATAGAATGTAGTCGGAGACAGTAGGACTGGTGGGAGAACTGGGAAGGGGGCGGGAACTACCCCTTATTCTTAAACTGTGACCCCTGGTTCTGGACTCCTCCAACACTGGGAAAATTTCTCCTGCTTCTAGCCTATCCAAACTTTTAAGAATTTTATGCTGAGTTGCCAAGGGATAAATATAATGTGTAACTGATGAGGAACTGCACCAGATGCACAAGGATGAATCACTGCATGTGGGTTAGTTTAGCTTCGTATAGTTTAGAGATACAGTGCGGAAGGAGGCTCTTTGGCCCACCGAATACGTGCCGACCTGCGATCCCCGCACACCAACACTATCCTACACACACCAGGGACAATTTTACAATTTTATCAAAGCCAAATTATCTACACGCCTGTATGACTTTGGAGTATGGGAGAAAACTGAAGCACCCGGAGAAGGCCCACACGGTCACGGGGAGAACGTACAAACCCCGTGTAGACAGCACCCGTAGTCGAACCTAGGTCTCTGGCCCTGTAAGACAGCAACTCTACCGCTGCGCCACTGTGCCGCCCCAATTAAAATTTCAGAGTTACAAATCAACACTGAAATTATCTTCATTTTACTCTGGGTAAAGTTAACTTTCAATCCATTAACACTGTAAAAAGGGAAGATATTTTGTCAATGTCTCTGGGTGAATGACGTGCCATGGTGAGGGTGTCTGGGTTATGGAATGAGCTACCAGGGAAGCTAGTTTAGGCAGATACCATAACACCATTTAAAAGACGCTTGGCCAGGCACATGGATAGGAAAGGTTTAGAGGGATATGGGCCAAACATGGGCAAATGGGACTAGCTTGGATGCGGCATCTTGGTCAACATGGGCAAAGTGGGTTGAAGGGCCTGTTTCTGTGCTGTATGACTATGAGTGTGATTGTTTCATGAAGCTGGTAAACGTGTGCACAATGCTCGCGGTGGGTGTCAGCGAGGATTGCAGCAATGCCAAATATTTGCAACAGAACACATATAATGTATTCCTTATTTGGTGTTGATTAAATTACATAAAAAGGTCACTGCAACTATTATAACATTCACAATAAGAGCTGTTATTGTCACTTCACCATTCTCCGTCATGGCTAATAAGGTTTCTTATCAGAAGTGAAACGTTAGTGCAGCTGTCACAATGCACAGAAGGAACACGGTGTTTGTCATTCCAAGTATCAGTCCAGAGAAGAAAGGTTTACCCTTCCTTTTACTGGGTTAAAATGAACACCATATGGGCAAGGTCTGGTCCAATTTAATCATCCACTGAATTGGTTTATTACATACATGAACAATATCCACATCTTGGGAATAATCCATCTTCATATAAAATGGTTGATAATTGCCTTCAGCTGGAAAAATAAATGGTAGAGACAGAATAACGCACCAATTAATACATTTATTGATATGGCACTGAGAAGCTCTTTTAGATGCGTGTAAAAATATTTTGAAGGTGGCTGTTTTGATAACTCGGGCAGTCGCTGAAATGATTCTTGTTCGTAGCTGAACTTTATTTCTCAGGAATTATATAAAAATAGACTGATTGTTCATTTATATTGTTACCACTTAAGGGACCTACTTTTGCAGGATGCAGCACAGTCAGTGAGGATATTGTCTCTGCAAAAGAAGGTTGTGTTTTTCTAATCCCACTCCGGAGACTTGAGTTAAAATTGAAGTTGACATCCACTGCATTCGTGTGAGAGTGCTTCGCGGTGACGGTGCCACCTTTTTGAAGACAACGTTAAAACAAGGCCCACATGTTCTCTCTCGGGTGATCTCCCGCAACACCACTCCGAAGAGGAGCAGGCAAGTTACGCCTGGAATGTATTCCCTTGGTCGACATCACTGAAATAAGTTGCCTGATCATTAACATGTTGCCATTTGTCAGAGGTTGTTGAGCAGAAATGGACTGCTTTGTTCCCTTTTTTATAACCGTGACTACACTCCAAGAAGTACCTCATTAGTTCTGAATTATTTTGGGAACTCACCAAGGTACAGTAATACTGTGCAAATGCATGCTTTCTTGCAGAATCGTCTGCTGTATGTGTTATAAAATAATTTACGCCAGGAATAACACAGTGCTTTGTGATGTACCAAGGATTTGAAAGTCACAGAGTCCTAGAGTGTTGAAACAGGCCCTTCAGCGCATCATGTCCACGTTGGCCATTAAGCATCTATCCTAATCGCATACCTGTCCAAATGTTAGTTAAACGTTATAATGGTATCTGTCTCAACTACTGCTTCTGGCAGCTCGTTCCATGTACCTGGCAATCTTTGGGTAAGAAGGTTGCCCCACAGGTTCCGATTAAATCTCCCCCCCCCCCCCCCACCTCACCTTAAATTCTTGGATATAAACACCACAGACACCTTCAGCTCCTCTGTACTTACTTATTACTCCTGCCAAAGTGCATTACCACACATGCTGCAGGACCAGAGTCATACAGCACAGAAGCAGGACCTTTGGCCCAACGCATCCATGCTAACCCATCTAAGCTAGTACCTTTTGCCTGCGTTTGGTCCATATCTCTCTATACATTTTTTTTACCATGTGCCTGTTCAAATGTATTTGAATGTTATTATTGTATCTGACTCAACTACTTCATCCAGCAGCTTGTTCCATACACACACCACCCACTGTGTGATAAAGTTACCCCTCCTATTAAGACTTTTCCTTCTCACCTTAAGTCTATGCCCAATAGTTCTTGATTCTTTACCATGGGTAAAGGACTATGAACATTTACCCTATCTATACCCATGCCACCAGCACTCGAAGGAGTAAAGTCATTCAGTGCCCAACTCTTCTTATAGCTCAGCCATCGAATCCTGGCAACATCCTCGTAAATCTTCTCAGAACTCTTTCTGGCTTGATAGTATCGGCTTGATAGTATCTTACCTATGGCACGGTGATCAAAGCTGAACTCAATACTCAAGTCAACTCAAGTCAACTTTATTTATCACATACATACAAGTTGTGCAGTGAAATGAAAGTGGCAATGCCTGCGGATTGTGCAAAAAACTACAGAACAGAATCAGTATTTGCATAATAGAAAACCCCCAACAATTTAAAAAAGACACAACACAAAAGTAAATTAGTACAGTAAATTACTCTGGTGAGATAACAGTTTACAGTCCTGATGGCCTGTGGGAAGAAACTCCGTCTCATCCTCTCTGTTTTCACAGCATGACAGCGGAGGCGTTTGCCTGACTGTAGCAGCTGGAACAGTCCGTTCCTGGGGTGGTAGGGGTTCCCCATAATGTTGTTGGCTCTGGATCTGCACCTCCTGGTGTATAGTTCCTGCAGGGGAGACGAGTGTAGTTCCCATTGTGCGTTCGGCCGAACGCACTACTCTCTGCATAGCCTTCTTGTCCTGGGCAGAGCTGTTCCCAAACCAGTTTGTGATGTTGCCGGACAAGATGCTTTCTACAGCCCCAGAGTAGAAGCACTGAAGGATCCTCAGAGGGACTCTGAATTTCCTCAGCTGCCTGAGGTGGTAAAGGCGCTGCCTTGCCTTAAGGGCCTATCCCACCAGCATGTGACTGCATGCGGCGAGCACGACCTAACGTGGTCGCTTGAGCCGTACGGCCTCGCGGGGCCGGTCCCACTTCGATCGCTGGAGCCGTATGGAGTTGTGCGGGGCTGGTCCCGACATCGCGCGGGGCTCCGAAAAACTGACACTGTCCAAAAATCCCGCGTTGGCCCGCAGCCGCATTGAGGCCGTACGCAGTGCCTCGACGCCGTACGCAACGTCTTGGTGCCGTACGCAGCGTCTGGATACTGTACGCAGCGTCTTGACGGCGTACGCCTAGTGCGTGGCATTGCGCGATGACGTCACCGCCCGGCGTGCCATTGCGTGATGACGTAACAGCCCGACGTCCAAATTCAGTCGGCCCGCCTCCTGCCCAGCTGATTGGTGAGTATGATGTCGGGACCAGCCCCGCACAACTCCAGATGGCTCCGCGGTTGGAAGTGGAACCGGCCCCGCGAGGCCGTACGCCTCAAGCCACCACGTTTGGTCGCGCTAGACGCATGCAATCGCATGCTGGTGGGACAGGCCCTTTACTCACCATTGCGGCAGCGTGTGATGTCCATGTCAGATCCTCTGTGATGTGGACTCGCAGGTATTTAAAGCAGCTCACCTTATCCACAGTAGCCCCATTTATCTCCAGTGGCGTATACGTCCTCGGATGTTGTGCCCATGTTCACTCCAAGTCTCCTCTAATTCTCATTAACTATCTTGGGGCCTATAGTAAAATCCCAACAAGGTGATCATCCCCTTTTTTAGTTTTTTAGAGATACAGCGTGGAAACAGGCCCTTCGACCCACCGAGTCCACGCTGACCAACGATTCCCGCACACTAACACTATCCTACACACACTAGGGCCAATTTACTATTCTGTCAAGCTAATTTACCTACAAACCTGTACGTCTTTGGAGTGTAGGAGGAAACCAAAGATTTTGGAGAAAACCCACGCAGTCACGGGGAGAACGTACAAACTCCGTACAGACAGCTCCCGTAGTCATGATTGAACCTGACTCTCCGATGCTATAAGTGCTGTAAGGCAGCAACTCTACCGCTGCGCCACTGTGCCGCCTATTTTTATTTCTCAGATCCACCCATATAGCCTCACTGGACAATCCTTCAATAATGCCATCATGGACTACTGCCTTGATGTTCGCCTTAATCAATAAACCAACTTTCCGTCTATCTAAATTCCATCTGCTACAATATTCTGCTGGAACAACTCACCAAGTCACATTTTTCTACCCAACCTACTATCTCATCAATATCATTCTGTATCAAATATCATTCTGTAGTCAAAGATAACCCTGCTACCTATTAACAACAACAAAAATCATTGATATGAAGGGTACAGCATGGAAACAGGCACTTCAACCCACCACCAGGGGCGCCGCACAATTGGCAGCCCTGCCAGCAGTCTGTCTGTTTTTTCGTCTTTTTATTATTATTTTTAGTGAGTTTTAAAAGTCTGTGTGAATGTGAGGGGTGGGGGGAGTGGGAAACTTATTTTCAGTTTCTTATCTTGCCGGAGATGCGATTGTTTTCCGGATCGCATCTCTGATCGCTCTGCGGCCTAACATCATGGAGCTGGAGGCCTCCTCAGACTGACTTTGAGCCCCATTGCAGGGCGTGGACTTAACATTGGAGTCGATCCCTTGCCTGGGATCACTCCAACCGCGACCTGTGGACTTTACATCGAGAGCTCGCAGTCTCGGGAGAGGCTAGTCGGGAGCTCCAGCAACACAGAGGTTCGACCAGCCCCGACGCGGGGTTTGATCAGCTGGCGCGGGGGAGCTGACATCTCCCTGATGCAGGAGCTGATCGCTGCGATGCGCAGGGCCAAAACGCCGCCGGCTACGGGAGTCAAGATTGTCCCGTCAACAGAAGGCTTGAGGCCCCCAACCACGGGAGAGCAATGAAGGAAAGAGATTTGAACTTTTTTTTCACCTTCCATCACAGTGAGGAATGTGGAGGAGTCACTGTGGTGGATGTTTATGTTAAAATGTATTTTGTGTGTTCCGTTACTTTTTATTTGTGTGACTGGCTTGGCAAATGAAATTCCTCGTATGTTGCAAAACATACTTGGCTAATAAAGTATTATTGTGATTGTGATTGTGATTGTTATCAATGCCGACCATCGATCACCCGCCCACACTATTTCTATGATATCTTACCTTCACTTCCACTCGCTGCGCACTGCGGCTATTTTACAGAGGACAATTAACTTACAAATCCGCACATCTTTGGGACGTAGGAGGAAAATGGAGCACCTGGAAGAAACCCACACAGTTTCAGGAAGAATGTGTAAACTCCACCCAGTCAGCACCCAAGGACAAAATCGACCCGTGTCTCTGCTGCTATAAGGCAGCAGCTCTATGAGTTGCACCACTGTGCCATAAATATGAGACTACGGAAGATACTACATGTCCTGTCATTCATTCAGCAGGCACTTCTTCTATGGCTAGAGTCACAGCACCAACCAAGACACTCCATCTAAGCTAGTTGCAGTTTGCCGTGTTTGGCCATATCCCTCCAAATGTTTTCTATCTGTGTGCCTGTCCAAGTGTCTTTTAAATGCTGTTATTGTACCTGCCTCAACTATCTCCTCTGGTAGTTCCATATACCCGTCACCCTCTGTGTGAAAAAGTTGCTCCTCAAATTCCTATTAAATCTTTCCCATCTCACCTTAAACCTATGTCCTCATCTCACCTTAAACCTATGTCCTCTGGCTCTTGATTCTGCTACCCTGGGTAAAAAAACTATACTCTAACTTTTCCCCGCAAGATTTTATAAACCTGTATAAGATTACTCCTGCACTCCAAGGGATAAAGTTCCAATTTGCTAGAGATGTTATGAAAATTTGTCAGACTCAGCAATCACCTCCCTTGCCTCCAATCGCAGCCTTGCTACATCTCATCAACTCTTAGGGATGTATTCATGCAAATACATAAAATTCCTCCTCTTTTATGAGAGTGATTTGTTCAAAATTCGTTCTGGCGGCAGCCTCACTAGAGGGACAACGTAAAAGCTATTTCATATTCATAACATTTTGTCTGAATCTTTCTAAATAGAGGTGCTTTGTGCTGCCAGAATTGACGGTGGTTTTATGCAAAAAGTATATCCTGGCACATGATTACCTGAGCATTGGTATCATAAGAGAATTTGTCAACAATGTACCGAAGCCTCCAGTAATGGAAGTGAAGAGAAAGAAATGTTAGGTTGACATCGAAGATAGACACAAAGTGCTGGAGTATCTCAGCGAGACAGGCATACAACATACAGACAATGAAACATTGGTCCGCCTAGGAAACGTCACCCATTCCTTCTCTCCACAGATGCTGCCTATCACGCTGAGTTACTCCAGCATTTTGTGTCTATCTTCGGTTTAAACCAGCATCTGCAGTTCCTTCCTACATATAATATCTGCATATTGTTCTGACCAGTGTATCTAATTTGGTTTCAATTTAGATTTTAAATCGGAGAGGAACAAACGTCGTAATTCTATTCTAATGATGAGTATTTTCAAAATAGAGTATTCAGCCATGCTGCAGAATCCCAAATAGTTGTAGTACTTTTTGTTGCTTCATGAATAAGGCAATATTGTTTGCTATTTCGTTGGAAAATCCAAATTCTGAGGTCCTGGCCTTCATAGAAATCAATCTTTACTCAATTTCATGTTCTGCCTGGAAATAGCTTTGTGCAATAATACAGCAAAGGCCATGGACACTGACAACGACTGTTTTGTAATGCTGAAGACTTATGCTCTAGATCTAGTTATGCCTTTAGATTAGGTGCTGCAGTACAGTTACAACATAGGCATCTGCCTGACAATTGGCCCAGGTATGTTCTATTCACAAAAGGCTGGACAAATTCAAACCAACCATTTACTGAAAACCTTCCCTTACTAAATCCTATCCTCCAGAGCCCTCCACTCTCATTCCCCAATTATTCCAAGATCAGTCATCTGAAAGTGATGGATGTAATGGGCTGTGATTTAATCAGCTCACCTCTCCTCAGCTCCATTCCTCAATACACTTCATTATCTTCATTACAGGGGCCACAAAAGTGATTTGAAGGTGAGGTGAGGGGTCAAGTCAAGTCAAGAGAGTTTATTGTCATGTGTCCCAGATAGGACAATGAAATTCTTGCATTGCTGCAGCACAACAGGATATTGTAGTCATAAATACAGATCGGATCAGTGTGTCCATTTACCATAGAATATATGTATACACACATCAATAAACAGATAAAGTGCAATAGGCTGTTATAGTTCAGAGTTTGTTTGAAGTTATGTATAATAGTCTGATGGCTGTGGGGGAGAAGCTGTTCCTGGACCTGGATGTTGCAGATTTCAGGCTCCTGTACCGTCTACCTGATGGCAGCGGAGAGATGAGTGTATGGCCAGGATGGTGTGGGTCCTTGATGCTGCCAGCCTTTTTGATGTATACTCTTGGCTAATGATGGAAATGGGTTTTAGGTACTAGGGGTACTCTATGGTCCATGAGGCTGAGTCTCTCTCTCTCTTTCTCTCTCTTGGCTAGTATCTCTCTCTAACGCTATTATCAAAAAAGCTCATCAGCGCCTCTACTTCCTGAGAAGATTACGGAGAGTCGGATTGTCAAGGAAGACTCTCTAACTTCTACAGGTGCACAGTCGAGCGCATGCTGACCGGTTGCATCGTGGCTTGGTTCGGCAATTTGAGCGCCCTGGAGAGGAAAAGACTACAAAAATAGTAAACACTGCCCAGTCCATCATCGGCTCTGACCTTCCTTCCATCGAGGGGATTTATCGCAGTCGCTACCTCAAAAAGGCTGGCAGTATCATCAAAGACCCACACCATCCTGGCCACACACTCATCTCCCTGCTACCTTCAGGTAGAAGGTACAGGAGCCTGAAGACTGCAACAACCAGGTTCAGGAATAGCTACTTCCCCACAGCCATCAGGCTATTAAACCTGGCTCGGACAAAACTCTGATTATTAATAACCACTTTCTGTTATTTGCACTTTACCAGTTTATTTATTCATGTGTGTATATATTTATATCATGGTATATGGACACATTTATCTGTTTTGTAGTAAATGCCTACTATGTTCTGTGTGCTTAAGCAAAGCAAGAATTTCATTGTCCTATACAGGGACACATGACAATAAACGCACTTGAACTTGAACTCTCTCTCTCTCTCTCTCTCTCTCTCTGATGGCTGCAGCCATTATCTGCTTCGGTGAGGGAAGCAGGTCGATGATTGATCAAACGGCCCCCAGGAGACTGTGTCTGATTGGCCGCCGAGTCACCAGCGCATTATGTGATTGGACACAATTCCCTTGGATACAGCGGCTGATTGGACGGGACGAGACCGATTTGTTGATTGGACGGGAATTTTAGGGAAACTGGTCGGTGATTGGACGCAACCCCCTTAGAGACAGCGGTTGATTGACCATCAAATAATCGGGCACAATTGGGAGCAATTATGGTGAGCCCCAGGTTCCCAGCCAAAGTCTGTAGAATCATAGAAATACAAATAAAGTCTATTATAGACTATATCTATATGGTAGAATGGAAAGTAATCAAAATGTGCGCTTAAAACGTGCCTGCGAGTAATGGACCAAACAGATCTAAGCTACATTTTAATATAAAATTGCATACATGTAAGCCTACAAGTAACAAACAAAATATGTAGATCACCTCTGAAAAGTACATAGTTACAATGCCACTTGTTTTAGTGACTGTGAAATGAAAAAAAAAAAATTATCTAGATCCTGGAAAACCAATAACTATTGGTGAAAAACCAGTACAGTCATTAAACTTTGGGCTTAAGCCCCATCCTACCCTTTGGGCTTCTACCCCATCCTAACTTAGGTGTGTGTGTTAGTGGCCTGTGTGTTATGTGTGTGTGTGTGTGTGGGAGGGAAGGAGAGAAGGGAGGGTGGGAGAGAAGGGAGGAAGGAGAGAAGGGAGTGAGGGAAGTAGAGAAAGGAGGGAGGGAAGGAGAGAAAGAAGGGAGGGAGTGAAGGAGAGAAAGGAAAAGAGAAGAGTAGTAGAGAAAGGGGAGGGAGTTAGGAGAAAGGGAAAGAGAGAGGAGGGGATGAGGACGAAGGAGGGAGGGAAGAAGGGAAGGGAGGGATAGGGGAGGAGAGAAGGGAAGGAAAGGGCCGGTGGCAGGAGAGGTTCCCGGGGTCCCGGCGGACGGGTGTGAGCTGAGGCCAAGGTTTGTAAACCTTGCTCCAACCCCCGGCCCGGCCCTCCCTGTATTGTTCACTGCGTCTTCCCGGGGAAAGAGAGGTGGGGGAGCCGGGGCTGTATGCGTGAAGCACGGCGACTGGAGGGGCGGGAGCACTGCCCCGGGACCGTGAGGTAACGACCCACCTCCCCCTTCTCCATTCCCCCTTACACCCCCTCCCCTTCTACCCCATTCTTCCCCCTCCACCCCTCTATTCTCCCTCTACCCCTCTCTCCCCCCTCCACCCAGGGTAGATCTACCTGTGCCGAGAGTAGATTACTCTGGCGTGGGGCCCAATTTGGAGCAATTGGTCCAATCGGCTTAAGACCGGCCCTGGCCCCCCCCCCCCCCCCCCCCACTCCGACATGGACACGGAGCGATCGCCGGCCCCCTTTTTTTTGTGAAACATCTGTTTCCTTCGGGTGTTGTTTTTTTATTTCCCCCTTCCCATGTCTGTACTTTTTCGATAGCTGCCATGACTCGTTTGATGTCATCCTTCGCCCTGCTCCTGGTCTCGGCCCGCTGACGGATATGCTGTGTGTGTGTTCTGTGTGCATGGGTGTGTGTTTGTTTGGCGGAGTCTGAGGGAAGAAGCGCCGGCACCAAGAGCGAGTGAACACATGGACAGACAGATGAAAGCAACGGTCATAGAGCGGAATAGGTGACATTTCGGGTCGAGACCCTTCTTCAGTCAAGGGAAAGGGAAATGGGAGATATAGGCATATCTTCCATTCATTTGTCCTTAGTACCGTCTATATCACTTGTTCCTCTTTCCCCTGTCTCAGAAGAAGGGTCTCGACCTGAATGTCACCTATGCCGCTCTATGATCGTTGCTTTCGTCCATCTGTCCGCTTGTTCGCTCGCCCTTGGATTAAGTAGCGCAGGATAAAGCTGCGAATTCACTCACAGGATGGAAACTGGAAACTGAAAACTAGGGGAACGCCATCCCCGTGTGTACCCCCCCATTTCCATTACTGCTCTTGGCAGTGAGGAAAGAAAGGATAGAGTATGGAACTGTCTGATACATGGTGGCCAACTGCACATATACATTTTGTCTTTTTTGTTATTTCTAATGTGTTTGAAAGTTTGTGTTAATGTTCTATGGTTTGTTTTATGTGGGGGGTGGGGGAGGGGGTTGGGGGAAACTTTTTTTCAATCTCTTACCTTGTCGGAGATGCGATTGTTTTCCGGATCGTATCTCCAGTCACTCTGTGGCCTAACATCATGGAGCTGGAGGCCTTGCTCAAGATTGACTTTGAGGCCCACCGCGGGGCCATGGACTTACCATCAGAGCCGATCCCTTGCCTGGGATCGATGAGTCAACTGCGGCCTGTGGATTTCACCATTGAGGAGCTCGCGGTCTCATGTTGAGACCGATGTCGGGAAGCTCCAAAGTCGCAGAAGGTTTGACCAGCCCTGACCCGGGGTCAGATCGCCCAGCGCGGGGAGCTGATATCCCCCCGATGCAGGAGCTTGATCGCCCCGATGCGGAGGGTCCGTCCGCCGGCTACGGGAGCCAAGATTGTCTCGTCAATGGAAGGCTCGAGGCCACCGACCTCAGGCGAACAAAGAAGGGAGGAGATTGAACTTTTTTTGCCTTGAATCACAGTGAGGAATGTGGAGGAGTCTCTGTGGTGGATGTTTATGTCAAAATGTATTCTGTGTGTTTTGTTGCTTTTTATTGGTTGACCGTATGGCAAATCAAATTCCTCGTACGTTGCAAAACATACTTGTCTAATAAGTATGATTATGATTATGATACTTTTCGAAATTGCCTGTTCAATATGTGACTTACATCCTGCCTTTTTTATCCTCAACATAACAGGGAGGAATATCTTTAAAGATCGGATCATCCTCTCTTATGCCCCTGTCCCACATAGGAAACATGAACGGAAACCTCTGGAGGTTCCCGGAGATTCCCGGAGGTTTTTGTCAGTCTCCCTAATGGTCGAAAGTGGTTACCGCTTCTTCTATGTTCCGGCGATTATTTAAAAAAATTCAAAACCGGCCGCGACTAAAAATAGGTTGCCATTTTAAAAATCGGTAATTTTTTAGTCTAAGCCGGTTGCGGTGCTAGTTGAAGGTGGTTGCCGGAGGTTGCAGGTAGTGGAAGGTAAGACCTCCCTGGTGGAATAAAACTGGGTGAAAAAATGGTCTTACCTTCTCCCCCTGTCCCCCACCCCCCCCTCCTCCCCTCTCTTCCCCCTCTTTTAAAGGACTTACCTTACACTGTGCTTTCACCGTCTTAATTACGGCGCCAACCTTCTTGTTCATCGCGGTGTGTGTCTGCATCACATTGGCTTTGCATCGTGTGAATTTCACTCAGACAGCGCTCCCCCCGCTTGCCCTGTCCCCCGCCTGCATAACGGGCTGGTGAAGGAAGTGATGCGTGTGTGTGTTCCACTCTGACAGTCGCTGTTCCAGTTGCTGGTTTTTCAGGCGACTGCCAGCAATTTGACAGTCGCCGGCAGTTGCCTGAAAAATTGCCTAAGTGGGACAGGCCTATTAGATACAGCTCTTAGGGCTAACAGAATCAAGGGATATGGGGAGAAAACAGGAAAGGGGTACTGATTCTGGATGATCAGCCATGATCATTTTGAATGGTGGCACTGGTTCTAAGGACATGTGACATGTCGCAGTGAAATTCTTTGTTCTGCATTACCGTACGCGAACTATGCAAAGAGTCACCACGTTTAGGGCTCTGTCAAAGTTATAAACGTTCAATGTAGTCCCCAATGATCCCTCTCTGTTTTTGGCGGCTTCCCCCCACACCGGATTCCTCTTGTTCTCTCGGGGGCCCCAACACGCCAGGCAGAATCTTCTTGTCCTCTCGGCGCCCCTTCCCTTATGTCGGGTCCCTCTATTTTCCCTCCACCCCCCCCCCCCCCCAATGCTTGGCCCCTCTTTGTTCTCGCCAGTCCATCCTCGATCGACCAGCGGCTCCCACCACCGGCCCATCTCACCTGAGTAATTTCACCACTCGATGCAGGTTTTCCGTGATTGAAAACACTAATAGAAGCCTAGATACATAGAACATAGAAAGTAGGTGCAGGAGTAGGCCATTCGGCCCTTCGAGCCAGTACCGCCATTCAATATGATCACAATCAGTACCCTTGCTTTTTCCCCATATCCCTAGATTCCGGTAGCCCTAAGCATCTAACTCTCGAATGAAGCAAGAAGATTTGTGCTTTTGGCAACATACAACAGAACATAAAACAGTAGAGCAAAGGAACAGATCCTTCAGCCACCATGCTGCCCAACTGCACACAGTTAGCAGTGCTCTCTGGCTGTTGTCGCTTGATTTATGTAGTAAATATAGCAATTTTTAGTTATGTTCAAGACACAGCAAAGTGACTTGACCTCTTTCGAACCTACTTTGCAATGATATCTTCCCTCCCACAGTTAGCCTTCCACTGACCTGCGCTACAGAATGCTGATGCACCAACCCATGGTAGATTTGATAATACAAAAGTTGAAAGATGCAATAATCACTGTAATAATGATAACATAAAGAAATTTGAACAATGTATTAAAATACAATCCTGGTTCCCAGGGGTTCTGGAGAATCACAGAAATGTTACAATAAATTACAATTACATACAACAGCATGGGTTTGCAATCATTTCTGTGGTTGCTGTCTTCCTCATAAATCATGCCTGGGCAGTCTGAAAATGTGTTCAAGGATTTTTTTTGTCATTGTGAAGCATAAAGTATCAGCCCAGACATTACTTCAATGGTTCAATAGATATTTATTGTCACAAATGCAATTAAACATTACAGAGTGAAATTCATTTTGGTGCCATGTTTAGCGTCATTTCATCGTTCAAGTTCCTAGTCCCACTAAATTTTATAAAAGTACTAGACTACGTGGGACCCGTTGGGTCCCAGCTTCACACGGGAGGGTTGGTCTCCCAATGCAATATTCCACCTCTCCACCAATTCCAATATTGCTGGCCAGTGGGGGGGGCTTTCTGGAGCACTAGTATGTGTGTTGTGGGTCAAAGGGACAGGTTTCCAGAGGGCTAGTATGGACATTGTGGGCCGAATGGATTCTTGGGCTGGCAGCTCAGTCACTCAGGCCAGGCAGCTCAGTCACTGAGGCCTAGCAGTGCAGTCACTCAGACCTGGCAGGCTGGCAGCTGAGCAACTGCCAGAAATTCAGCCCAAAACAGGTGACAGACTCTGTGAGAGAGAAGGGGGAGAGTCATGGCCGGTGAGCTGGCAGTTCACTTACTCGTGGCTGGTGGGCTGGCAGTGCAGTCACTCACGGCTGGTGGGCTGGCAGTGCAGTCAAACACGCCTGGTATGCTGGCAGTTCACTCAGTCATCCCTCCTCCCTTCACATTCCCCCCCATTCTGCTTCTTGCCATTCCCCTTCCCGAGAGTCCATCTCCCCACAACCTCACCCCATGCACTCTTAGTGGCTTTCCCACAGAGCCATTCCTGCCTATTAGGTTCTCATTGTGATGAAGAACAAGCAGGCATGAAAAATGGAAAAAGGATTTATTAAAGTTTGATTCTTAAAACTTGATTCTTAAAATATAAGAACAATTTAAATGTTAAAGATGAGAATTGTTAAGTTATTTCTCGTTGTGTCTCTTGTTGTGTTCTGCTGCTCACTGCCTCTTGATGTCTATTTGCTATTGATAAAAAAAAGAGACAATTTTAATATAGAGAGATTGAGTGGTCAAATTTTAACAAAGAAAATCTGAGAATTTACCTCAGAAATCATTCAACGAAGCACACTTTTAATGACAACATTCTTGGTCGATGTTCCAACCTTCAGGAAAACTTTGACATTTTCTTTCATCTTTCCTCGGCTAAGAGCCACATGTCCAAGCTGAAATACTGGTTTGTCGAGGTACATCAACACCTTCTGCATTGTTTGTCCTTGTGCTTTATGGATCATCATAGCAAAACTTGATTGAATGAGGAATTAAGTCCGCTGAAGGGGAATGTCTTCACCTTCTGTTAAATTGAGTGCTATCCTAGGAATGAGAACAGTCATCTTTGAAGGCTCCCATGTTGATTATTGCAATGATCAGATTATTGTGTAGCTTTTCAACAATCATCCTTGTTCCATTGCATAGCTTTGGCGGTTCCAATTTTGTCATTAATATGATTGGAGATCCTTTATTCAACTCCAATTTGTGTGATGGTAATCCAGAGAGCTCGAGTGAATCGAGGAATTCTGTTGGGAAGTGAGTATCATGAATTCCGTCAGTGGCAGCATTGAAAGAAAAGTACTCCTTAACGATTCCAGGGAAGCATCTGATGCGTGTAGAATTGATGCTTCTCATGGTATCATTGTGAGGAACCAAGATACAATTGTTGGAGAATAATTCTGCAGGATTGTCAAATGTGGGATAGATGAAATCAATACAATCCTCCAGTGTTGTCTGCTGATAGAAGCATGTCTTGTGGGATTTCAATTTCATCATCTTCATTCTTTAAAATCTCGTCTTCTCCAACTTTCAACAAAAATTGAGAATAGTCGCCTTCTCCCTCTGTCAATCGCATATTTGTGTGCAATTGAAACTTGGTGAAAAGTCTCCACAAGTAGGATTTCTTGATGCAGGCATTTTCAACATCAGCGTCATTTCCCCTTTTCACCACAGGAAGGAGTTGTCGAAAATCGCCACAACAAACGATAAGAATGCCGCCAAAAGGCTTAGTGTTGCTGCGGACATCTTGAAGAGTTCTGTCCACCGCTTCAAAGCTTTCTCGCCTAATCATTGGACATTCATCCCAAACAATGAGTTTCACTTGCCTCATGAAATGTGCCATCTTAGAATTCTTCTCGATGGGCAGAATGTATCCTCGGCCACTTGGATGGGTATCTTGAATCGAGAATGTGCAGTTCTTCCACCAGGCATTAATGTAGCTGCTATCCCAGAGGATACTACAGCAATAGCCACATCACCTTGACCTCTAACTTTGGAGAGGATCAAATTGGTGATAAATGTTTTTCCTGTTCCTCCTGGTGCATCAATGAAAAACATTGAAGGGAGATTCCTTTTCAAGGAGTTGCACACCTGGTCATACACTGCTCTCTGCTCAGCATTCAGCAGAGGCTCATTCTCCTCAACAAACTGCTGTTGTTCAGTTCAATCGTATTGCAATTCCTGCAGCAATTCTGGATTATCATCATCAAGGTCCATTTCTTGGTTGTGGCAAATTAAAGAATTCCATTGTTTTGTTGTAATTCTCAATCCTCTGGACTCACTGAAGAATTTGTGCAAAACATTTTTTTGAGGTGGGGGCTGTCGGGGTGGGGTGGGGGGTGGAAAACGTCCTGCAGCCGAGGGGGACGGCTTCAGGCGGTGGCTGTCGTGGGCTGATGAGGGAGGGGGGTGTCCTGCAGCGGGGGATGGGGTAGCTTCAGTATGGGGCAGGAGAGGGAGCGTCCTATAGCCAGGCGGAGGGCAGCGTCTTGAGGTGGGGGATCTCAGTGGCGGTGAGCAGCCTACTCATGGCCTCTGGACTCACTCACTGCTTTGGGACTAACTCATGGCCTCAGGACTGACTGACTCACTCACCCATGGCCTCTGGACTGACTGACTGACTGACGGCTTGTGGACTGACTGACTTATGCCCGACTTCTGGAGTCACATCCGACTTTTGTAAACTGAAAACTGTAACATCCACATTGAGGAACAGCTTCTTCCTGACAGCCATCAGGCTATTAAACATAAAGAATAAGCTCCGAACTTTGAAATACTATATTATTTGTACTATTTGTTGATCACACACACCCTCCACCACACACACACACACACACACACACACACACACACACACACACACACACACACACACACACACACACACACACACACACACAGTCACACACACACACACATACACAGCACCAATACTAAAATGCCAAGTAACTTCAGAAAGTGGTAAACATAGTGTCTAAACCGAATGATTCAAACGTTTAAAGCCTCCTCTACAGCTGCTGCTAAAGCAAATACGTGCTTTAAATAACTTTCAACAAACACACTCACCATATACATAGTAGTAAGCTCCCTTGAATTATTCTTCTGCACTCAGCACCATCTTTCCACTCACCGGGAATTACGCAATCAGCGCCACCTCTCCATTAAGCGGAAGTCACGGAATGAGCAGCAATTTTGCCATTAAACACAGTCCTGATCTAATAAAACGTTTATTCATGCTTTTTCCTCACAAAATTGTTGCAAACATTTTAGAACCAAAACACTTTCTGCAAACATTTTAGAAGCAAGAAATACACTTTTCGCAAACATTTTAGAAGCAAGAAATACACTTTTTGCAAACATTTTAGAACCATAACACTTTTTGCAAACCTTTTAGAACCAAAACACTTTTGCAAACATTTTAGAACCAAAACACTTTCTGCAAGCATTTTAGAATCACATTAAGGGCACTCACAGTTGAGTAGACATGTGTTCAGTGTTATTCACAGCTCAGAGGGACATGACCCTCTTGCTTCCTCCATCTTGCAGAGACTGACTGAGGCACAACACTTCTGGGTTTAATAGTCCCTCCCTCCTCCCACCAGCAGGGGCAGCAGAGAGAATCTCAACACTTTTTAAACATTAATAAATCTTTTATTTTTCATCGATGGGAAAAAATCCTCTTGTCCTGCGCAGCGACTCTGAGTAAGATGGCCAAAAATCACAGCCGTAAGTGGCAGCGTTTTTTCTAAAATCATGAAACAAAAAAACAGGAAGTGGTCAAGATCAGACTTTTAGTAATATAGAAGATTTAATGTGCAGCACGGTGGCGCAGTGGTAGAGCTACTGCCTCACAGCGCCAGAGACCCAGGTTCGATCCTGACTACGGGTGCTGCATGTACGGAATTTGTGCGTTCTCCCCGTGGCCTGCATGGGTTTTCACTGAGATTTTTGCTTTCCCCTCACACTCCAAAGATGTACAAGTTTGTAGGTTAATAGTACGATTAAACGAGAACTTACCAGTTTGAAGTTTGATCTTTATTTTATGAGGAGTAACGTTGAGGGATTACGTGAAGACCACATCCAGTACGCATGCGTGTCAATCTTCAAAGCAGCGGTGTGAAATCACAGATAACAGTTGTTGAACTGAACATAGTAAGATAAGTGAACCATAATACCAGTTGAACTTTATGATAGAGGGCTGGGAGCGGAGGGCACGTAATCCCTCAACGTTACTCCTCATAAAATAAAGATCAAACTTCAAACTGGTAAGCTCGTTTAATCTTACTATTTTACTTCGGAGTCACGTGAGTGACTACGTGAAGATTTTAAAGCTGTGATTTCATGCCGTGGAACCGAGTCCAGGCGTCATACACTGCATCAGTAGGCCAATGATGAGTGAGCATTAAGAATGCATTCAGACATGACATAGATATAGACATGTTGATGCTATTAATGAATAATAGTGGCAATATTAACCTCCCTCAACCTGGAGGAAGTATGAACCATACCTAACATAGAGTTGGCAAATACTCCTGATCTGGCAATAGGTTTATTCTGAATATTTGGACAGATCAATAGTTTGACCATCCTGCAACCGCTAGGATGTGGTCCATCCCTGCTGCTGAGGTATAGCGGTCCTGGTGGAGTGAGACTCAATGTCAATGTACACTCCTGTATATGCCAGACCCATATAACCATCTGGAGAAGGTTCATAGTGATTCCTTCTAACAAGATTTTATGTAACTATTAATATTGCTGTCAGTCTATAAGGCTCTTAGGAACCTTGACATACTGGTGTAAATGCGTGATCACACGCAACCCAAGGTCCATGGGATATGCAACTCTAGTTTGGTCTTGTGTCCCTGTCTAATCTGCTTGATTAATCATAAACAAAACATATTATTATAGCCCGCAGATATGATCATCCTATCCAGTGTTGCAATGACTGGACCCATAGCGCTGTAGTCAGTGCCATGGCGTAATCATTAGTACGTGGGTATGACCATGGACAGGGGTGTTGCTGGTGCCCATCGGTGAAGTGACGTAGTACAATGTTAACCCATATCTCTGCGTCCCTAAACCTGGGAGGTTTTAAGCTGACGATACCTTCATTCTCTGGATATCAGAGGGTGAGACCGGACAGAGTGGTTTATGTACTCATCAGCCAAATGATTAGGAGGTACTTAAGGCACAGTAATGGAATAGTAACTTAATGTTATAGTCCCATAAAACTGAATTTTAATGTGTCAGTCATCCGCGCCGAGTTAAACGTAAGGAAGCATAAACAATGCTTCCCATCTCCTATGCAGATTGCTGCTATTTGGTGCTATCCCTGCAATCTGTACTGAGCACTCTTAACGCTTATGGTTTGACAACCAGAGCCGCAGAAACGATCTCTCAGAGTCTGTAAGTCTATGATTGATTATATCATGCAGAGGATGGTTTCAATATCACAACTGAACCAGCATCTTTTTATCTGGAATTAACCATGTAAGGTTTTATGTTCATTCTTCGCCACAGCAGGAGCCATAGGTGTATAACACAGGCAGGCACTATGAAAACCTGGAAGCGGGAATCTTGCTGAATTTTGCAAGACCCGTCTATTGAAGTCAAATGGAGGAAGACATAAAAGAACATTCCTTCCTAGTGTAGCGAGAATGCACCCTTCGCCACTGTATGCCTCGTTCACTGTTGATTGAAACTGGATGCAAGCAACTCAATAGTTAGTGTTCTATCAATCCACATTGTCATTAAATACTTTGTGATCACACATTCATTCGGTGTTGTCATTGATTTTGCATAATAATACACCAGTGCTAAATGCGGTTTGGTAAAACTATCACCGGATACTTTGATTTGATCGTATCTTTGTGATTAACATATACCATCACCAAAGTGTATCACCTTGGACTTGTGCATGCCGTATATGCATATCCACACACCCTTTAATGCACAGAATGCACCTGGTGTCCATTGGCAGTTGATACCATGACTGAACACTTGATAACGCATGCTAATCAATCAATCAATCAATCAATCAATATATATTACATGTAATTTGAACCTCAATGAGGCTCAAACGAAACTCCGTTTCCACAGCCATACAAGCAAAGACAATTTCCTACAGACATACACACAATTCAATTTACAAAAACATCCATCACAGTGAACCCACTGTGATGGAAGGCAAAGTCTTTTCTCTCCCCTGTTCTCATTTCTCTCCCGATGCCCAAGCCCCAGGCGGGCGATGGTAAGTCCCATGGCCATTTTTAGGCTGCGCGGGGCGATGTATGGCCCCGCTCCCGGTCTAAATGTCACAAAGTTGGAGCCCCTGGCAGGCGTTCGAATGTCCCACGGCCATGAAGCCGCGCTGGGCGATGTACGGCCCCGCTCCGGGTCGTTCCAACCCCGCGACACGGGCTAGAGAAGTCGCATTGCGGGAGCTCCGGAAAGCGGTCTCTCCACCCGCGAGCTCCCGATGTCCCGACAGTCCACCGCACCTGCGACTGCAGCTGGAGCCTCCGAGCTACGTGGTCGGGCCGCAGCAGCGAGTCACCACCGCTCCCCACGCTCCGATGCTGGTAAGTCCGCAGCTCCGCAGGCTTCGTGACTGGAGCCTCCAGGTGGTTCAGGCTGGAGGCCGCTCCCCGGTGCTAGGCCCCAACGACAACGGAGACCCGACAGGGGAAAGGTCGGGTCTCCCGTACAGGGAAGGGATTTTTACAAAGTTCCCCCCCCCCCCCCCCCCCCGCCCCCCACATATACACAGTCAAAAACACTATTAAAAAATACATTTAACTACATTTAACTAGACAAAAAAAAAAAAAAAAGACAGACAGGCTGTAGGGGCTGCTGCAACAGTGAGTCGCGCCACCACTCTAACTGATCCCATCTGCCTCCGTAACTAGAGATGGTATTAGTAAATTACCCATCTTTGGGCAATAGCATCAGTTTGGAAATGACTGAAGATTTACGGATAAGAGGTTTTAGTGGAGCAAAGCTGTCCATCATTGTGACTTTGATTGTTTCAGCTAAAAATAGCAGAGGTCTAATTTTTTGTCTCAGAGCTGATCCCAGACCAATAAATGGATGATTGTATCCCAACAATCAATAGTTTCAGTTGGTATCAACTTAATTTAAATTTAACTGGACGGGTGAGAACCAATTCCTCAAATATACCTATGTGGCTGATAAGGCTATTTTAGTAAAATACAGTATGTTCAATATCCTCCAGATTGGCCATGCTACTTATTTGTTAGCTCTGTGCAGCCGAAGCACTGATAGTAGTGATTTGGTAAATAATCTGGAAACTCGAGTTAGCCCATTTTGTAACGCTACTGAGTGTATCATTGCCTCAGCCAGTTAAATTTCAAATATCTTCAACCCTGTGAGCGGAAATGATCACATGGAAGTTATTCAGAAAAGTCTATACTGCACATGCGGGTTGAGGCTGTTGACAATGATCAGTCCACATTCCATTCTTGTGAGCCTTGTCTTGAAAGGCAACTCCAACCATACCTGTGTGCAGTATAAACTAATCTAGTGTTATCCCAAACCAGTGTAAATATTCAAACCAGTTTAATATTACCAACTTGTATCCGTGACAGGAGACATCATCAATGAGGTTCCATACCTTTATCCGAATGGGAGGACTTATGCAACCCGACCCAGGAGCTGCCTCAAACATGTGTGCATGATTTTACATCTGCTCCTGGGAGGTAGAGGAGCTCGAGTACGAGGTTGGCGCATCTTCCAGGAAGGCCATTCTGGGCAGTGGCCTAAAAAAGACCTTTGTCCTGGTTGTACGGCCTTCAAGCTTTTACCAGCTTCAGTTCATCGTGGTTTGCTGGTGGGTGCGTAGGGGTGCTGCCGTCGAAGATGTGAGGTCTTGTGTGATGATGTGGCCTTCCTGAACCCGATGGCCACTCGTCGAGCTCCTGCTGCTGGTAGTGTTGTTCCTGCACCCCCTGCACACTTGTGGTTTCTTCAGCCAAACCCCTGTCTTCAGAGTCAGCCCAGAAGTGACTCCTAATGCTCCCCTCTGTCGATGGAGATGCATTATGCAGCCCTCAATAAGGTGCTGCCATGGGCGTCCCAGGACCCCGTGGTGACTAGGCTCCATATACCGGAGCATGTCACATTGGAGCTTCTGATCCATCAACCGCTCCATGCGGGATATGCGATCACAGTTGCTCCCGCCGGCGGTGAGTCTTCACAGCCTGACTCGTCCGAGTCGTCCATTCCTGTAACATATTCTCACAAAATAGCACAAAATGACCTTCGAGTAAGGAAGTTACCTGCATGTCCTTTTTAAACCTTCTGCTGTGGGGCAACGTTCCTCCCGAGCCTGGTCTTGTGGTCGTGGTTTGTTACAGCTGGGGTTCCTCTGTGGTCCTTGTAGAAACACTTCCATTGCGGGTTATTTCTCCCCTGAGCTTTTTCTCCGCGGTCCCTTATAACAGGGCTTCTCCACTGTGTTCTCCAGTCGGGGCTTTTTTTCCCCCCCCCCCCCCCCCCCCCCCCGATCTGGGTATCCCCGCAGTAACTGCAGCCGGGATATCCCCGCGGTCCCTATCAAAGGGATAGCCGCAATTTACAAAGTCGGGGGGGGGGGGGGGGTGGGGGGTATCCTGCTTCGGGGGGGGGGGGGGGGGGTATATGAAGCCACTGGTTTAATTGCCAGCGGCACAGTACTTACTGCCGTCCGCTCCTCGCATCCCGCAGTCTACGGAGCGTGTTCTCAGGTCGCTCCCCGCTTCCCGCGGTCTCCGGAGCGGCTGTCCAGGTGTCCCTGGCACCAATATGAAGCCGTTGGCACCACTGCCAGCGGCTCGAAAGTAAATCCACCGCCGTCCGCTCCCCGCTTCCCGCGGTCTCCCGAGCAGGTTCTCCACCAATATGAAGCCGCTGGTTCTACTGCCAGCGGCTCAAAGGTGAATTTGCCGTCGCTCGCTACCCGCATTCCGCGGTTCCGAGCGCCTAGGTCCGTGGGCGGGATTCCCCGTGACCGGGGTTCCCTGAAGTTCGAGACTGGGATTTCCCCTCCGTCCCGACTTAGCCCCGGACTTTTAGCAGGACCTCTAAGTAGAGGTTCCTGCAAGAAGATTTAACCTGAAAGTTTAAAAAAAAACTTACCTCAGGTCTGTTGCTGGCAGGAGAATCACGTCCATCCTGCCAGTCGTAACGCAATGTGATAGACGATATGACATGCATGCGTACTGGACGGGGTCTTCACGTAGTCACTTACGTGACTCCGAAGTAAAATTGGCTTGGTATGAATGTATAAATGCAAAATTGTCCCTAGTGCGTGTAGTGTATAGTAATGTTAATGTGCAGGCTTCGCTGGTCGGTGCGGACAAGGTGGGCCGAAGGGCCTGTTTCCGCGCTGTATCTCTAAAGTAAACTAAAAAAAGAAATATTTTATTTGTCGCCAATATAGCATTTTACCCTGTAATTATTTTATTTTCTTCTTTGTTAATGGAAAGCAGGTTATTAGAAAAGCGCATAAATAATAGTTGAAGATATAAAAACTTGTGTGTAATGATGTGCATAAATTAATAGCTGCACACTCCAATATATCTGCAAGCAAAACCAAGAAGAAGCATCTGTATATTCTGAAAGTTAGCAACTAATTATCACATTAATATATTTTTTTCAATTACAAAAGACAAGTTACTTTGGTTGTTTGAAATCGCAATGATTTAGAAAAAACTCTAGTTGTATTGTAATATTGATGAAAATAAAATAATGCTTCTGCATTAAATTAAGAAATAAACAAATATGATATATCAGTGCAAGAAATACAGTACGTACTTTAAAAAAAATTCAAAATGGAAAGTGTTTTTCATTAAAACATATTTTCATGCTGACAATTCCGAATTTGTGTCTGAAGAAGTCCGAAACATTGCTTATCCATGTTCTCCAGAAATGCTGCCTGACCTGTTGAGTTACTCCAGCACTTTGTGTCCTTTTGCACATTAACCAGCATCTGCAGTTCTTTGTTTCTACATGGTAAACATGTACAGTATTTTTATCCCCATTTGTATTCATGACAATCAGAAATCATGATGACATCCTCAGTTGAAAATCTTCAATATCTTCCCACTCTGAAGAAGGGTCCCGACCCAAAATGTCACCTATCCAGAGACGCTGCATGACCCGCTGAGTTATTCCAGCACTTTGTGTCTTTTTTTCTCGTACATCAGTATTTGAAGTTCCTTGTTTCTACATACAGTATCTCCCCACTTCTGGAATAACATGAATGACCATTGAAATGAAGTTCCACATTTTTAACTGCTGCTGTTCATGTTAGTAAATTAACTTAATATACGATTTTGAAATCTATAACATGATCAGAAGTTATATTAATCGTGTTCATAAGTTCTAGGGGCAGAATTTAACCATTTGGCCCATCAAGTCTACTCCACCATTCAATCATGGCTGAACTATCTAAGGTTTTAAAAGATAGATAATTATGTAAATAAGGAATCAAAAATGGCATGAAATAAAGGAGATAATGTCAAGTTCCTAATAGAAATATGCTTTTCCTTCTGGAGATTTCCTTTTTGTTTGTGGGTAGATACAGTCTAGAGGGTGATTCAGACTTAAGAAACTTCATATCCAAAAATGAATTGTTGTGAGCTTCATTCATACAGACAAATGGAGAATATCTATTTTATACTTGAGACTTACAGCCAAGCGCTCGTAGGTCACAGCCAGTGTAATGCTTTATGAATCTGCAGAGATCAATATGATACTAAGATGCTGAAATCTTCTGATCTAAATCAGATTGGTGCAGTATGGAATGGGGCAATTTCTCACTAGAAATGAGCAGATCGAAAGGTCATAGCCATATTGATTTTAGAAATGTCAAATTTTGTGCATCTCTCCTCTGACACTCAGTCTGAAGAAAGGTCTCGACCCTGAAAACATCACCCATTCCTTCTCTCCAGATATGTTGCCTGACCCGCTGAGTTACTCCAGCATTTTGTGTCTATCTTTCGTGTAAACCAGCATCTACAGTTCCTTCCTACACATAAATTTCGAGGAATATATGCCAGACGCAGGCAGGTGGGACTAGAATAGATGGGGCATGTTGGTCAGTGTGGGCTGAACAGGCTGAAGGGCTGAAGGGCCTGTTTCCATGCTGTAGGACTCTATGACTCTATATAATATTAATCCAGTATGTATTATTTGTATTTTTTATTTCAGTTGCCAGTGCAAACAATTTTTGTAGTGTCCATGATTTCCGGTAGAAACTGTTTCCAATGAAATCTAAATGAATAACATAGAAGTTCATGAGAGTTCCCCAGTCTTTTTTCCAACTTTAATGGAAGTCTCACTGAAAAATGAGTGGAAATGTTTTAATTGATTCTCCTCCAGAGTGAATGCTGGAAACAATGAGATCTCATTCAAATATGACTAAATTTTATCCTCCTCTGTTTTTCATGAGGTTTATGTATGACTAAACTGCCCTGAGACAATTCTGCTGTATATTATTAATGTACATTCTAACTGCTTAATATGTCAATGATAGTAATAATCATTCGGTGAGGAAAATTTTAATTGAAATTGGCGAAGTCAATGCCGATACCATTCATTTGTGAGCTACGCAAACCAAACATGAGGTGCGGTTCTTCCAGTTTGTGTGTGATCTAACTCTGGCAATGGAGGGGCCAAATGGGGAATGGTAATGGGGAATTAAAACAGTTAGCAATCTGAATCTCCAGCAGGTGTTGGCAAACGGAGCACAAATGTTTAGGGAATTAGTCATCTTGTCTACACCTTGTCTCACTTACGTAGAAGAGGCCATATTCATAAGTTCATGTTCATTAGTGATAGGAGCAGAATTAGGCCATTTAGCCCTTCAAGTCTATTCTGCCATTCAATCATGGCTGATCTATATCTCCCTCCTAACCCCATTCTCCTGCCTTCTCCCCATAACCCCTGACACCCATACTAATTAAGAATCTATCTATCTGCCTTAAAAATATCCATTGAGTTGGCCCCCACAACCTTCTGTGGCATTGAATTCCACAGATTCACCACTCTCTGACTAAAGAAATTCCTCCTCATCTCCTTCCTAAAGGAACGTCCTTTAAATCTGAGGCTACGACCTCTGGTCTAAGATTCTCCCACCAGTGGAAACATCCTCTCCACATCCACTCTATCCAGGCCTTTCACTATTTGGTAAGTTTCACTGAGGTACCCACTCATCCTTCTAAACTCCAGCCCAGTGCCGTCAAATATTGGGAGCACTGAATGCACAAAAAATTTTCAGAGTGAGATACTAAATAAATGTAATAATGTGTCAGTTATCTCTTTTCTAGTTCATTTTTTTAAAACTATGCGAATGTAATTTATGCAGATCAGAAATTTTATTCTCTTTGGTGTTGATTAGTTTATATCACCTTTTTTAAACGTTATATTCAGTAATCTCTGCGTGTAAGCTGATAGATGGGAACAATAAAAGCGAGTGAATCTTCATCTTTCAAAAAGCAAAATTCTCCAAATTCTGAAAGTCTGAAATATAATCAAATCTGGCAGAAATACGCAGATGATCGGGCAGCATCTGTAAACTGTAGAAAGGCCAACAGCATAATCAAGGACCTGTCGCACCCTGACCACTACCTTTTCTCCCCTCTCCCATCGGGCAAAAAGGTATAGAAGTGTGAAGACGCACACCTCCAGATTCAGGGACAGTTTCTTCCCAGCTGTTATCAAGAAACTGAACCATCCTACCAACAACTAGAGAGCAGTCTTGAAATACTATCTACCTCATTGGAGACCCTCGGAATTTCGCTTGCACAAAATGTTATTCACGTTTTTCCCTTTATCATGGCTCGATTGTAATCCTGTACTGTCAATAGACAATAGGTGCAGGAGTAGTCCATTCGACCTTTCGAGCCAGCACCGCCATTCAATGTGATCATGGCTGATCATCCCCAATCAGTACCCCATTTCTGCTTTCTCCCCATATCCCCTGACTCCGCTATCTTTAAGAGCCTTATCTAGCTCTCTCTTGAAAGTATTCCTGATGGCTGGTTAGCATGCAACAAAAGCTTTTCACTGTACCTTGTTACATGTGACAATAAACTAAACTAAACTAAACACAATAAACTAAACTGCGGATGGTGACAAACCTCGTTCTCCAGAGATGCTGCCTCCGTTGAATTACTCCAGCATTTAACATCTGTCAATTACTTTTGGTAAAAGTTAATTCACCTGAAATGTTATCTCTTTTCCTCTCCATGGACCTATTGGGTATAATTTTTGCTTTAATTATGTTGCCATCATATTGTTTGCATTCTGTTCCTCCACTGTCTGGCTGGCTGTTCGCAGTTGCTAGGTGATTGAATTGAAAATAGCACAAGGTTTCGCTGCCGTGTAATGAGTGGGAGACCAGAAACTGGAATTAAATATATAGTTCAGGCTTGCACCTTCCACATTAAAGGCAGTCCGTCGCTGGAGTTTAGAAGATTTCAAGGAGAATCTCATTGAAACTTACCAAATAGTGAAAGGCCTGGATAGAGTGGATATGGAGAGATGTTTCCATGGAAACAATGGAAGAGTGGAGCAGGTTAGTGGAAGAGTCTAGGACCAGAGGGTGCAGCCTCAGAATTAAAAGGACCTCCCTTTATAAATGTGAGAATGAATTACATTAGCCTGAGAGTGGTGAATCTGTGGAATTCATTGCCCCAGACGGCTGTGGAAGCCAAGACATTGGGTACTTCTAAAGTGGAGTTTGACAGGTTCTTGATTAATAAGGTTATCTATGATTATGGGGAGAAGGCAGGAGAAGTCGAGTTGAGAGGGAAAGATAGATCAGACGTGATCAAATGGCTGAATAGATTCGATGCGCCGAATAGCCTAATTCAGCTCCAATGACTTACGAACTTATGAGGGTGAGAGGAAAGTGTGATAGAGAAATAATTTTCATCATCAATGGATTCAGCCTTGCCAGCGACCACAGCTGCAGCACCATGGCTATTTTGTGGATGTGTCCATGCCCTCTGGTTACCACATGCAGTCTCTGATCGTTTGCCTCCTTGGAGAGTGTGGATGGTAGGCAAAATATTTTCAATGTATGGCTTATCATAACTGAATGGCTGCTGATGTGTGCAGGGGACGAGTATGTGAGGGGGCAGTGGTGCAAGTTATTATTAACTACGAGCCCAGTTGATCTAGATGGTTGATAGTTACTAACTGAGCTGAATCTATGGCAACTAGTGCAGTGATTAGGGATCTGTATGCAGGGCATTCACTTGCATGGCCCATGAGAGTTTCTTGCAGCATTCGGGTCATTGTGTCTAATTCCTGATATTAACCACCATGGTAATCTACTCCCACTGCCTTCAGAGGTTGGACTCCTGCCCGCAATTTGACATTATTTCGGGTTAGTACTTCTTGATTAGTGCAGGGGTCATAGGTTAAGGGGAGAAGGCAGATGAATGGGGTTAGGAGCTGGAGATAGATCAGCCATGATTGAATGGCAGAGTAGACTTGATGGGCTGATGGGGTGTACAGAACCAGGGCCACAGTTTAAGAATAAGGGGAAAGCCAATTAGAACGGAGATGAGGAAACACTTTTTCACACAGAGAGTTGTGAGTCTGTGGAATTCTCTGCCTCAGAGGGTGGTGGAGGCCAGTTCTCTGGATACTTTCAAGAGAGAGCTAGATAGATAGGGCTCTTGAAGATAGTGGAGTCAGGGGATATGGGGAGAAGGCAGGAACGAGGTACTGATTGTGGATGATCAGCCATGATTACATTGAATGGCGGTGCTGGCTTGAAGGACCAAATGCCCCACTCCTGCACCTATTATCTATTGTCTATTGAATGGCTAATTCTACTCCTATCACTTATGATCTTATGATCTGCCACCAAAGTCTCACCAAAGAGCATTTGGAAAATATTACAGCATTGTCTGCTTCATGTTGTGCCTTTCTTCAAATTATCCCAACTGTTGAATAGCTCTCAGTGATAATTTAAGTCACTGCACACCTCTCCTTTGGCAAGACCTTTTCGAGAAACAGCATGGAAAATGGTCGTTCAGCCCACTGAGTCTGGATCACCCTGTACACTAGCACTATCCTACACACTAGGGACAATTTACAATGTTACTGAAGCCAAGTAACCTACAAAGCTGCACGTCTTTTAAGTGTGGGAGGAAACCTGAGCACCCGGAGAAAACCCACGTGGAGAAGGTACAAACTCCGTACAAACAGCCCCCGTTGTCAGGATCAAACCCGGGTCTCTGGTGCTGTAAGACAGCAACTCTACCGCTGTGCCACCGTGCCGCCCCAAAGTTGAACTTTGAACAAAGTTGAATAGTTGGACCCAATAGATTTAATTGCGATTAGTCACTTCTGATATTGAAATAAAAACAGAAAATGCAGGAAATATTCAATGGGTGGAAAGAGAAATCAAACTCGTACTTCTGGTCAAAGAACATGATATTGACTTTTTGCTGACACATCCAACTAGTCAACAGCATATTGAGTGCTGCCTGGGTGGATAAAATACAAATAGATGGAGAAATTATGCAAATTAAGATGCCAATATAAAACTGGTCTGCTGGCTGCTTCTCAATCTATGTGCTAATTATATTCAACAAGATTCCGCATGGTAGGCTGCTCTGGTGGGTTGGATCGCACAGGATCCAAGGAGAGATAGCTGAATTAGACGGGCCTGTTTCCACAGTATGACTCCATGATTGCATATAGTGTAATCCCCGCACCTGATAATTGTATTTCTCGTTAACAAGCCAACATGTAAATCAATCTCACGGCCAAATAATTTAACATCCTTAGGTTTATCTGAATGGTCACTGATTTTGACAGCAGTTTCAACAAAAACAACAACTTATGAATAGGATTATTTTGATGGAGCAATGGATGTGGGATGGAGGAGGGATGTGGGCCAAACATTGGTGGGTGGGACAAGTGCAGATGGTCGGTTTGGGCAAGTAGGGCCAATGGGCCTGTTTCCATGCTGTATGACTCTATGACTAACTTACATCTAGGTATCATCATTAAACAAAACAAAAATCACCCAAGGTCTCCCGTAAAACAAAAATACCAAAAATACCAAGCTACCGAAGGTCAATAATCAAAAGAAATTTGTTTTGAGGAAGAAGTTAATGAAGCAAGAGGCATTCCAGAACCCTGGATTTTCAGATTACGACAGGGCGGCGATGATGAACCATGGCGGCACAGTGGTGCAGCAGTAGAGCTCCTGCCTTATAGCACCAGAGACCCGGGTTCGATCCTGACTATAGGTGCTTGTCTGTACGGAGTTTGTACGTTCTCCCCGTGATCTGCGTGGGTTTTCTCAGAGATCTTCAGTTTCTTCCCACACTCCAAAGACGTACAGGTTTGTAGGTTAATTGGCTTGGGATAAATGTAAATTATCCCTATTGTGTGTAGGATGGTGTTAGAGTGCAGGGATCGTTGGGTGGCATGGACTCAATGGGCCGAAGGGCCTGTGTCCGTATTGTATCTCTGAGCTAAAACAAAACTATTTCAATTTGGGGATGCTCGAGTGCCCAGAATTGCAATAGTGCAGATAGTAAATATTTTAAGATTACAGTAGATTTTAGAAAAGTGACATGCTGGAGGGTGATGCGTGTATGTGGAATTTTATTTTTCCAAAAATTACAATGCAAAATAGTCTGTCGTTTTTATGTTTCATATAATGGAAATGATATTGAAGATGCAAAAGATTGTGTTGTTTCTTTCTGGTAAGGTTTCTAACAGCCTTTGCAGACAGTTTCTATGCCAAACCTTGAACATCAAGTTGTCAAAATATATTATTTTTAAGGCTGCAGTCATTCTTTAGATTGGGCAGCACTAATGTGTGTTGTTCACCTTTTTAATGCTCAGACCACAGCATGACTCTTGAAAGATGGAGAATGCTTTATCTCCTCTGGAACAGTTGATTGACAGAGATCAATAAACCAGGACAGGAAATAACTATTTTCATCTTATTAGAAGTTACACAGTCTTGGTGTGGATAATGAGCCACTAGTTTGCAAAAAAACATTTGACCTTTTACAACCAGAAAGACCTTTAATACCTAATGAATCAACTGCCAGATAAACATGATTGGATCTCATGCTTATAGATATGACAGTCAGAGAAAGATTTTACAAGAGAAATCTCATCATTATTTTCTACTTTGGTAGAATGGTTCCAGATTAATGTCAAAGATCAACTCCTTTTCACTACAAATGTGTTTATTTTCCTTCAACTAATCATAGCCTCAGGGCAAAGTCATGTGTTTGTACACACCATCAACTTCACCTGAACAGAAAGCCAGGCAACATTCTAATCCACTATAATCCATTGTTGACAGTTTTTGTTGAAAAGAACAACATAAAATGCAATATATTACTCATGCTTTCTTTAAGTGTCCAATTTGATTATTTTTTGAAAATCTATTCAGCAACATTGACTTCAGTTCCTTAAAAAAATCAACCAAAATTACTTATAAAATGCGCTTATGTGAGAATCATGTTATATGTCATTGTTTAGTTTAGTTTAGTTAAGAGATGCAGCGTGGAAACAGGCCATTTGGCCCACCGGGTTTGTGCCGACCAGCGATCCCCCCACACTAACACACTCTATGGACAATTTACAATTTTGCCGAAGCCTATGAACCTGCAAACCTGTACGTCTTTGGAGTGTGCAGGTCACGGGGAGAACATACAAACTCCCAATAGACAGCACCCGTAGTCAGGAGCGAACCCATGACTCTGACGCTGTAAGGCAGCAATTCTACCGCTGCGCCACCGTGCCGCTCCACATTTAGTTTCGAGATGCAACAGGCCTTTTGGCCCACTGCATCAATCATCCGTTTAAATTGCAACTAAATGATATGTCAGCATTTGTTTGTAACTTGGGCTCTTTAATCACGAAAAACAAATTAGGTGCCTGAAACAATCTTAAATGCTTGTATGCTGTATTAATTTATTTTCTTTGGACAAATTTCCCTTTAGCTATTTTGCTCAGATGTAATAGCTGTGGGAATAAAATTGAAAGCAGAACATTAATTATTGTGAAAACAATCTTCTTGAAATAGGAGCTGATAATTAGAACCTCTACCTAATATGTATTTGTTTCAAGTGATGTATTTGTATGGCTTTACCAAGAGTGAATGCTCTGATTTACTGAATACTTATTCAGTGTCCAGTGACATGAAGATGAAGATAAAGGAATTAAATATCAAGTTTGTTCTAATGCCATTGTATTTGAAACTCCATTAACTTCTTCAAGAGTAATGGGGAGAAGGCAGGAGAATGGGGTTAGGAGGGAGAGATAGATCAGCCATGATTGAATGGCGGAGTAGACTAGATGGGCCGAATGGCCTAATACTGCTCTTATCACTTATGAAATTATGAACATAACTTTCTCACTCCAAGCTTTCTAGCTGTGAGCTATGCGTGAATCTATTTACATACAAATATTAGCAGGTGGGGGTGGGAGTGAGATTGGAGATGAGGTAAGAGTTTAAATTGGAACACTGGAAATGTATCTCAACGTACCGAATATAGGCCTGTTTCTGTCTTGTGTTGTTTCATGTTGCATTCTTCTGTCTTCTGAGTTTCATGTTGTATTTTTCTCAGAATGTAATTCTGAACCCGATTCAAATTTAACAGTGGCCGGATAGTATTTCCGTTACTATGGACAAGGTACATCTCCCAGATGTACTGGAGGACAGAGGATCTAAGGGGGTAGAGGAACTGAAATAAATTTTCATTAGTCGAAAAATAGTATTGGTAGGCGAATTGGACTGAAGGATGATAAACCCCCTGGACCTGATGGTCTGCATCCCAGGGTCCTCAGAGAGGTGGCTCTAGAAATAGTGGACGCATTGGTGATTATTTTCCAATGTTCAATAGATTCAGGATCAGTTCCTGTGGATTGGAGGATAGCTAATGTTATCCCACTTTTCAAGAAAGGAGCAAGAGAGAAAACGGGGAATTACAGACCAGTTAGCCTGACTTCGGTGGTGGGAAAGATGCTGGAGTCAATTATTAAAGAGGTAATAATGGGGCATTTGGATAGCAGTAAAAGGATTAGTCCGTCAACATGGATTTATGAAAGGGAAATCATGCTTGACTAATCTTCTGGAATTTTTTGAGGATGTGACAAGTAAAATGGATGAAGGGGTGCCAGTGGATGGAGTGTATCTAGACTTTCAGAAAACCTTTGAAAAGGTCCCGCATGGGAGACTGGTGACTAAAATTAGAGCACATGGTATTGGGGGTATGGTGTTGACATGGATAGACAATTGGTTGGCAGACCTGAAGCAAAGAGTAGGAGTGAACAGGTCCTTTTCAGAATGGCAGGCAGTGGCGAGTGGAGTGCCGCAAGGCTCGGTGTTAGGGCCGCAACTGTTCACCATATATATTAATGATTTGGAAGAGGGAATTAGGAGCAACACTAGCAAGTTTGCGGTTGACACAAAGCTAGGCGGCAGTGTGAGCTGTGAAGAGGATGTTAGGACATTGCAGGGTGACCTGGACAGGTTGAGTGAGTGGGCAGATGCGTGGCAGATGCAGTATAATATAGATAAATGTGAGGTTATCCACTTTGGCGGGAAAAACAAGGGGGCAGATTATTATCTCAATGGGGTTAGGTTAGGTAAGGGGGAGGTGCAGCGAGACCTGGGCGTCCTTGTACACCGGTCACTGAAAGTTGGCTTACAGGTACAGCAGGCAGTGAAGAAAGCTAATGGAATGTTGGCCTTCATAACAAGAGGATTTCAGTATAGGAGTAAAGAGGTTCTTCTGCAGTTGTATAGGGCACTAGCGGGAACACATCTGGAGTATTGTGTACAGTTTTGGTCTCCTAATTTGAGGAAGGACATCCTTGTGATTGAGGCAGTGCAGTGTAGGTTCACGAGATTGATCCCATGAGGAAAGGTTGAAAAGATTAGGTTTGTATTCACTGTAGTTTAGAAGGATGAGGGGAGATCTTATAGAATTGTATTCACTGTAGTTTAGAAGGATGAGGGGAGATCTTATAGAAACATATAAAATTATAAAAGGACTGGACAAGTTCGATGCAGGAAAAATGTTCCCAATATTGCGCGAGTCCAGAACCAGGGGCCACAGTCTTAGAATAAAGGGGAGGTCATTTAAGACTGAGGTGAGAAAAAACTTTTTCACCCAAAGAGTTGTGAATTTATGGAATTCCCTGCCACAGAGTACAGTGGAGGCTGGATGGATGGATTTAAGTCACTGGATGGATTTAAGAGAGAGTTAGATAGAGCTCTAGGAGCTAGTGGAGTCAAGGGATATGGGGAGAAGGCAGGCACGGGTAGATTGATAGGGGACGATCAGCTATGATCACAATGAATGGCGGTGCTGGCTCGAAGGGCCGACTGGCCTCCTCCTGCACCTATTTTCTATGTTTCTATGTTTCTATGAAACCTGACCATAAATGGGAGGCCTGACCTGCCAGATCAAGAAGGAAAGCTCTGACTGGGCCCTCAAAGAAGCCTTCATCCTCCCCTCCCGTCAATAATGGCTTCTTTCTTCCAGCATTCTGCCCTCATCCATGGGGAATGCAATTATCCACACCACCTCTGCATTTTCATGATCTCTTGCTCTCTCCCTTCTGTGTGGCAAACAGTCTTCCGCTCACTCACACCCTATCTATTAGTCCTAGAGTCATACCACTTTGTATGTGTGGGAGGTTATGGGGAGAAGGCAGGAGAATGGGGTTAAGAGGGAGAGATAGATCAGCCATGATTGAATGGCGGAGTAGACTTGATGGGCCGAATGGCCTAATTCTACTCCTATTCATTATGACTTTATGACCTTATGACAGCACGGAAACAGGCCCTTTGTCCCAACTTGTCCATGCCGACCAAAATGCTCCATCTCTGTTAAACCCATTTGCCTACATTTGGCCATAACCCGTTCCTATTTATTGCTGCTTTCCTTTGTCAATATTTTCAATTGACCAAATGCCCATTTTCTCCCTAGCAGCCTGTCAACCAGTTGGCTTGTTTAGCTGCAAGGTAGGAAATGGAAATATAATAATATCAATATTAAATTTAGCAGAACCTCCACAACCTTTGCATTACTTGGTATTAGTGTAGTTTAGTTTAGACAGAATGGAAACAGGCCCTTCGGCCCGCTGAATCCACGCCGACCAATGATCACGTATGCATTAGTTCTATCCCACACTAGGGACAATTTTATAGATGCCAATTATCCTACAAACCTGCACTTCTTTGGAATGTGGGAGGGAGCCGGAGCACCTGGAGAAAACCGACATGGTCACAGGGAGAACGTGCAAAATCCATACCGACAGCATCTGTAGTCAGGATTGAACTCGGGTCTCTGGCGCTGTAAGGCAGCAACTCTACCGCTGCACAACTGTGTCGCCCCCCAGGGCGCTCCTCGGAGATATGTGTATTGTTCAGTTATTCCGAAACCCCGCTATCTAACCCCATCTTCTGTAATTACTGAGCCTGTTGTAATAACCTTACGAATTGTGAGGAATTAAAGAGAATTGCTGTTTTGAATTTCCACATTTGCTTGTGAATTGTGTTTCATCTCGAATACCGAATAGTCTTAAAGCAGAAAGAAAGAGGATTTCATGCTTCTCTTACATTGCTTCAAATAGATGCAATCTTAACGACTCAGACAATTGTGCTCTTGGAATTTTTATGCTAATGTTCTGCAATTTTGCATGGCCATAATACATGCAGGCATGTCAACAGAAAGATGTAGATGTTTGCCTAAGTGTGCTTAACACAAGTTGAATGAGTTTCCTTTTAAAAATTATTTACACCAGAGTGGATATTTCAACAGATTACGCGTGATTTATATTTGTTTCACAAATAAGAACTCAAATCCGTTGTCACTCTATTTTCTGTATCTATTCAGTATCTTTTCCTTTTATTCATGGAATTGGAGATGAGCGTGCAAGTGGTGGAGTCCCCATGTGCCCAACTGCCTTGTCCATTCTGGCGTCACTAGCAAGGCCAGAATTTATTGTCCATCTGTAATTGCCCTTGAGAAAGTGGTGGTGAAATCCTTTTTTGGATTTCTGCAGTCGTTACCTTATACCAGGTGATTCACTCTCCTAGAAATGGCTGAGAGGATTGCATCTACAGCATTTAGACCTAGAAAAAGACTGGCAATATATTTCCGTGAGAAAATGCTTTGTGAATTGAAGATGAGTATGCAAATGGTGGTGTATCCATGTGGCTGAGCTCATTGTACATCTTAGTGGTAGAGATGACAGCTTTGGGAGATGATTGCAGAGCAGCAATGGCAAGATCCTCTTATTATGTTTAGTTACTGAAGCCCATGTGTACCAGAGGGAATGAATGTTTAAGGCAAGTGGCTGCTTTTGTCCCAATCTGACAGGTGTCAGAAGTTATGGGGAGATGGCAGGAGAATGGGGTTATGAGAGAGAGATAGATCAGTCATGATTGAATGACGGCGTAGAATTGATGGGCCGAATGGCCTAATTCTACTCCTATTCCTTATGACCTTAATCAGTTTGTGGCACTTTGCATTTTGTGGTCATTTTAATGGCACTTGCCATCTTCTTTATGGCACATGTTTGAGTGTTGTGGCATGCGCTTATGGCATGCAGTGTAGATTGCTTCATTTGCTAAGGAATTGCAAATGAGTTTGGACATTGTCCAATAATCAACAAATATCCCAATTCGGACTTTATGTTGGAGGGAAACTTAGTTTAGTTTAGAGATGCAGCGTGGAAAACAGGCCCTTCAACCCACTGAATCCATGCCGACCGGTGATCCTGTACACTAACATTATCTTACACGCACTAGGGACAATTTATTATTTTACCAAAGCCAATTAACCTACAAACCTGCACGACTTTGAGGTGTAGGAGGAATCCGGCGCACCTGGAGAAAGCCCACGCAGGTCACAGGGAGAACGTTCAAACTCCGTACAGACAGCACCCGTGGTCAGGATCAAACCCGGGTCTCTGGCGCTATAAGGCAGCAACTCTACCACTGCGCCACCATGCTACCCTTATTGAAGAAGTAGTTGATGACAGTGAGTCTCCAACACATAGAAACATAGAAAATAGGTGCAGGAGGAGGCCATTCGGCCCTTCGAGCCAGCACCGCCATTCATTGTTATCATGGCTGATCGTTCCCTATCAATAACCTGTGCCTGCCTTCTCCCTATATCCCTTGGCTCCACTAGCCCCTAGTGCTCTATCTGACTCTCACTTAAATCCATCCAGTGATTTGGTCTCCACTGCCCTCTGTGGCAGGGAATTCCATAAATTCACAACTCTGAGTGAAAAAGTTTTTTCTCACCTCAGTCTTAAATGACCTCCCCTTTATTATAAAACTGTGGCCCCTGGTTCTGGACTCGCCAACATTGGGAACATTTTTCCTGCATCTAGCTTGTCCAGTCCTTTTATAATTTTATATGTTTCTATAAGATAACCTCTCATCCTCTAAACTCCAGTGAATACAAGCATAGTCTTTTCAATCTTTCCTCATATGACAGTCCCTCCATCCCAGGAATCAATCTCGTGAACCTACGCTGCATTGCCTCAATCACAAGGATGTCCTTCCTCAAATTAGGAGACCAAAACTGTGCACAATGCTCCAGATGTGGTCTCACCAGAGCCCTATACAACTGCAGAAGAACCTCTTTACTCCTATACTGAAATCCTCTTGTTATGAAGGCCAACATTCCATTAGCTTTCTTCACTGCCTGCTGTACCTGCACGCCAACTTTCAGTGACCGGTGTACAAGGACACCCAGGTCTCGCTGTACCTCCCCCTTACCTAACCTAACCCCATTGAGATAATAATCTACCCCCTTGTTTTTGCCGCCAAAGTGGATAACCTCACATTTATCTATATTATACTGCACCTGCCACGCATCTGTCCACTCACTCAACATGTCCAGGTCACCCTGCAACCTCCTAACATCCTCTTCACAGTTCACACTGCCACCCAGCTTTGTGTCATCCGCAAACTTGCGGGTGTTGCTCCTAATTCCCTCTTCCAAATCATTAATATATATGGTAAACAGTTGCGGCCCCAACATCGAGCCTTGCGACACTCCACTCGCCAATGCCTGCCATTCTGAAAAGGACCCGTTCACTCCTACTCTTTGCTTCTGGTCTGCCAACCAATTTTCTATCCATGTCAACACCATACCCCCAATACCATGTGCTCTAATTTTAGTCACCAGTCTCCCATGCGGGACCTTATCAAAGGCTTTCTGAAAGTCTAGATACACTGCATCCACTGGCACCCCTTCATCCATTTTACTTGTCACATCCTCAACATTTTTCAGAAGATTAGTCAAGCATGATTTCCTTTTCATAAATCCATGTTGACTTGGACTAATCCTTTTACTGCTATCAAAATGCCCCATTATTACCTCTTTAATAACCATATAACCATATAACCATATAACAATTACAGCACGGAAACAGGCCATCTCGACCCCTCTAGTCCGTGCCGAACACATAATCTCCCCTAGTCCCATATACCTGCGCTCAGACCATAACCCTCCATTCCTTTCCCATCCATATAACTATCCAATTTATTTTTAAATGATAAAAACGAACCTGCCTCCACCACCTTCACTGGAAGCTCATTCCACACAGCTACCACTCTCTGAGTAAAGAAGTTCCCCCTCATGTTACCCCTAAACTTCAGCATCTTTCCCAGCACTGAAGCCAGGCTAACTGGTCTGTAATTCCCCGTTTTCTCTCTCGCTCCTTTCTTGAAAAGTGGGATAACATTAGCTATCCTTCAATCCACAGAAACTGATCCTGAATCTATTGAACATTGGAAAATGCTCACCAATGCTATTTCTAGAGCCACCTCCCTGGCGGCCCTGGGATGCAGACCATCAGGCCCAGGGGATTTATCATCCTTCAGTCCCATTAGCCTACCCAATACTATTTCTTGCCTAATGAAATTTTCTTTCAGTTCCTCTACCCCCTTAGATCCTCTGTCCTCCAGTACATCTGGGAGATTGTTTGTGTCTTCCTTAGTGAAGACAGATCCGAAGTACCTATTCAACTCTTCTGCCATTTCCTTGTTGCCCATAATAATTTCACCTGTGTCTGCCTTCAAGGGACCCACATTTGACTTTGCTACTCTTTTCCCCTTAACATATCTAAAGAAGCTTTTACTGTCCTTCTTTATATTCCTGGCCAGCTTCCCCTCGTACTTCATCTTTTCAGCCCATATCACCCGTTTTGTTTCCTTCTGTTGTCCTATGAAAGTTTCCCAATCCTCTGGCTTCCGGCTACTTTTTGCTGTGTTATACATCTTTTCTTTTAGTTTTATTCTATCCCTAACTTCTCTTGTCAGCCACGGTTGCCTCCTACTCCCCTTAGAATCTTTCTTCCTTTTTGGAATGAAATGATCCTGCGCCTCCCGGATTATGCCCAGAAATTCCTGCCATTGCTGTTCCACTGTCATTCCTGCTAGGATCCCTTTCCAGTCTACCTTGGCCAGCTCCCCTCTCATGCCTTCATAGTCC
Organism: Amblyraja radiata; assembly: GCF_010909765.2. Classification (NCBI taxonomy): domain Eukaryota; kingdom Metazoa; phylum Chordata; class Chondrichthyes; order Rajiformes; family Rajidae; genus Amblyraja; species Amblyraja radiata. The sequence goes on from NC_045959.1 coordinate 60,065,915, forward strand.
CCTTTGTTCAACTGCATCACTGCCACTTCCGATTTAATGTTCTCCTTCTCAAATTGCAGATTAAAACTAATCATATTATGATCACTACCTCCAAGCGGTTCCTTTACCTCGAGTTCTCATATCTGGTTCATTGGACAACACTAAATCCAGAATTGCCTTTCTCTGGTCGGCTCCATTACATGCTGCTCTAAGAATCCATCTCGGAGGCATTCTAAAAACCCTGGGGTCCTGAACCAACCTGATTTTCCCAGTCTACCTGCATATTGAAATCCCCCATCACCACAGTGGCATTACCTTTGTTACATGCCAGTTTTAACTCCTGCTGCAACTTACACCCTACATCCGGGCTACTATTTGGGAGTCTGCAAATAACACCAATTAGTGTCTTCTTGCATTTTCAATTCCTCAACACAATCCACGGTGACTCTACCTCATCAGTCCCTATGTCTTCCTTCCGACTGAATTCCATCCCTCATCAGCAGAGCTAGCCCCCCTCCTCTGCCCACCTGCCTGTCCTTTCTATAGGATGTATAACCCTGAATATTAAGTTCCCAGGCCCGATCCTCCCGCAGCCAAGTCTCAGTAATCACCATAATGTCATATCTACCAACCTCTAACTGAGCCTCAAGCTCATCTACTTTACTTCTTATACTTCGCGCATTCATATACAATACTTTTAATTCCTTACGCATCTCACCCTTCACATCGATCCCTATTACGCTTGGCCATACTCTCCTTACCCTTTGTGAGCTTCCTTTCCCGTTAATTAACCATCCCTTTACTCTCTTTCCCTTTAACTCCATCCTCGACTATCCCATTTGACACCCCACCCCGCTTATTCAGATTAAAACCACCCGTGTAGCAGTTGCAAACCTGCCTGCCAGAATGCTGGTCCCCCACCAATTAAGATGCAATCCGTCTCTTTTGTACACTTCCCCCTTACTCCAAAACAGATCCCAGTGATCTAAGAATCTAAATCCCTGCCCCCTGCACTGCCCTGAAGAACTCCTGCAGTGATGTCCTGTACTGGATGGTTGACTTCCTGCAACCATGACATAATTCCTTGGTCTTGTCGTTCTGTTTTTCTTTTTCTTTTTGTTTTCACTTTTAATTTCAAGTTTTTGCGCAGCTTGAGTGTTGTGACTGTCGGCAGACCAATTTCCCTCAGGGGATGAATGAAGTTTTATTGTATCGTATCGTACCATCTGCCCTCATCTCATAGTTCTTGTTCCTTTTTTGTCCCCAACTGTTCCTCTTAACCCTTTAACTGGATGATATCCATAACTTAACCCATGGCAACCCTGGCACTACCTTAATAGAGAGATTCTCATTATCCTATCCATTTTCTCTCCCATATTATCAATTTAAAACTGACTTATTTTCTCTTTCTCAGTTCAGTTCGGAGCTCCGCCTCCCCTCTCCCCACTCACTATCAACAACACTACTATCACATCTGTGGAGTCTTTAAAGTTCCTGGGAACCATCATCTCCAAGGACCTTAAGTGGGGGGCTACCATCGACTCCACAGTCAAAAAGGCACAACAGAGAATGTACTTCCTGCGGCAGCTGAGGAAGCACAATCTGCCACAGGCAATGATGGTCCAATTCTATGCTGCCATCGTAAAGTCTGTCCTCACATTCTCCATCATGGTCTGGTTTGGCTCAGCCACTAAGCACGACACCCGGAGGCTACACCGAATCGTCCAATCAGCTGAGAAGGTTGTTGGCTGCAACCTTCCCTCCATTGACGAACTGTACACTGCAAGGGCCAGGAAGCGTGCGGGTAAGATCATCTCTGACCCCTCTCACCCTGGCCACAAATTCTTTGAATCACTTCCCTCTGGAAGGCGACTCCGGATTGTCAAAGCTGCCACAGCCAGACACAAAAACAGCTTTTTTTCCAGTAGTAGCTCTACTCAATAACCAAAAATCTGTAGCCTCCTTTTGTTCTGGTATTTTATTTAATTCACATGTTTAATTGATAATGTTTTATTATTAATGTTTAATGTTTTATGTGTCATTCTTAATTGTCACTGTATGTCATGTTGTCACTTGCGAGCGGAGCACCAAGGCAAATTCCTTGTATGTGAACATACTTGGCCAATAAACTTATTCATTCATTCATTCATGAGTCCTTGATCTGAGTGTTCATTATTTGTCTTTCCACAAGTGCTGCCTGACCAACTGAATGTTTCCTGTATTTTCCACTTTAATTTCAGATTTCCAGCATCTGTGTTTTTTTTTTAATTTTCACAGGGCCTAATAGTTGTATTTTGAAAATAGTAGTGAAGCATGTTCTGTAATTGCTGCTGGAATTGCTGTTGTCATTATTTGCACACATATTGTGAACTCTGGATTAGAAATGCAATTTCAAAATTTGTAGATAGCTCCTAAATGTGATTTAAAAAAAAGTTAATATTAAGGGCAACATCAAAATAGTGGAGTAATAGTCATTTAGAATGGGCATGCAGTCAGCAAATTAAATTCAGAGTATAAATGTGAAGTATATTTACCAGGAGAAAAATAAGGTCAGGTGCTCCTTGAAAGGGTCTAGTTGGTTAGAGAAATTATGATATGAAGATGTGCATAATTGAAAGTGTCAACACTGGTTAGTAAAAACATAGGTATGTAATGGAATATTGTGATTTATTTTTGAAGGAAAAATCCTACTTGACTAATCTTCTCACATTTTTTGACGATGTGACAAGTAAAATGGATATTTTCAACATGACAGTGGCGACAATTTGGGCTGTCGGTTTTAGGTTGTCATGGGTGCTGTCGCAGGTTGACGCCAAATTAGCGTAGGTTGTCGCCAAGTTAACGTAGGTTGTCGCCGGTGCTGACTTTAGGTGAATTCCATTGTCCTAGGCGCTGGCATTCACCTAAAAAATCGCCTAAGTGGGAAAGGCCCATTAGATTAATTGATTGATTATACCTTTAATAATCCTTTACAGGAAATTACAGTGCCACGACAGCTTCAAGACAGACATAACACCACACATTTCCTCAAATGGCTTCCATACTTAACAAGTTAAAATACAAGTTAAAATACAAGTTAAAATACAATTAATTAAAAAAAAAGTGCAGTTATTTATGCGCATTATATAACCTTATAGCAGCTGGTAAACAGGACTTCCTATGTCTCTCAGTTTTGCACATTGGTGCAATCAGCCTCTGACTGAAGATGCTGCTCTTGATCACCTTCAGGGCATGGAGTGGGTGAGTGGGGTTGGTCATTATAGAACCTAGTTTGTTCAGAGTTCTGGCCTCTGACACCTGCTGGACTGTTCGTTGCTCAGCCCCGACCACTGAGCCGGCCTTCCTGATTAGCTTGTCCAGTCTGTTTTTATCCGCTATACGGGCGCCATCTCCCCAACAGGCCACAGCAAAAAACAGAGCACTGTACAAAACAAGCTACATTGAGGGAATTGCAATTGCTCAACCTTGATTGCAAGATTGTAACAGTCATCTTTAAGAAGCTTGCAATGGACAGAGGTGCACAATCTCACATCCCAAAGATCAGATCAAATCCCGGTTGCATTTAGCCATGGATGGCGGTGTACAGTTATCCAAACTGATCCTCACTCTCAATGATGGCAGGACGCAACATGTGAATATACGAGACAAGGCAGATGCATGTGCACCTACTTTCAGCTGGAAGCGCTTAATGTATGATTCATCTCAGCTTCCTCCGGACATCTGCATCATTAAAGACGATAGTTTTCACATGATTTTGATTCATTCTCCAGGAAATGGCTGAGTGGATTGGAAATAACAAATGTCACGGGAGCAGAGCATCCCAATTTATTTACCAAAGATCTACACTCCTGAACTCGCTGCAACTCTAGCTTGGTTGCACCCTTGGCATCTACCTGCCATGTAGAGAATTGGGTGCTCGTTCACAAATCCATTCTGGTTAACTACTGCCCGAGTAGTCTATTCTCAATCTGCAATTACGACTGGAAGCAAACAGCACTAATTCATGATTAATCTGCTCCCCGAAGCATAGTTTTGGCTGCAGACTTCTGCACAGCCTTGGTGCAAATGTAGGTCAAAGTGCTGAATTAAAGGCAAGCTGAGAATCACTGCCCTTGGCTAAATGTGTAACCAAAGGGTCCTGGTAAAACTGAAGACAATGATTTTCAAGGAGAAAACAATCGAACGATACATAGAAACATAGAAAATAGGTGCAGGAGTAGGCCATTCGGCCCTTCGAGCCAGCACTGCCATTCATTGTGATCATGTCTGATCATCCACAATCAGTAATCCATGCCTGCCTTCTCCTCATACCCCACTGATTCTGCTAGCCCCAAGAGCTCTATTTAACGCTTTTAAATTCATCCAGCGAATTGGCCTCCACTGCCTTCTGTGGGAGAGAATTCCATAAATTCATAACTCTCTGGGTGAAAACTTTTTTTCTCATCTCAGTTTTAAATTGCCTCCCCTTTATTCTTGACTCCCCCAACATTGGGAACATTTTTCCTGCAACTAGCCTGTCCAGTCCTTTCATCCTTCTAAATAACCAGTGAATACAAGCCCAGTCTTTGCAATCTTTCCGCATATGACAGTCCCGCCCTCCCGGGAATTAACCTCGTGAACCTACGCTGCACACCCTCAATAGCAAGGATGTCTTTCCTCAAATTAGGAGATCAAAACTGCACACAATACTCCAGATGTGGTCTCACCAGGGCCCTGTACAACTGCAGATGGACCTATTTACTCCGATACTCAAATCCTCTTGTCTTTTTCTTCTTGTGTATGGCGTGCTCAGCCTAAAGTTGTAGGACAACTTGTTCTATTTGATCTTATTTGATTGTGCACGTCAGGTGGATTGCATTCGTCGAGACAGGGTGGACCACGTGAAGGTTGCAATCTCCCACCTCAAATCCTCTTGTTATGCCAACATGCCATTAGCTTTCTTCACTGCCTGCTGTACCTGCATGTTTGCTTTCAGTGACTGGTATACAAGGACACCCAGATCTCGTTACATCTCCCTTTTTCCTATTCTGACACCATTGAGATAATAATCTGCCTCCTTGTTCTTGCCGCTAGTGGATAACCTAACATTTATCCACATTATACTGCATCTGCCATGCATCTGCCCTATTTCGGCAGACACCTGTAGTCGCCTAAAAAATCACCTAAGTGGGACAGGCCCATAACATTGCCCAGGGTGGTTGGTGCACTCGTAGAGCTAAGAATTGGCTTTGCCATTACAAATCGAGAAATAATAAAAGAGAAAATTCGCACTTCAATGGAGTGAGATTAGAAAATGTGGAATGAAGAGATCTTAGTTCTGATTTAGGAAACTCAAATTTAACAAACTCAAATTTGGATGCCAAGTAATTAGAGAGGCTGTTGGAATGTTGCCCTTCTCAATATGGAAAACAGAGTATAATGGAAGTGAAGATTTGATGTCACTTAATAGGGTGCACCTTGGAACATTGAATAGATCATAAGATCATAAAATCCTGCATGATAGGAGTAGAATTAGACCATTTGGCCCATCAAGTCTACTCCGCCATTCAATCATGGCTGATCTATCTCTCCCTCCTATCACCCTTTCTCCTGCCTTCTCCCCATAAACTCTGACTCCCGTACTAATCTAGAATCCATCTTTCGCTGCCTTAAATATATCCACTGACTTTGCCTCCACACCCTTTTGTGGCAAAGAATTCCACAGATTCACCACTCTCTGACGAAAGAAATTCCTCCTCATCTCCTTCCTAAAAGAAAGTCCTTTAATTCTAAGGCTATGACCTCTAGTTCTAAACTCTCCCACGAGTGGAAACATCCTCTCCACATCCACTCTATCCAAGCCTTTCACTATTCTGTATGTTTCAATGAGGTCCCCCCTCATTCTTCAAAACTCCAGCGAATATAGGCCCAGTACCGTCAAACGCTCATCATATGTTATCAAACATTCATCATAAACATAGTACCTATTGACATGGTATTCGTATTGTTATTGATTATTATTATTATTAGTAGTATTATCATGGAAACTTTGAAAAAACTGTACAATGAAAAACTTTACATACTATCCAGCCAGATCATATCATAGAGGTAAAGAAACAATAAACAATAAAGAAAAAAAATATATTTAAAAAAACAACAACAAAAACAAGGAACTGCAGATGCTAGTTTACAAAGAAGGACACAAGTGCTGGAGTAACTCAGCCGCTCAGGCAGCATCCGAGGAGAATATGAATAGTTCAGTTTAGTTTATTATTATCACGTGTACCGAGATACAGTGAAAAGCATTTTTGTTGCCTGCTATCCAGTCAGCAGAAAGACTATACATGATTATAACCAAGCAGTCCATAGTGGATAGATACAGGAGAAAGGGAATAACATTTGGTGCAAGATACATCCCAGTAAAGTCCGATTAAAGATAGTCCAGGGGTCACCAGTGAAGTAGATGGGAGGTGAGGACCATTCTCTGGAATTGTTGATGTTTCGGATTGGGTCGAATCAGTTTGAAGGAGGTTCCGACCCTAAACGTGAATCAGTCTGAAGAATGGCCCTGACATGAAATGTTACCTATCAATGTAATCCAGAGATACTGCCTAACCCACTGAGTTCCTCCAGCATTTTGTTTCCTTCTTCAGATCATATTCCGCATGAGTACAATCAAGGTATATCAACTACAATACATGATAGTGGTGGAGATGATAAATAAGAGCGGAACGATTGCAATGGATGAAAGTAGATTATCTTCTGGCTCCAGCACTCTAAGTGTCAGCATGCTCTAATGTCATCTCTTCGGATGGTGTTATGGTATAAACTGACCCAGCTTTGTCTGATGGGCATTCAGTGAAATCAAAAACCTGTGGACCACATGACAATATATTTTCTCTTAACATTACATCTGGCATAATATCTAAAGCCCATAGCTGGTCAGGCCGCATTTGGAATATTGTGAGCAATTTTGGGCACCATATCTGATGAAGGATGTGCTGGTTCTGGAGAGGGTTAGAAGAATGATTCCAGGAATGAGTGGGTTTACATATGATGAGCGTTTGACGGCACTGGGCCTATATTCGCTGGAGTTTAGAAGAATGAGGGGGAAGCTCATTGAAACTTACCGAATAGTGAAAGGCTTGATAAGAGTGGATGTGGAGAGGAAGTTTATAGGTTCTGGAAGCCTGAGAATTAAAGGATGTTCCTTTTCGAAGGAGATGAGGAGGAATTTATTTCGTAACTCTGTGGTATTCTTTGCCACAGAAGGCTGTGGAGGCCGAGGATATTTTTAAGGCAGAGACAGATAGATTCTTGATAAATATGGGCATCAGGGGTTGTGGGGAGAAGGCAGGAAAATGAGGTTGAGAGGAAGAGATAGATCAGCCACAATTGAACAGCAGAGTAGACGATGGGCCGAATGGCCTAATTCTGCTCCGATCACTAACGACCTTGTGACCTTATGATAATATTAAATTAAATTATGTTTAATGATTCACCCTAAAAACAACTGCATTTAACCTTGAGCAACGTAATTGATTCATAATTGAATGCTACCAGCATCAGAGTAGACTGTTCTACATTTGGGGGCAGCAGAATATAAAGGATTTCTTAGCATAATAGGGAGAAATTCTCTCAAGGGCTTTTTACTGAAACTTCATTAAATGTTCTTCTGTTACTCTGCTAATTTACAATCAGTAATATCATTGTTCCTTCAATAGTTGCTGGTCTAACCACAGTGGCGCAGTGGTAGAGTTGCTGCCTTACAGCGCTAAAGACCTGTGTTCGATGCTGACTATGGGTGCGGTCTGTGCGGAGTTTGTACGCTCTCCCCGTGACCATGTGGGTTTTCTCCGGATGCTCCAGTTTCCCACATTCCAAAAGCGTGCAGGTTTGCAGGTTGATTGGCTTTTGAGAATTTCCCTAGTGCGTAAGATAGAACTAGTGCGCAGGTGACCATTGTCAACTCGGACTCGGTGAGCCGAAGGGCCTGTTTCCGTGCTGTTTCTCTAAAATAAACGAGGGAGGATGAAGAGTGAGGAGTGAAGTATTATATTCACTGAGGATGCAGAGTGTAGATGAAAAAGTACCATCATTCAATTTAACGCATCCAAACACCAGCTCCATTTTTTTAATTTTTAAGTGAAAGTTGCACTAAATCAGGCCAACAGATCGTTGGATGGGAGAGATTTGGGCAGTGCTGCTGTTAACTCCCTGAAGAGCAAGATAGTAGAAGAGCAGTGAACCCCGCAACAGGACCCTGCTGTATGATGAAATGTGCTGTGAACTGACAAATTTGTTTAGTTTAGAGATACAGCATGGAAACAGGCCCTTCGGATCATCGATCACCCATACACACTGTCACTCCTACACACCAGGTGCAATTTACAGCAGCCAAATAACATAAACTTGCAGGTCTTTGGGATGTTGGAGGAAACCAGAGCACCCGGAGAAAACCCACGGGGTCACAGGGAGAACGTATAAACTTCATACAGATATCATCCGTAGTCAGGATCAAACCCAGGTCTCTGGTGCTATGAGGCTGAAAAAACTTGCATTGTGTGCTACTTCCTATACAGTGGTCAGGCACCAACTTGGCACTGGATTTACCACTGCGGTTGAAGCCCTCGTCTCCAATATAAGAATTAGAATTACTCCATGAACCATCTTATTATGTGACTGTAACTCAATATTTGATGGCATGATTAGTACGTTTGCAGATTGCGTTAAGGTCTTATGTTTAAGAAGGAACAGCAGATGCTGGAAAATCGAAGGTAGACAAAAATGCTGGAGAAACTCAGCAGGTGAGGCAGCATCTATAGAGCAAGGGAAACTAGGAACAATTTACGCATACACCAAGCCAATTAATCTACAAACCTGTACGTCATTGGAGTGTGGGATGAAATCGATCTCAGAGAAAACGCACACAGCTCATGGAGAGAACGTACAAACGGCGTACAGACAGCACCGGAAGTCGGGATCGAATCCCTGTCTCCGGCACTGCAACTCTACCGCTGCACCACCATGCCGCCCACGGCTTTAACGGAGATAAGTATGAGATGTTGCATTTTGTGAATTTAAACCATGGCAGAACCTTCAGAGCGAGCGGTAGGGCCCTAGGCAGTGTTGTGGAACAGTGGGATCTAGGAGTACAGATACATAGTTCCCTGAGAGTGGTGTCACAGGTATATAGAGTGGTAAAGAAACTTGTGGCACATTGGTCTTCACCAGTCAGGGTCTTAAGTATAGAAAGATAGACACAAAGAGCTGGAGTAACTCAGGCAGCATCTCCGGAGAAAAACGAATGGGTGACGTTGCAGGTCAGGAACCTTCTTCAGACTGAAATTGGGTTGTGGGGAAGGGGGCGGGGGAGAGGGGTGGAGGAAAGTCGTCTGGAGAATGGTCTTGATTCTGTAACGTTACCCATCCTTATTCTCCAGAGATGCTGGCTGACTCGCTGAGTTACTCCAGCACTTTGTGTCTATCTTTCGTATAAACCATTATCTGCAGTTCTTTGTATCTATACTGAGTATAGAATTGGGGATACTGTTCTACAAGATGTAAAGCTTTTCACTGTACCTCGGTACACGTGACAATAAACTAAACTGAACTGAACTGAACTGAAGATGTTGGTGAGGCTGCATTTAGGGTATTGTGATCTGTTTTGGTCACCCTGCTAAAGGAAAGAATATGTCTGATATGTCAGCTTTCTATAATGATCTTATAGGTTTCCGAATGAGCAAAACCAAGAGCCACCTAGATAGACACAAAATGCTGGAGTAACTCGTCTGAGTCTGAAGAAGGGTCTCGACCCGAAACGTCATCCATTCCTTCTCTCCAAAGATGCTGCCTATCCCACTGAGTTACTCCAGCATTTTCTGTCTGTTTTTGGTTTAAACCAGCATCTGCAGTTCCTTCCTACAAAAAGCGCCACCTAGTGTGTGTGTACTGAAGTGCTACTTTGCATCCTTGTGTCAAAGCTGTAATCGTCACTGCTTGCCAAGTGCTGAAGGCCATACCTGATGGGTTTCATCTGTGGCAGGTGGTGAGCAAACCAGCTCATCCTCACTGATCTCCTTATTGCCGGTGGATTGGTCCATGCCGTCAATAGTAGAAGCAACCAAGATAGTGAAATCGATGAAAGGTCAAAGTGATAGGAAGCTCGGGAACACCAATGTAAACTAAAGGGCCTGTCCCACTTAGGCGATTTTTTGGTAACTACAGGCAACTAGGCTATTTTCACATGGTCGCGGGGTGACGCCAGTATGGTCATGAGTTGTCTCCTCAAGTTGCCTAAAGAGTCGGAACATTTTTCTGGTCGCCGCTGGATTTTGAAATGTTCAAAACTTTTCGGCAACTGTGGGCTTGACGTGGCCTGTCTTCTAGTGTCCGAGGTGCTGTCGTAGGTTGTCGCCAAGGATGACGCATGTTGTCGCTAGGTGACGTTGGTTGTCGGGTGCTGACCGGTGAATTCCATCGGCGACTACCTACGTCAACCTACGTCAACCGGCGACAGGTAACGGTAGCTGAATTGTCTTCAGTTGTCTTCAGTTGTCGCCGACAGGGTCATTGCTTGTCGTAGCTTGTCGCGGGTGGACGTTGGTTGACTCCGATTGTCATAGGTTGTCGCTTGTGTGGTCGTAGTTTGTCGTAGATGTGTTCATTGGTGGACATCCTATCTCCCGACGATTGTGTCGCCGGTTGTCGGTAGCTTGCCGTAGCTTGACGTCGACTAGGTGGCAGCTTGTCGTAGACATTGTCATGGGGGGGGGGGGGGGTCCAGTCGCCGCTTTTTCGGTGACCTGCTACGACTGTGAGAGTCGCCGGCAGTCACCGAAAAAATTCCCTAAGTGGGACAGGCCCTTTAACGGTTGTATACTCCAAAGTGGTCACTCAAATTTATCTTTAGTTCCCCGAATACAACAGAGATCACGTTCTGAGTATACGCATACACAAAATGTGAAGCAACACAAATAAATTACTCCTTCATCTGGAAGAAGTGCTTAGATCCTTGGAAGATGGGAAGTAAATTTCGTTTTAACATAAAACAGACTGAAAACATAGGCAGGAATAAAATATTTTCACCGTGCTAATAAATTGCATATGATGCATAAAAGTAGCTTGATACCAATAATGATGCTAATAAAATTGTCATTTTATTTTGAAAAAATGGCTATGTTCTTGCTCTCAATAAAGTTTTATGAAGTAACTAAAACAGATCCAATTTATTATGATGTAGCGTTGTTTGAAATGGCGCTGTCTCAAATACTTGCAGCATGTGTTACTCATGAAAAACAACTACATCATTGTAAATAAGACCGTCAGATGCTAAATCTTCACGGTTCCATTACTCTGTGGTTATGAGCAATTAATTCAAGGGTCAAATCCGATTACTGCATCCGACACAGCATTATAGGTGGGAGGTGGATTTAAGGTGACAGCTCTAACTGCAGAGGCTTCCATTTCATGTTGATTCAATCTGTGCATGATCTGCAAGAGGCTAAAGGAAACAATTAGAGCAACTCGAGCCACTGAGACCATTCCTGAGCAGACAAAGGCTCTTGATTTCTGGCACAGTTTGGAATGTCATAAGGCTATTATCCCATTACATGCTTCTGTGGATGCTTTGATGTATTGCTAAACACATGAATTGATTGTGCCTGCTGCTAATACACAATGTGAAGAATATGCAGGAAGCAAAATGCAGAGCATACTGAAAAGGAAAAGGTGCAAGTTCCTTCAGACATGTAATGCACAACATTTTTAATTGGAGAGCAAATCATACAGCCTGAAAAACAAATTATTACTAGAGTAAATGGTTAACGCCAACTTAGCTCTTAATTGTTCAAATGATTTGTAATGGTAATATCAGCTTCATGGAAAGTGTTACTTATAAATTCATGAGTTCATAGTTTATAGGAGCAGAATTAGGTCATTCGGCCCATCAAGTCTACTCCGCCATTCAATCTTGTCTCATCTATCGTTCCCTCTCAACCCGATTCTCCTGCCTTCTCCCCCTAAACCTTGATACCCGAACTAATTAAGAATCTGTTAATCCCAGCCTTAAAAATATCCATTGACTTGACGTCCACTGCTTTTTGTGGCAATGATTTCCACAGATTCACCACCCTCTGACTAATGAAATCTATCCTCATCTTCTTTCTAAATGTACGTCATTTTATTCTGGGGCTATGGCCTCTGGTCCTAGACTATCCGACTAGTGGAAACATTCTCTCCACAACCACTCTATCCAGTCTTTTCACTATTCACTTACAATATATATATAAATGATTTGGACAAAAATGTTAGCGGTCTGATTAACAAGTTTGCAGAAGACATAAAAACTGGTGACATTGTGGTGAGTGAGAAAGGTCAAAGATTATAGCAGGACAGATCATTTGGAAATTCAGAAGACAAATGGCAGATGGAGCATAATGAAGAGAAGTGTGAGGTAGTGTATTTTAAGGTATTAAGTATAAGAGGAAAGTAGACAGTAAATGGCAGGACCTTCAGGATGCACAGAGGGATGTTGACGTCCAAAGTTCCTGAAAATGCCAATAGGGTGATAAAGAAGACAAACACCATGCTTGCATTATTGGTCATGTCATGGAGTGTAGGAGTTGGCAAGCCATGCTGTAGCCGTGGTGCCGCGTGTATCCTCTGGAAGCAGGCCTGGCTCGCCTGCCACGGAACCGGGAAACTCATCCCCAAGAGACGAGCCGCCTTACCCTGCCTGGCCCCGATTGCCAGAGAGGAGGGTGAAGAGATCCAAGATGGCAGCGGTGGTGGGCGGACACAAGGAACAGAGGGCTGGTCAACGGATCGGCTGTGGGAAGCAGTTCAGGGCACCTCACTGGGTGCGGGGGCCACTGGAGGCCCTGCAACAACTTGGGGCTCGGCTGGATCGGGCGCTGCTCCAAGACGCCGAGAGCACGGACTGAACGCAACCTACGGCTACATGGCACAACAGTGGAGAACACCAACAACTACGCTTGGCTAGGCCGACCCTGCAACGCCACCAGGGCAATGGGCCTTCACGGTCAGGTTACGAACTCTACATGTATAACATAGAAACATAGAAAATAGGTGCAGAAGTAGGCCATTCGGCCATCACCGCCATACAATATGATCATGGCTGATCATCCAAAATCAGTACCCCGTTCCTACTTTTTCCCCATATCCCTTGATTCCGTTAGCCTTAGAGCTCTTTCTAACTCTCTCTTGAAAACATCCAGTGAATTGGCCCCCACTGCCTTCTGTGGCAGAGAATTCCACAGATTATGACTGCGACTTGAAAATGGTACCAAACCTGCCAACTCTTGTACGTACACTCTGCCTATACACTTGTACTGAATCTAAGATGTGCTTATAGTAATACTTTCATTGAACTGCATGCAAAAACAGAATTGCACTGTACCTGAGTACATGTGCCAATAATAAATACCATTGAACCATTGAGTTGCATTAAGCTTAGTTTACATTTACTCAATCTACATTTGGAGTATTGTGTCCAATTCACATTGCTGCCTTGTAGGAAGAATGTGAAGGCCTTGGAAATGGTGCAGAAGAGGTATAGCATTGATATTGGATTTGTTACAGTCTTGTGTACTGAGATACAATGAAAAGCTTATTGTTTTATGTGCTTGGCGTCATGTTTAAGGCAGACATTGTGGGCCAAAGGGCCTGTTCCTGTACTCTACTGTTCTTTGTTCTGCGTTAACTATACATTACTCTGGTGAAATCACACTTGGAGTATTGTGTGCACTTCTGGCCACCTAGCTATGGGAACAATATCAATCAGCCAGAAAGGTGTAGAAAAGATTTGCAAAGAATATACTGGAACTGGAGGGTTTGAGTTATAAGAAGAGCCTCGAAGGGGCTGGGGCTTTTTTTTGTCCCTGGAGCGTAAGAGGCCAAGAAGCATGTAAATTCATGAAGGCCACAGATAAGATGAATGGTCAGAGCCTTTATTCCAGGGTAGAGGACTTTAAAACAGGAGGACAGTATCAAAGGACCCCCTCAGCTGTATCCACCTATCACTTGTCAGGCTTTGTGCTGCCCCCACCCTCTCTTCCAGCTTTCTTTCACCCCCAGCACCACAAACAGTCTGAAGAAGTGTCCCGACCAGAAAGGTCACCCATCCATGTCTCTAGAAAAGCTGCCTGATCTGCCGAGTTGTTCCAGCACCTTGTATCATGTTTGATAAACCAGCAGCTGCAATTCCATGTGTCCCCTGAAAATGGAGCACAGTGGTTTAAGACGAGAGGGGAAAGATTTAAAGAGGACCTGAATTAATGAATTTAAAAAAACATGAATGTAACATAGGAAGCCTTTGGAACTTCAGATGCTGGTTTAAACCCAAGATAGACACAAAATGCTTGAGTAACTCAGCGGGACATGCAGCATATCTGGAGAGAATGAACGGGTGACGTTTCGGGTCGAGGGTCTCGGTTACATCCTCTGTTACATTCCCGACCCGAAACATCACCCATTCCGTCTCTCCAGAGATGCTCCCTGTCCCATAGGTTAATTAGCCTCTGAAAATTGCCCCTTGTATGTCTTTGGCAAGTGCCCCCAGCGCGTCTTTGGCAAGTGGGAGGAAACTGGAGAACACAAAGGAAATCCATGTGGTTACAGGGAGAACGTGCAAACTCCACACAGCCAGCTTCTGGGCTCAAGATTGAACCTGGGTATCTGGCACTGTGACGCAGCAGCTCTACCAGCTGCACCACTGTTCTTTGATATCTTTGAAATTACCTAAGAATCAAATTAAAGCATGTTGTATGGAACATGGTTCATTTCTCCCTGGTGATAAAATAAAGCAGGAATTATGCCCCATAGATATAAATTAAGTCCCTGATCTCTGATCAGTACCTTTCTGTTAAACAAGCCATAATTTAGTGCTGGAAGCCAATAAACTCAAAGAAATATTTAAAGTAAAATCTCAGAAACTTAACAGCATGTCTAAAAGTATTCCCTGTGAAATAATGTCACATTCTCTGCCTCAAGCCCTCGTAAAGTCGAGCATGCCATGTGTTCAAGCGGTTCCCAACAATTAAACGGCATGGCATGCTGATTTATTCAATAATCCTGACACGCAGATGCATTGTAATGCAAAGATAGACACAAAAAGCTGGAGTAACTCAGCGGGGACAGGCAGCATCTCTGGAGAGAAGGAATGGATGACATTTCATGTCCGGACCCGAAATGTCACCCATTCCTTCTCTCCAGAGATACTGCCTGGCCCGCTGAGTTACTCCAGCTTTTTGTGTCTATCTTCGGTTTAAACCAGCATCTGCAGTTCCTTCCAATGCATCGGAACCTGGCTGCAAGACTGCATGCTGATTCACAGGATAAAGCTGCAGGTTTTACACATGCAAATTATTCTGATCTCTCTAGTGCAAGGGTTCCCAACCTGGAATAAATTTACCCCCAGGGGCTAAATTTCACCTACCCAGGGGTAAATTTGTTGATTCTGGATTTGTTAAAAACAGTATTTTAAAATGTCCCCTTTGTCGGTTGCTTTATTATGGTAGAAGTGTCAACTCAAATTACTGAACAAAACAGGGTTGGGGGTAAATTTACTTTCGAAAAGTTGCCAGGGGGTAAACGGGAGGAGAAAGGTTGGGAACCTCTGCTCTAGTGCCTAGCATTTGATTTTGTGTAATGGTACAATGAGTGTGATAGAGGAACTATCACAGGCTTCTATATTTAAAGGAAAATGCAACTAGCTTTCGACGTAGTTTCATCCATTTTATTCTATTGCATAAAAACTATTGTTATTTGCTCAACCTGTATATGTCATGATTGTTTCTTTACTTCATAGGGCATAATAAAAAAGAACAGCGCAGCATTTGGTCCATATCTCTCTAAATCTTTCTTAGTTTAGTTCAGAGATACAGCACGGAAACAGGCCCTTTGGTCCATCGAGTCTGCGCCAACCAGCAACCCACGCACACTATCACTATCCTACACACACTAGGGACAATTTACATTTATACCAAGCCAATTAGACTACAAGCCTGTACGTCTTTGGAGTGTGAGAGGAAACCAGAGCACCCGGAGAAAACCAACGTGGTCACTGGGTGAACGTACAAACTCTGTACGGACAGCACCCATAGTCAGGTCTCTGGTGCTTTAAGGCAGCAACTCTACTGCTGCGCCGTCATTGTACCTGTCCAGATATTTAGCATGACCTTTCAACCTTTTCAATCTATCCCTCTAGAAATAAATCTAAATATTAGTTTGCTATTATTGACCTTGGATTTGGCCTCATTTCCCCTTTCTGTTGCTTGTAGTCATTTGTACAATTTTAATCTTCGATTCCCCATTTTCTCTAACTCAATTAAATTTTTATTTTTAGACAATAGACAATAGACAATAGGTGCAGGAGTAGGCCATTCAGCCCTTCAAGCCAGCACCACCATTCACTGTGATCATCCACAATCAGTACCCCATTCCTGCCTTCTCCCCATATCCCTTCACTCCGCCATCTTTAAGAGATCTATCTAACTCTCTCTTGAAAGCTTCCATAGAATTGGCCTCCACTGCCTTCTGAGGCAGAGAATTCCACAGATTCACAACTCTCTGTGTGAAAAAGTTTTCCTCATTTCCGTTCTAAATGGCTTACCCCTTATTCTTAAACTGTTGCTCCTGGTTCTGGACTCTCCCAACATCGGGAACATGTTTCCTGCCTCTAACGCGTCCAAACCCTTAATAATCTTATACGGTTCAATAAGATTCCCTCCCATCCTTCTAAATCCCAGAGTATACAAGCCCAGCCGCTCCATTCTATCAACAATTATCAGCATATTAAATGTATGCCTTCCGTATATTTCTTAATCAAACTGCTCTTCCGCACATTTAGGTATGGTGAGTTAATCCATTAATTACATATATTTCTGTAAGTTTATTTCTGTCTTATCCATAAGTTGTTGCAGTCTTCCTCTGGTTTAAGTACCTCAACGCCAAATTTAATGACATTGTGATTTTGATACCCAATTCTGAATTATACGTGTGAACTGTAAGTAATTAAATCATTGTAGCTCAACTAGATGGTTCAAACATTTCCCATATATACACACCACTAAACAACAGTGAAACATACCCTTGATATGGATAGAGGCCATTTTTTGTTGTTAATTATGTTGGACAGCATTCAAAATCAATGTTTTCCGCATAAATCAAATTAGCTCTGTCATTACGTTCTAATGGAAGTGCAATTATGCGAAGAAGACAGTTAAAATTACAGAATGTCAATGATGAAAGCAAGTGTTCTGGAATCAAGCACTGAGGTAGAGTCATAGATTCATACAGTGTGGAAACAGGCCCTTCGGCCCAACTTGCCCACACCAGCCAACATATCCCAACTACACTAGTCCCATCTACACTAGTCCCACTCGCCTGCATTTGGCCCATCTATCCTTATATAACTATAAAACTCTGATCTTGGATGGGTGTGTGGGTGTATTTATTTGTTTGTGTGTGATCACATTTTCTCCAAAAAACGACGCGCTAACGGCGACATCTTTACATATTCCGATAGAGATTTATGCCGTGAAGTAAAAGATTGCCTAATCTGAAAATTTCATGCATTATTTCTTAAGTTTTTAATCCAAATGTTCAAGAATCTGAAATAACTTTGATCGGGTGATTCGGTGATCGCTGGTCGGCAGGGACTCAGTGGGCCGAAGGGCCTGTTCCCACCCAGTATCTCTAAATTCTAAAGTAGAGTAAAGTGAATAAGGAATTTCATTGCATCCTGGCATTATATATGACAATCAACTAATCTAATATCTTGCAGTATCACTAATCTAATCTAACCTCATGGTGTATTACCAAATTAAAAATAAATTCAAAACCTTATCTGAAGAAGGGTCTCGACCCGAAACGTCACCTATTCCTTCGCTCCATAGATGCTGCTTCACCCGCTGAGTTTCTCTAGCAATTTTGTCTACCTTCAAACCCTTATCTTGTGATTTAAAGCATCTCCAATGTGAGAGTTCTTTGAATTTCTAAAAAAACCTATGTTAATTAAATAAAGTTTAGGTATCTCTAACCATCTAACATACTTTCCCTTGAATAAATGTTATCAAAGTGTTCACATATCCACCTTTGTTAATTTCAACTCAAATTCATTTTAAAAGGAATATCAAATTACTAATCTGTCGTGTGTGCATATTTAATTGCTCAAATAGCCTAGAGTGCTAAATGTATACATGTTTCCATTCTACAACAGCTGCATTGTGAAAGCAAGCAGCTACAAATAAGGCATCTGATTATGTTACCAAACTGTACACCTTAGTGCCTTTCTCAGATGAGCACACAACCACATTTCTTTTCTCTGTTTTTCTTTTTATATGATAATTTAGCATCTGTCACAATTATCCATGTCCTGCATTTCTACCCTCATTCCCTCTCTCCCCAGATGGAGCCAGTTCCCCTGCTCCTCACCTTTCACCCTAGCAGCCTCTGCATACAACACATCATTCTCCAACATTTCTGTCACCATCAACAGTGATCCGACCGCCAGTCACATCTTCCTGTTGCCACCCCTTCTCCGCTTCATAAGTTCATACATTCGTAAGTGATAGGAGCAGTTAGGCCATTCGGCCCATCAGGTCGACTCCACCAGTCAGTCATGGCTGATCTATCTTTCTCTCCTTACCCCGTTCTCCTGCCTACTCCCCATAACCCCTGACACCAATACCAATCAAGAATCTATCTATCTCTGCCTTAAAAATATCCATTGCCTCCACAACCTTCTGTGACAATGAATTCCACTTCCCCATAGAGACCACTCGTTCCACAACCCCTTGATTTACTCATCCCTTCCTACCCAAACTGTCTCATCAGTCCCATCGTGTTCATCAATCAGTCTTAGTTGACATAACCCTACCTTCCCCTCAATCCCTCCATGTGCTATACTGCTCTATTTCCCACAACCTCCTACCCCCACCATACTAGTTTAAACGGACCCAAGAGCACTAGCAAACCTCTTTGCAACAATATTGGTGTCCGTCCACTTTAGATGCAACCTGTCCTTCTTGTACAGATCTCATCTGCCCTGGAAGAGAATCCAATAGTGCCCATACTTGAAGCATAATATCATTGACCACATATTCATTTATACTTTCTTCCTGCTGTGGAGGGCCCTGGTGAGATTGCACCTGGAGTATTGTGTGCAGTTTTGGTCTTCTAATTTGAGGAAGGACATTCTTACTATTGAGGGAGTGCAGCGTAGGGCGTAGGTTAATTCCCAGGATGGCAGGACTGACATATGATGAAATAATGGATCGACTGGGCTTACATTCACTGGAATTTAGATCTTATAGAAACGTAAAATTCTTAAAGGATTGTACAGGCTGGATGCAGGAAAAATGTTCCCGATGTTCGGGGAGTCCAGAACCAGGGGTCACAGTTTAAGAATAAGGGGTAGACCATTTAGGACTGAGATGAGGAAAACCCTTTTCAGCCAGAGAGTTCTGAATCTGTGGAATTCTCTGCTACAGTAGTCCGTGGAGGCCACTTCACTGGATATATTCAGGAGAGAGATAGATATAGGTCTTGGGTCTAACAGAATCAAGGGATATGGGGAGAAAGCACGAACAGGGTACTGCTTCTGGATGATCAGCCATAATCATATTGAATGGCGGTGCTAGCTCGTGTGTAATTATGCTCCTAGATCCCCCCCCCCCTTAGTATAGTTCAATAAAACACTGTCAAGCACCGGATCACTATTCTTTATTCTTTCCAACAATAACAAACTCCCTTTACAATACCTAACCACCGCGGGTCCGATCCTTGTCTCTGCTCATTCAAGCCCTTCAGCCTCGTGCAAGCAGACACCTCCAAAAGGTAACGCAGTCCAGAGCGCCCCTCCAGAAGATCGACTCTGATCCTCCTGGGTACCACTCATTATAGGTCATCGGACCCTGTGGGGGTAGAAGCCTCTACAAACCAATCACAGATATCGATTACATTATACTGTTATTGACAGTTCCCTAACCCAATTACAATGTACCCCATTACAATGTTTCTACAGAAGCTTCTGGAAGGAAGCCAGTTCACCAAGGTAATGCAACATTTTCCCAGGTTGTATAAACAATTCAAACAAAGTTTCACACTTCAGCCAATCATCAAACAGCAGTACAAACACCCTGCAACATTATTAACAGTATTTACAACTCCCCCTTATTTGGCCAATCCTGACTATGCATTGGCAACACCTCTGAGCTCTTCTGCAAAGTCTTCATGAATTTTAACAAAGGAAAGGACATCTGGACCTCACCTTATCAAACTGGAGTCCAGACTTTATGGCGCCAGCTCACAACTTGTAACTTTTCACAGAAAGAGGCCAAGCAGGCCCTGCAAATGCAAAGATCCTCCATTTTATAACACCTCTAATTTGGCTAATATTAACACCTGCACCTACTTTCTATGTTTCTGTTGAGCATGAAAGTAGTTTGATGAGAATGACCAGGATCCTTTCCCAAATGGCTGCAAACCTACACCTTGAATCATAATGTGGACCATCCATCGAGAGGCAAACTAGACAAGGCCTTCACTGAACACTCAAACAGAAATGCAGGGAGCAACATCAACTACTATACACGGTTTTCATGCCCTCATTAAAGCCATTGGCTCCATCAACTGGAAAAGGTCTGTGAACACGCTCCTTAAATTCTACTGTCCATGAAAATTCAGCGGTGGTAGATGGTAGAGAAACTCCTCTATAGTCACCATTATGAACATTTCCTTTCTTGAAGATGGTCACAATCAATGCATCTTTGGGGTCCCTGGTATATTGCGATGAAGTGTACCAGGGGACCTCAGATGTGCCATGATCATGACCATCTTCAGGAAAGGAGATGTCCACTATTCTTCAGCATAGGCGTAATTGAGTGGTTGCCATATGCAATTTGAACCTTGAAGGTTAGCTTGGGGAATTGTGTGCAGGTGTGGGAAGTAGTCATATACATCTGAAAGAGGAGGTTGGGGTCATGTTTAAGTGATTGGGTGGGTGGTCATTATTACAGTCGATCCATTGGCTCTGCATTGGGGATTGTCGAGGGATGAAGATGGCCTTGAAATGGCATCTCTGCGATCTCCTGGTATATTGTGATGAAGAGCTTATGTTACAATATATCAGGAAACCTTAGAGATGCCATGACCATGGCTATCTTCTTCCATGAGGAACCCCAATTCTGAGCCCTACATCGACTGTAATAGTGATCACCCCACCCAGTCACTCACACGTGATGCTGGCCTCCCTTTGTCAAATGTTTACAACTTCTTCCACGTACCTGCACATCATTCTCCAAGCTAACCTTCAAAGTTCAGATTGCAAATCACAACCGTTCAATGATGTTCAAGATCCAAGATCCAACCACTCCTCCCCCCTCAGTTCAGTTCAGTTTAGTTTATTGTCACGTGGACTGGGGTACAGTAAATAACTTTTGTTGCGTGTTAATCAGTCAGTGGAAAGACTATACATGATTACAATCAAGCCATTTACAGTGTATGAAAGTACTGCAGATGCTGATTTAAAACGAAGATAGACACAAAATGCTGGAGTAATTTAGCGGGACAGGCAGCATCTCTGGAAAGAAGGAATGGGTGACATTTGGATGAAGGAATGGGAACAGCTTACACCCCAATGGTATGAACATTGACTTCTCTAACTTCAAGTAACCCTTGCGTTCCCTCGCTCTCCACCCTCCCCCCCCCCTTCCATGTTCTCCGACCAGTCTTCCTGTCTCCGACTACATTTTATCTCTGTTTGCTTTGTCGTTACCATTTTCCTAGTTAACAATGAGCTATTCTACATTTTCCTTGATCTCTATTCCCATTGCCCTGTTCTCGCACCTTCACACTTCCTTATCTATAACTTCCCCATCACCCTCCCACATGACGTCAGTCTGGAGAAGGGTCTCGACCTGAAACGTCACCCATTCTTTCTCTCCAGAGATGCTGCCTGTCCTACTCCAGCATTTTGTGTCTATGTAAGCCATTTGCAGTGGTTGATTACCAAGCCCTCTTTGGGCTTTGATTAACTGCAAAGGCCACCCAGACACCCACGACTTACTGGGCCTCAAGGCAAATGGAAGAATAGATGGTTGAGTGGCATTAGTGGGCGTGAAGTGTTGAAAGGTCCAATCCATTGAAGGCAGTGCCGTGAGTCTCATGCAGTGGTGGGAGGTGGGAAAGTACACACATTACACATTATGTCCCACTGTGCATAATCTTCTGTGGCACGGAACCAGTTGCAGTAATTTTAATCTTTGAGATGGATGCTAAAGATTTATATGCGTGACGACAGATGTAATTTCCAACCTTATTTATTGCAGTGATGTGTGCCACCTTATCATCTGTCCAATTAATTAGTGAATAATCTCATCCTGTCATTTTATTAGTGGACACGCTCATCAATTCCCATTAGTTTGGGCACTTCCTTGGCACTAATCTCTCCACTGACATCGATTCATAGGAAACTTGGTCTCTACGGCTGGTAACAGGAGCAACCCTGGAGAAACTCACAGGATGGTATATAAATGATTGATTTACTTTATTGTTAAAGTCTGGAAAACAGCCACAATGTGATACTTAAAATATAATGCATTTGGACTCTTTTACATTTCAATGCGAGGTGAAATAAGCTTTCCGTTAATAATTACTAAGAGGGGCACTACTGTCTTGAGATTTTAACCGATAAAATATTCAGGATTCTGCTCTCAAATGATATGTCTCAGAATCCATTAAGGGGGTGATTTGTGTAATCTTTGCATCTATTTGGATAATAGTCATTAAGAATGAGTAAATCGAGTTGATTTACAGCTGATTTTTCTTTCTCCTTTGCTTGCATGTCAGTGATAAAATCCAGCACTCCTACTCAACAATGTCATGCTCTATTTCTTCCACAGTCATGTGGTTCAAAACAAAATGCCCTGCTGATAACTTGTGAGCTAGCTGCCTTCCAGCAATTAGTTACTCACGGTACTCTGGAGCTGTTTTAAAGCACTTTAGCCAGTGAGTTGGGGGTAGGTGCCGCAGAATGGCTGACACAGTACAATTTTTGAACAGGGTGCCAGAGATATTTTAATTATAGATGGATGAGTTGGTTGAACGACTGAGCTGAGGAAACTTTGTGCCTAGAAATTGGTGCATTGGACCCTGTCAATCATCAAGAGGTCCAAAATGGCACCCAAGCCAGGGGACCCTTTGTGTTTAAGAAAGAACTGCAGATGCTGGGACATCTGGAAACATCACCCATTCCTTGGCAGTAATTAGAAGGCTTTGGATGCTTTCGAGAGAGAGTTAGGTAGAACTCTTAAAGATACTGGAGTCAAGGGATATGGGAAGGAGGCAGGAATGGTATGATCAGCCATGATGTGATCATGGCTGATCATACTGTGATTCAGCCATGATCACAGTGAATGGCAGTGCTGGCTCGAAGGGCCGAATGGCCTACTCCTGCACCTATTGTCTTTTGTCTATTGTCTGTTGTCAAAATATTAGATTAACATTAAAGATAGACACAAAATGCTGGAGTAACTCAGCGGGACAGGCGGCATCACTGGAGAGAAGGAATGGGTGACGTTTCGGGTCGAGACCCTTCTTCAGACTAGTTTAGATTAACATTACTGTGTCTGCTATCTTTTATAATACACTATCAGAGTATTCAGTAACTGTCCTTTTGCTTCCTTTTAGTTTTGATATAGACAATGATTGAAGTGATTTACTTTCTTGTTGGTTCACGGAACCGGGATGACAGCAAAGTCTGTCTCTCAGCTGCTGTGATCATGGACTATAAGAACTGACAGAAACACAAAATTGGACGTAGTAAGTGAAAAATGTAGCAATCCCTGTCACTGTACAGAGATCAGTGTTGTAAAGTACTTGAATCATTCCTACTGCTTTCATATCACGGTTAAATCTGGTTGAATAAGCTCTCTTAAAGTCTGAGTGCCCAGCAGAAGGTCATAGAGTTATACAGCATGGAGACAGGCCCTTCGGCCCAACTTGTCCATGCCAACCAAGATGCCCCATCTAGGCTATCCAAAACGTCACCTATTCCTTTACTCCAGGCATGGTGTCAAATCCGCTGAGTTACTCCAGATTTTTGTGTCTATCTTCTCTCTAAACCTTTCATATCCATGTAACTGTCCATCTGTCTTTTAAATATTGTTATTGTACCTGCCTCATCTACCTCCTCTAGCAGCCCATTCCATATACCCACCATCTTATGTGTGAAAATGTTGTCCTTTAGATTGCTATTAAATCATTCCCCTTTCACCTTAAGCCTTTGTCAATAGAAAATAGACAATAGACAATACGTGCAGGAGTAGGCCATTTGGCCCTTTGAGCCAGCACCGCTATTCAATGTGATCATGGCTGATCATCCCCAATCAGTACCCCGTTCCTGCCTTCTCCCCATATCCCCTGACTCCGCAATTTTTAAGAGCCCTATCTAGCTCTCTCTTGAAAACATCCAGAGAACCTGACTCCACCGCCCTCTGAGGCAGAGAATTCCACACTCACCACTCTCTGTGAGAAAAGGTGTTTCCTCGTCTCTGTTCCAAATGGCTTACTCCTTATTATTAAACTGTGGCCCCTGGTTCTGGACTCCCCCAACATCGGGAACATGTTTCCTGCCTCTAGCGTGTCCAAACCCTTAACAATCTTATATGTTTCAATGAGATCCCCCCCATCCTTCTAAACTCCAGTGTACAAGCTCCATTCTCTCAGCATTTGACAGTCCCGCCATCCCGGGAATTCTTGTAAGCCTACACTGCACTCCCTCAATAGCAAGAATGTCCTTCCTCAAATTAGGGGACCAAAACTGCAGACAATACTCCAGGTGTGGTCTTACTAGAGCTCTGTACAACTGCAGAAGGGCCTCTTTGCTCCTATATTCGATTCCTCGTGTTATAAAGACCAACATGCCATTCGCTTTCTTCACTGCCTGCTGTCCCTGCATGCTTACTTTCATAGACTGATGTACAAGGACCCCCAGACCCCGTTGTACTTCCCCTTTTCCCAACGACGCCATTTAGATAGTAATCTGCCTTCCTGTTTTTGCTACCAAAGTGGATAACCTCACATTTATCCGCATTAAACGTCATCTGCCATGCATGTGCCCACTCCCCCAACCTGTCCAAGTCACCCTGCATTCTCATAGCATCCTCCTCACAGTTCACACTGCCACCCAGCTTTGTGTCATCTGCAAATTTGCTAATGTTACTTTGAATCCCTTCATCCAAATCATTGATGTATATTGTAAATAGCTGCGGTCCCAGCACCGAACCTTGCGGTACCCCACTAGTCACTGCCTGCCATTCTGAAAGGGACCCGTTAATCCCTACTCTTTGTTTCCTGTCTGCCAACCACTTCTCTATCCATGTCAGCACTCTACCCCCATTACTCCCTCTTAAATATAGCCAATGAACTGGCCTCAATTACCTTCTGTGGCAGAGAATTCCAGAGATTCACCACTCTCTGTGTGAAGGCACTGTGTGTGTAGGAGGGAAGAGAGACTAAGCAGAATACATCGGTCTTATTGTGTGTGGGGGGAGAAAGAGAGAGGTGGGGGGAGAAAGAGAGAGGTGGGGGGGGAGAAAGAGAGAAATGGGGGAGACGTATATACACACACAAAGCAGAGTTTTACTGTGTATGTGGGAGACACAGATTGACTGAGCACATACCTCGGTCTTACTGTGTGTGGGAGAGGGGGAGAAAGTGACGTACACTCACAGAGGCAGAGTCTCTCAGCCTGTGTGAGAGGGAAGGAGGGAGAGAGAGAGACACACACACAAGGTGGATGTGAAATCTCACCTGCCTGTTTCAGTGACAGGCACCCGCAGCCAGTGAATGAAGACACCCCCATCTGTCTCCACCCTCTCTCCTCCCTCCCCCCCCCCCCACCTTTCCCTCCCAACTCCAGTCCCGTCCCGATCCCCTGGGAAACTGAAGGGAGCGACAATCAACTGCTGCCTGCCCGCTGAGTTCCCACGGTAGACTCACGATACACTAAGGTAAACGCACAGGCCACTACGTTCTTACAACGGGTTAAAATGTTTCAATTCTTAACCACAAGAGTAAATTTGACTCGTGGAAAACTTTAAACATGTTTGATATTTTTCAAGAGTTGAGAAGTTTCACGGGTACCTGCCGTTAGCGCCACGAGTCTCTAAGTTGCGTCCACGAGTTCCGACGTTACAGCTACGTTAATCTACGTTATTACCACGAGTTTTAACTCGGGGTACCTCGTGTGTCAACTCGCACCGTGAGACGGGGGTTTAATGTGGATTTCCTTCTGTTCCTCTGTCACCCCAGATCCACTGGCAACTACTATATCAGGAAGATTGTTTGTGTCCTCCTTAGTGAAGACAGATCCAAAGTACCTGTTCAACTCATCTGCCATTTCCTTGTTCCCCATAATAAATTCACCTTTTTCGGTCTTCAAGAGTCCAACTTTGGTCTTAACTAATTTTTTTCTCTTCACATACCTAAAGCTTTTACTATCCTGCTTTATATTCTTGGCTAGCTTACCTTCGTACCTCATCTTTTCTCCCCGTATTGTCTTTTTAGTTACCTTCCCGGAGATGTGATCACATTTTCAGATCACATTCTCCGGGCTCTGCAGTCTACCACCGATGGAGCTGGAAGCCTCCTCGGACTGACTTTGAGCCCTATCGCCTTAACATCGGAGCTGATCCCTTGCCTGGGATCGCTTCCATCGCAGCCTGCACTTACCATCAAGCTCGCAGTCAGTAGAGGCTGAATCGGGAACTCCAACGTCGCGGAAGGTTCACCAGCCCCGACGCGAGGTTCGATCGTCCAACGCGGGAGAGCTGACATCCCCCGATGCAGGAGCTGATCACCTCGACGCGGAGGGCCCGAACGCCGCCGGCTACGGGAGTTAAGATCATCTCGTCAACGAGGTCTCGAGGCCCAAGGAAGAACTAAGGGGAAGGACTTGAACTTTATTTCGCCTTCCATCACAGTGAGGAATGTGTAGGAGTCACTGTGGTGGATGTTCATGTTAAAATGTGTTTTTGAAGTGATCTGTTACTTTTAATTGTATGACTGACCTGGCCAATGAAATTCCTCGTATGTTGCAAAACATATTTGGTGAATAAAGTGTGATTCTGATTGATTCTGATTCTGAAATAGGCCCAGTGCCGTCAAACATTCTCATGATTTCATAAACCGTAAGGTCACCCCGTGATCTTACCCCGTGATACACCGTAAGATCACCAAGAAATAAAATCCTAGCTTTCCCAATCTTTCCCTCTGCAACAATCTTTCCCTGGCAACATCTTCATAAATCTCATCTGCACTCTTTCGAGCTTAATGACACCTGCCTATGTTCCATGAGCAAAACTGAATACAATACTTGAAATGTCATCTCACCAAAATCTTTTACAACTGTAACATAATGTTACAATTTCTATACTTAATACCCTGACTGATCAAGGCAAATGTACCATAAGCCTTCCATACATCCCTACCCCCTATCTACCTGTGGTGCCACTTTCAGGGAACTGTGGGTAGACAAAAATGCTGGAGAAACTCAGCGGGTGAGGCAGCATCTATGGAGCGAAGGAATAGGCGACGTTTCGGGTCAAGACCCTTCTTCAGACTGTGGGGGTGGGGGGGACGGGAAGAAGAAAGGAAGACGCGGAGAAAGTGGGCTGTGGAAGAGCTGGGAATGGCAGGGGAAGGAGGGAGAAAGCAAGGACGACCTGAAATTGGAGAAGTCAATGTTCATACCACTGGGGTGTAAACTACCCAAGCGAAATATGAAGTGCTGCTCCTCTAATTTGCAGTGGGACTCACACTGGCCATGGACAGAAAGGTCGGATTCGGAATGGGAGGGGGAGTTGAGTGTAGAGCCACTGGGAGATCTGGTTGGTTAATGCAAACTAAGTGGAGGTGTTGGGCGAAGCAATCACCAAGCCTGCTCTTGGTCTCACCAATGTAGAGCAATTGGCACCTAGAACAGCGGATGCAATAGATGAGGTTGGAGGAGGTGCAGGTGAACCTTTGCTCACCTGGAAAGACTGCTTGGGTCCTTGGGTGGAGTCGAGGGAGGAAGGTAAAGCGACAAGTGTAGCATTTCCTGCAGTTGCAAGGGATAGTACCAGGGGAGGAGGTGGTTTGGGTGGGAAGTGACAAATTGATTGGGGAGTTACAGAGGTCTCTGCGGAAAGACGAAAGGGGAGGAGATGGGAAGATGTGGTCAGTGGTGGGCTCCTGTTGGAGGTGTCGAAAATGTCGGAGGATTATCTGTTGTATGTGACGACTGGTAGGGTGGAAGGTGAGGACAAGGGGGACTGTCCTTGTTACGAGTGGGGGGACGGAATGTGAGAGCGGAGCTACGGGATATAGAGAGACCCTGGTGAGAGCCGCATCTATAGTCGAAGAGGGAAACCCCCGTGAGGTCATC
Organism: Amblyraja radiata; assembly: GCF_010909765.2. Lineage (NCBI taxonomy): Eukaryota > Metazoa > Chordata > Chondrichthyes > Rajiformes > Rajidae > Amblyraja > Amblyraja radiata. Next base: position 60,094,326 of record NC_045959.1, read on the forward strand.
TCTGATGCCCTGGTTTGGAACACCTCATCCCGGGTGCAGATGCGGCGTAGGCGGAGTAATTGGGAGTAGGGGATAGAGTCCTTACAGGAAGCAGAGTGGGAAGAAGTGAAGTCCAGATAGCCATGGCCGTCAGTGGGTTTGTAGTAGATGTCGGTCATTAGTCTGTTACCTGCGATGGAGATAGTGAGGTCTAGAAACGGTAGGGAGATGTCGGAAATGGTCCAGGTGAATTTGAGTGCCGGGTGGAAGTTAGTGGTGAAATGGATGAAGTCAGTGAGTTCTGCATGGGTGCAGGAGGTAGCACCAATGCAGTCGTCAATGTAGCAGAGTTCTGGGATAGGGCCACGGTACGCCTTGAACAAGGATTGTTCGACATACCTTACAAAGAGGCAGGCATAGCCGGGGCCCATGCGCATGCCCATAGCTACTCCTTGTATTTGGAGGAAATGGGAGGAGTCAAAGGAAAAGTTGTTGAGCATAAGGACCAGCTCCGCTAGGCGGAGGAGAGTTTCAGTAGACAGAGATTGGTTGGTTCTGCGGTCGAGTAAGAAATGGAGGGCTTTAAGACCCTCCTGGTGGGGGATGGAGGCGTAGAGTGACTGGACTTCCATGGTGAAAAGGAGGGAGTGGGGGTTCAGGGAACTGTGTATCTGTATCCCGAGATCCCTCCATAACACTCCCCAGGGCTCTGTTATTCATTGTGAAGGGGTTTGATTTCCAAATTGCAACACCTCACACTTATCTGTATTGAACTCCATTAGCCATTCTTCAGCCCACTTGCTCAGCGATTGTAGTAATTTTTGCTGTAATTCTGATGTGATTTTTGCAAATTTAATAATGATGCAACTTTTCTAATTTGCTGTAATTTTTTATCCTGCCTGTTATTTTTTGATAACCATCTTCACTGTCTATGATACCACCTACAGTGCCATATGCAAACCTATTAATTACACCTTGATGAAATGGATCAATGGTCAGTGTATCCAATACCTAAACCCCACTCCTTCCAAGGAAAACAAATAAAACAACACAGTGGCACATCTGGTAGAGCTGCTACCTCACCGCACCAGAAACAGAGGTGTGTTCCTGATCCTGGGTATAGGTCTGTGCGGAGTTTGCATCTTGTCCTTGGGTTTCCTCCGGGTGCTCCGTTTTCTTCCCATAACCTCAAAACGTTCAGGTTTATAGGTTAATTCATCTCTGTAAATTGCCCCAAGTGTGTAGGGAATGAATGAGAATGAGAGTGGGTGTTAACAGAGAACAAAGGTGGCTGTGTGATCGGGCCTGTTTCCGCGCTGTGTCTCTGAAACTAAAAACACTGACTTGGACATTAACTAATGCCATTTAACACGTTGAGTTCTTCCAGTATTTCTGTTTTTGCTTCTTGCTCCTTTGAAATTCTATTCAACCATTGAAAGAAATGCCTACTTAACCCAAATAGGCCCAGATCAGATACATGGGATACAGCTGCCCTTCCTTTCAGCAAGCCTAATAGGATATGGCAACATTCCACGGAGAATTAGGCAAATTAAAGAGGTCACAAAAAATGCTTGCATGTAATAACCAGGAATATTAGCAATTCATTTTCATTTTATGATTCCAATTGAATGATTTCCATTTTCTGTTTGGTAGAGTATTAGTACAAATAAAGCAGCAAAGGTCCCCTGGTAACTCCAAAGTGATGCTCTTCATTCCCAAAACAATCCATGCACAGAAGACTTTAAAAAAAGAGTCACTACATTTGTCTGCTTTGTGCCAAAATACTTAGTAATTCAATCAAGCAAAATTAACTTGATATTCTCGAATCATGCTTGACAATATTTGCTTGGTCTCTATGAAGATACTAGACTAAGTGGGACCCATTGAGACCCAGCTTCACATGGGAGGGCTGGTCCCCCAATGCAATATTCCACCTCTCCACCAATTCTAATACACACACACACACACACACACACACACATACACACACACACACACACACACACACACACACACACACACACACACACACACACACACACACACACACACACACACACACACACATACACCTTCCAGCTCACACACACACATACACTCAACCACAAACACACATACACTCACACGCACACATAACTCACACATACACTCACTCACTCACACACTCACTCACACACTCACACACTCACACACTCACTCACACATTCACACACTCTCACACACACACTCACACACTCTCACACACACACACACACTCTCACACATACACACATACATGCACACACACATACACACACACACACACTCACACACACACACACACGTACACTCACACACACACGCACACTCACACACACACACACAAACACACATACACAAACACACATACATACTCCCATACACTCACACACACATACACTCACACACACACACACATACACACACACCTTCCTCCGGCCCCAACCCCCATCCCTGCCGTGTGTTCACCAACCCCCCTGACCTCCCCCTCTCCGACACCGAACGGTCTGTCCTCAGCAGAGGCCTTACCTTTGTCCCCCTCCGTCCCCACCTTAATGAGTTCCGCGCCCATCACGACATGGAGCTCTTCTACCGTCGCCTCCGCCTCACAGCGTTCTTCAATGGGAAGAAGTCCTCGCCAACCACTGATGATCCCTTTTCCCGTCTCCAATGGACCCCCTCCTCTTGGAACCCCCCCTCATGGCCTTCCAGCTTTAGACCATTTTATTCAAAACTGCTGGCGGGCCATCAACTGCCTCAACTTCTCCACTCCCCTGTCTCACTCCAATCTCTCCCCCCCGAATGTACAGCCATCAACTCACTCCGCAACAACCCAGACTGGGTGATCAAACCCGCCGACAAGGGAGGTGCCGTGGTAGGCTGGCGCGTCGATCTCTACAAAGCTGAGGCCACGCGCCAACTCTTGGACACCTCCTCCTATTACCCCTGGACCATGACCCCCACAGACGAGCACCAGGCCACTATCTCTAGCACCATCACTGACTTCATCCACTCCGGCTCCCTGCCCTCCCGAGCCTCCAACCTCATCGTTCCCCAGCCCTGCACGGCCCGATTTTACCTTCTCCCCAAAATCCACAAATCTGACTGTCTTGGTAGACCCATTGTCTCTGCCTGTTCGTGCCCTACCAAACCTATTTCCACATACCTTGACTCCATCCTATCCCCCTTGGTTAAATCCCACCCTACCTATGTTCAAGACACCTCAGACCCTCTCCGTCATCTCTGGGCATTCCGTTCTCTAGGCCCTCATCCCCTCATCTTCACCATGGACGTTCAGTCACTCTACACCTCTATCCCCCACCAGGAGGGTCTCAAGGTCCTCCGGTTCTTCCTCGACTGGAGAACCAACCAATCCCCATCTACAGATACTCTCTTCCGCCTAACGGAGCTGGTCTTTACCCTTAATAACTTCTCATTTGACGCCTCACATTTCCTCCAAACACAAGGCGTAGCTATGGGCACGCGCATGGGCCCCAGCTACGCCTGCCTCTTTGTAGGGTACGTCGAACAATCCTTGTTCGAGGCGTACTAGGGCCCCATCCCCGACCTCTACCTCCGCTACATCGACGATTGCTTTGGTGCTACCTCCTGCACCCACACACAACTGACTGACTTCATCCGCTTCACCACTAACTTCCATCCGGCACTCAAATACACCTGGACCATTTCCGACACTTCCCTACCATTTCTTGACCTCACTATCTCCATCGCAGGTGATAGACTTCTGGCCGACATCCACTATAAACCCACTGACTCCCATGGCTATCTAGACTACACTTCCCACCTTGCTTCCTGTAAGAACTCCATCCCCTTCTCCCAATTCCTCCGTCTACGCCGCATCTGCTCCCAGGATGAAGTGTTCCCAACCAGGGCATCGGAAATGTCCTCATTCTTCAGGGAACGGGGGTTCACCTCCCCCACTATAAATGAGGCTCTCACCAGGGTCTCTTCAATAACCCGTAACACTGCTCTCTCTCCCCATCCCTCCACCCGTAACAAGGGCATAGTCCCCCTAGTCCTCACCTTTCACCCCACTGGCCGTCACATACAACAAATAGTCCTCCGTCATTTTCGCCACCTCCAACGTGACCCCACCACTTGCCACATCTTCCCATCTCCCCCCTGTCTGCTTTCCACAAAGACCGCTCCCTCTGTAACTCCCTGGTCAATTGTTCCCTTCCCTCCCACACCAACCCCTTCCCGGGCACTTTCCCTTGCAACCACAAGAGATGCTACACTTGTTACTTTACCTCCCCCCTCGACTCCATTCAAGGACCCAAGCAGTCTTTCCAGGTGCGACAGAGGTTCACCTGCATCTCCTCCAACCTCATCTATTGCATCTGCTGCTCTAGATGTCAGCTGATCTACATCGGTGAGACCAAGCGTAGGCTTGGCGATCGTTTGGCCGAACACCTCCGCTCGGTCCGCAATAACCAACCTGATCTCCCTGTGGCTCAGCACTTCAACTCCCCCTCCCATTCCAAATCCGACCTTTCTGTCTTTGGCCTCCTCCATGGCCAGAGTGAGCACCACCGGAAATTGGAGGAGCAGCACCTCATATTCCGCTTGAGCAGTTTGCACCCTAGCGGCATAAACATTGTCTTCCCCAATTTCCGGTAGCCCTTGCTATCTCCTCCCCTTCTCAGGTCTCCCTCAGCTCTCTGGCTCCTCCTCTTCCTTTCTCCTTTCTTCTCCCCGCTTCCCCACCCTACATCAGTCTGAAGAAGAGTTTTGGCCTGAAACGTTGCCTATTTCCTTCGCTCCATAGATACTGCTGCACCCGCTGAGTTTCTCCAGCACTTTTGTCTACCACCAAATTCAAGTGCAGTTTCATACCATTTCAAGCAGGGTGCAAGGCCACCAAATTTAATTACAGTTTCATGCCATTTCAAGCAGGGTGCAAGGCCACCAAATTCAAGTGCTATTTCATACCATTTCAAGCAGGGTGCAAGGCCACCAGATTCAAGTGCAGTTTCATACCATTTCAAGCATGGGTGTAAGACCACCAAATTCAATTGCAGTTTCATACCATTTCAAGCAGGGTGCAAGGCCACCAAAGACAGAAAGTCGTGACCTCTCCCTCCGGGTTTTATGGTCCCTCCCCCTCCCACTGGAAGGGGCGTGGCCAGCATGGCATGATTGACAGGAGAGAGAATCTCAACATTTTTAAAACACTAATAACTCTTTTATTTTTAATTGGTGGGAAAACTCTTCGGCACCTGGTGAGCGGAGGGGGACACTGAGTAAGATGGCCAAAAATCACAGCCGTACGTGGTTGTGTTTTTTCTAAAATCAATATACAGCGCAAACAGGAAGTGGTCAAGATTAGACTTTTAATTATATAGATTTTCAAACCACCTTTTCATTTTCAAACCAACCTCATTTTCAGCCAACCACGTTTTCAAACCAACCACATTTTCATTTTCAAACGTCATTTTCAAACCACATTTTCATTTTCAAACTTAATTTTCAAACCAACCACATTTTCATTTTCAAACCTCATTTTCCAACCAACCACATTTTCATTTTCAAACCAACCACATTTTCATTTTCAAACCAATCACCTTTTCATTTTCGAACCAACCTCATTTTCAACCAACAACATTTTCAAACCAACCACATTTTCAAATCAACGATATTTTCAAACCAACCACATTTTCAAACCAACCACATTTTCATTTTCAAACGTCATTTTCAAACCACATTTTAAATTTCAAACTTCATTTTCAAACCACATTAAGGGCACTCACAGGTCAGTAAAACCACACTCACAGTTTAGTAGACATGTGTTCAGTGTTATTCACAGCTCAGACTGAAATTCATGACCCCTCCCTCCCCATCTTGCAGAGACTGAGGCACATCCACACTTGTTTTATAGTTCCTCCCCCATCCCACCATGGCCTTCATGGCGTGATTGACAGGAGAGAGAATCTCAACATTTTTTAAACATTAATAAGTCTTCTATTTTTCATCGATGGGAAAAATCCTCTGGCCCTGACAGCTGGAGGGGGACTCTGAGTAAGACGGCCAAAAATCACAGCCATAAGTGGTAGCATTTTTTCCAAAATCAATATACAGTGCAAACAGGAAGTGGTCAAGTTTAGACTTTTAATTATATATATATATATATATATATATATAAAATAGAAAATCAACAAGTAAATAGATTAATTTTGTCTTGAGTAGGATTGGAATATAATAATTAATCAACCTTATCTCACTTTTATAACTGACATCCGACCAATTAATCTACTTGCACATTATTGAAATGGGCCTTTAGCGTGAATATTTAATGATAAAATCTAATGCATTTCCAGTACCTTATTTACATTTGTTTGTTGTCCCTATTAACAATTACAGTGCTGGTTTACTTGACACTTCTGAACCTCAATGCAGTAAAAGACGAGGAATTTTAGTTTATTGTCACGGTACAGTGAAAGGCTTTTGTTGCGTGCTAACCAGTCAGCGGAAAGACACGATTACAATCGAGCCATTCAAAGTATACAGATACATGACATGGGAATAATGTTTAGTGCAAGGATATATTACGAGGATATATATATATACAGTACATGAGGATATATTAACATATGATGTGGATTGCATTGTACAGCAATCAAAAAAGATACACTGTTTGTTCGAGCACACTGTTCATATTTGATCCTGAGCTAGACACAACATTAAAGAGTCCAAACATTGGATGTACCTGCTCCTAGTTTACAATTATTATCTCTTATCATTTCATCAACAGTTGAGATTGCTACAAATAATTTGTATATCTAGCATGAATTCACATCTGGTCTAGCCACACGCATCTGAAAAATAACCATTCCACACTTGGATCCATTAAACAGTAATATGGCTTTGTAATTAAACAGTATGTATCATTGAGTGAAATTGGTTGTGCTGATCTTTTCCTATGATATATCTCCTAGTTTTCAATCATTGTACATAACCTGTAAAGGCAGATGGAATATTGATTTTCTAAATATTCATAAAGTCTCTCGTGCTCTCTCTCCCCATCCCTTCCCCTCTCCCTCTCCCCTCCCTTGCCCTCTCCCACTCTCCTCCCACTCTTTCCTTCTCTCCCTATCTCTCTTTTCCTCCTCTCCTCTCTCTCTCGCTCTCTCCATCTCTCTCTCTCTCTCTTGCCCCTCAAATTACCAACATATGACAAATCTCAAACGGAGAATCAGCAAAAATCAAGTAGAATGGTTTTTCTTATCAAAGTTTTAGTAAAATTAGTAAGGTCCGGTTCTCTGGAATACTTTCAAGAGAGAGCTAGATGGGGCTCTTAAAGAAAGTGAAGTCAGGGGATATGGGGAGAAGGCAGGAACTGGGTACTGATTGTGGATGATCTGCTATTATCACATTGAATGGCGATGCTGGCTCGAAGGGCCAAATGGCCTACTCCTGTACCTATTGTCTATTATCTATTGTCTATCTCTCAAATTCAATCTAAAAAAAGGTTTCCGCATGTGCTGCTTCTCAAAATACTCTCCAGCATTTTATTCTTTCATATATAATTTAACTGCAAAGATATGGAAGTGTGTGGAGGTAAACTAGTGTATATTTTAATACAAAATGTAGATACATAGATATATAGAAAATAGGTGCAGGAGTAGGCCATTCGGCCCTTCGAGCCTGCACCGCCATTCAATATGATCATGGCTGATCATCCAACTCAGTATCCCGTACCTGCCTTCTCTCCATACCCCCTGATCCCTTTAGCCACAAGGGCCACTTCTAACTCCCTCTTAAATATAGCCAATGAACTGGCCTCAACTACCCTGTGTGGCAGAGAGTTCCAGAAATTCACCACTCTCTGTGTGAAAAATGTTTTTCTCATCTCGGTCTTAAAGGATTTCCCCCATATCCTTAAGCTGTGACCCCTTGTCCTGGACTTCCCCAACATCAGGAACAATCTTCCTGCATCTAGCCTGTCCAACCACTTAAGATGTACCTATTTCCCTGAATCCGTGTAATTCTCTGCCATAGAAGGCAGTGGAGACCAATTCACTGGATGTATTCAAGAGAGAGTTGGATACAGCTCTTAGGGCTAATAGAATCAAAGGACATGGGGAGAAAGCAGGAACAAGGTACTGATTCTGGATGATCAGCCGTGATCATATTGTATGGCGGTGCTGGCTTGAAGGGCAGAATGGCCTACTCCTGCACCAATTTTCTATGTTTCTATTTGTTTGTACATTAAGATCGTTTGGTTAGCGCTACTGGCTAAATTTGTTTGTGGTGCATTACACCACAGCCATGCCATTCCATCCTGACCCACTGAGTTACTCTAGCACTTTGTGGGGGGTTTTTAACTCTATTCATTACCTTGTTTCATTTTGTTTTTCAGCTAAATATTTATTCATCAACTTGGCAAGAGCACATGGGAAGAAAACAATCAGGAAGGAGCAGGAAAGAACAAGGAGTCAGGGAACCCCAAAAAAGGTAATTAAGTTTTCATTACTAGAAGGAGAGATAGATTATAAAACGAAAAATGTGTTAATAGGTTGAAATTAACTGAAAATGTTGCTGAAAATGTAATTCAGATGTAAAAATCTAAATGTGAATAAAAGCTTGAACTTAGGAAATAGCAAAATTACTATGATGGGTCATTGGCTAAAACAACCTATTAATATAATAATATTCTTCCCAAAGATGAAGTATTTTACAACCAAAGAACAGTATAATCACATAATCAGTCTAGCCGTGCTGCATGAATGAAATAAATGTAGCGCATCTCTTGTACAGATTAGAGATACTGCAAAGCATGTTAACTTGTAATGCAATTGTTTGCACTTAGATAAAGCTTTAGAAAGGAAATCTTTGCTCAGACAATGGGAGGTCTTTGTGTAGGAAGGAACTGCAGATGCTGGTTTACATCGATAGACACAAAATGCTGGAGTAACTCAGGCAACATCTCTGGGTAGAAAGAATGGGTGATGTTTCGGGTCGTGACCCTTCTTCAGACTCTCTGGATAGAAGGAATGGGTGAAGTTTTAGGTCGAGACCATTCTTCGGACCCTTCTTCTGAAGAAGGGTCTTGACCCGAAACATCACCCATTCCTTCTATCCAGAGATGTTGCCTGCCCTGCTGAGTTACTCCGGCATTTGTGTCTATCTTCAATGGGAGGTCTTTACTCCCTGCCATGTGCTCCATTCATATTGTGTTGATAAGCCTGCTATTCCTCATTGCTTGTCTCTCTCTCTTTCTCATTCCAATGGAAACCATACCACAAGGTTTTCAAATTGAAGCACAATGGTCCTTAAAGGACCAAAGTGCTGCAGTAACTCAGCAGGTTAGACGGCTGCACCAAGAGAACATGGAAGGGTGACATTTTGGGTTGACACCCTACTTCCATTCTCAAAGGGGCAGCCTTACTTCAAAATAAATATTGCAATGTTGATTTTTGTTGGATGATGAGTGTATTATTTTTGTTCCTCTTCCACATAGCATCATAGCCAGCAGTGTGTAGGAAGAAACTGCAGATGCTGGTTCATTCAAAATGCTGGAGTAACTCAGCGGGTCAGGCAGCATCCCTGGAGAGAAGGAATAGGTGCAGTCTAAAGAAGGGTTCTGACCCAAAACTTCACCTATCTTTTTGCATCCAGAGATGCCCCCCTGACCCACTAAGTTACTCCAGCTTTTCATGTCCATCATAGCTAGCAGACGTGCCGCCTCATTACTCAGGTGACTCAAATCCCAACCTCCATCACTCTCTGGAGTTTGCATATTCTCCGTGTGACTATATATATCCTCCTTTCCCCACCTAGATGTTTCATTCTTCTCCCATGTCCCAAAGATATGTTAGATGGTTAACTGACCACAGTAATTTGCCTCTATTGTACAAATGAATAGTAGAATCTTGGGAGGGAAGTAAGAGAGTGGAGGGAGAGGATGTGGGGAGAATAAAATGGAATTAGTGCAAGGTTTATGCAACATCTACCCTGGGACAATGGTTCTAACTGTCTACCCAATCAATGCCTCTCAAAATTTTATTTTATTTATGAACCAATGTCGGGTTTGGCAAAGGCAAAGCTGAGCTTCACATTCCCACTACACCAACAGCAATCTGCTTGTAAGCTTGTTAAGCACTAGATGCTCATGGTAAATCTGCAGATGTCCATTCAATGTAGTTCAGAACTTTTATTAGTGCCATCAGAGGTGCCATCAAATTAATTATCTGTTTATTAATTAATTACTCCCTATCCCATAAGAATGCTCAGAATTCTTTCACATTTCTGCTCTCTGCTGCATTTCCTTCTTCTATTACTGTCTAATAGAAAGTTGCTGAACACATGGCTTTGCATTCACAGTGCACTGAATTGCATCAAAGCTTTAATCATCCCAAATGATTCATTTTCCACTTGACAGAATAGAAAAACAATAGCTTTTCACTGTAAGTGCAGCTTGTGCATGGAGCCAACTCAGACATTATTCACGGCAGATCTAGACCAAATCACCAGACGGAGGCCAAGACAATTACTTGATGGTGTGGATTTATGGGACTTAAGCCAGTCATAGAGTGAAACAGTGTGGAAACAGGCCCTTCGGTCCAACTTGCCCACACCAACCAACATGTCCCAGCTACATGTCCCACCTGTCTGTGTCTGGTCCATATTCCTCCAAACCTGCCCTATCCATGTACCTGTCTAACATTGGGATAGTCCCTGCCTCAACTGCCCCAGGATGGCAGGAGTGATGCTCTCCTTGTTCATTTTGAGTCTTCACTGGAGAGATTGTCAAGAGAGTCAAGAGTCAAGAGTGTTTTATTGTCATATGTCCCAGATAGAACAATGACATTCTTACTTGCAGCAGCACATCAGAATATATAAACATAGTACACTCTAAACAATATAATAAACGAGAGGGAAAAAAAAGTTCACTGTGTGTATATATACACACAAATACACATATATGTAGATCATAGGTAGATACAAAATGCTGGAGTAACTCAGCGGGACAGGCAGCGTCTCTGGAGAGAAGGAATGGGTGATGTTTCGGGTCAAGACCCTTCTTCAGACTTCAGGGCAGTGGACGATACAGAGATAAAATGTAGTCCTACAGGTCTACAAAGGACTACATTGTATCTCTGTACCGCCCACTACCCATTCCTTGTCTCCAGGGTTGCTGCCTGTCCCGCTGAGTTACTCCAGCATTTTGTGTCTACCTTCGATTTAAACCAGCACCTGCAGTTCTTTCCGAATGGCTGTGGGGAAGAGTAGATGTAGATAGCACACTGAGAAACTGCAGCTGAAACCAACCATGTTTCAACCCAGTTATGACAGGAGCTCTGTCGACCCTCGTCAGTGGACCACACAACGGACGTTCTCCCTCTTTGTGTGTTCAAAGCAGACAGCGTTAGCGTTACTGTGTTCTGTTCCAAGCACCATGTTAGAGGAAAGATGTTGTCAAGCTGGAAATGGTACGGAGAAAACTGATGAGGATGTTGCCAGGACTAGAGGGTCTGAGCTGTTGGGTGAGGTTGAGAAGACTGGGGTTCTATTCCTTGGAGAGGTGCTTGGGCTATTGTGAGGTGGCAGAGATCAGCAACGCTAGTCTCAGATTCAGATTCAGAATAATTTATCAGTCATATTATTTTATATTATTAGTTCAGTTCAGTTCAGTTTTATTTGTCATATGTAGGTTAACACAGGTACAATGAAATGTGTTTGACAAGACAACGGGTCACCTCAGCAATGATATTACAAGGATAAAAATAAGATTAAAACAAGATAAGATAAAAGTGAAAAAGTTATGATATTATATATCATATAATGTTATTAGTCATATACACCAACCCAAAAGCAAAGTTGACATGTGATGGAGTCCTTTACAGCCTGATCCAAGACTAAAACAGGACTTGCACAGTTCCCAATTTGACTGGGTTCAGTTGAATGCAGCTGCCAACACATTGCTGTGGAGCAAACGGAAGCCAACGGCTTAAAGGCTCATCTCCTGCACACAATAATTTGATTTAATCAATGTGGTCCTGCCAAGGGCCAGCACAGTGGGCGCAGCTGGGAGAGCTACTGTGTCACAGCGCCAGAGACCCGTGTTCAATCCTGAGTTTGGCTGTCTGTCTTGAGTTTGTACGTTCACCCTGTGACTGTGAGGATTTCTTCCGGATGCTCCAGTTTCCCACCACATCCCAAATATGTGCGGGTTTGTAGGTTAATTGGCCTCTGTAAATTGCCGCTAGTGTGTAGGGAGTGGACGGAAAAGTGGGATAACATAGAACTAGTGTGTACGGGTGATCGCTGGTCAATGTGGATTTGGTGGACCAAAGGGCCTGTTCTCATGCTGTATCCCTAAAACTAAAATTAAAATTATAACTATTGCTGCGGAAATATCAGGAGCAGAACGGCCAGGTTTTGCAACACCTTCTTCCCCCAAGCCATCAGACTCTTGAATTCCATATAATGTGCCGCCACTATTATCTATTTTATCTTTTTATCTATTTTACCTTTTTATCTATTTTATCCTTTTGTTATTTTATGTTGCACGGTGAGCCAGATGCAACAAAATTTCGTTCAGACCTGCATTTGTTGGTGTATTTTTGAATGACAATAAAGTCTTTGATTGATTGATTGATTGAGAAGGCCCATTTTCATAAACACTTTCTTATGTTATCCTGTATCTTTCAACCCCCATGAAAGGAGAAGGGCCATGTGGTGCAAACTCTCCATCGTTGCTGCCTCTCTAAGGCATGGGATTCATCATCAGAAAATTCTTCATAAGTTCATAAGTTATAGGAGCAAAATTAAGCCATTCGGCCCATCAAGTCTGCTCTGCCATTCAGTCATGGCTGATCTATCTCAATCCCATTCTTCTGCCTTCTCCCCATAACCTTTAACACCCTTTCTAATGGACACTTGCTTGCTTGCCAAAAAAATAGGCAAGATGCCTCATCATAATTGCTGAATTAATTTTACATTCATTATAAACAATGTGCTTTATTGAGCTTCTACCAGATGCAGGTGGTTTGGTTCACTTTCCTCTGTAGGGGATTGAAGAAGGGTTGTATAGAGCAGGACACAAGGCTGGAAGCTGCAGAAGTGTGAAGAAGGGAAGAAAGGCTATTTGCCAGAGGCCACACCCAGTCAATCTTTAGGGAGGAATCAATGATTCAACCCACAACTGCACTGTTGCCACAGTTTTGGCGCTATTTATTGAGTCATACACTGTGGAAACAGGCCCTTCGGCCCAACTTGCCCACACCGGCCAACATGTCCCAGCTACACTAGTCCCACCTGCCTGCATTTGGCCCATATCCCTCCAAACCCGTCCTATCCATGTACCCGTCTAACTGTTTCTTAAATGTTGGGATGGTCCCTGCCTCAACTACCTCCTCTGGCAGCTTGTTCCATACACCCACCAAAAGAAAAAAGAAAAAAACAGAAAACACAAACAGTCCAATGTCCAGCCCACGTGATCATAAAATCATAAGATTATGTGATAGGAGTAGAAGGAGGCCATTCGGCCCATCATTCAGCCCATTCAATCATGGCTGATCTATCTCTCCCTCCTAACCCCATTCTCTTGTCTTTTCCCTATAACCTCTGACTCCCGTGTCAGAACCTGTGTTGGAACCTGTGTTGAAAGTTGTGGAGCGCCCCTGATCCAGGTAAACCTACGTAAGCCCAACACAACACCCTTCTCCTCTGCCACCCGCCGCTGTGTCCCGTGGGTGCCTCCTGAGCCGATCTTGAAGGCGCGAGAGGTAATACCCTAGTTCCTCTCCTCACATCCATCTAACATCACCGATGACGAAGCAAACAGGCCTACCAAATGAAATTCTGGGCCACTGGCTGTAAAGGATGGATACCACAGGGAGAATCTTACATTTTAAGTTTGTCTGCCTGTACAATATATAACAGAAAAGTAATAATCCTTGTAAAGGATAATTCTCTGCCACAGAAGGCAGTAGAGGCCAATTCACTGGATTAATTTAAAAGAGAGTTAGATAGAGCTTTAGGGTCTAGCAGAATCAAGAGACATGGGTAGAAGGCAGGCACGGGTTACTGATTGTGGACAATTAGCCATGATCACAATGAATGGCGGTGCTGGCTCGAAGGGCCATATGGCCTCCTCCTGCATCTATTTTCTGTTTCTGTTTCTAAGGGAACATTTTACAGAAACAGTTTTATTTTGGTTAGCTTTGCCAGTCTACACCCTCTAATTTGTAACCTGTGCATAGCAGAGCATGACAAGGATTAGACTAGTTCCCGAACATCAGCCAGTAACTGGCTAATTGCATTTCAGATTAGCAAAGAAGTAGCTCAATGCACCATCATGGATCATGGTCTTTCCATAATTAGATTCAGATTGTATTGCAAAGGTAATTTTAATTTCTTTGGGACAAATTTTTGATAAAAAAGATGAAAAGAAGTGTGTACAAGTTCACGTGTGTCATTAGCCCATTCGGCCCATCGAGTCCACTCCGCCATTCAATCATGGCTGATCTCTGCCTCCTAATCCCAGTTCCCTGCCTTCTCCCCATAACACTTGACACGCGTTCTCATCAAGAATTTGTCTATCTCTTCCTTAAAAATATCCACTGACTTGGCCTCCACAGCCCTCTGTGGCAATGAGTTCCACAGATTAACTACCCTCTGACCAAAGGGTGGTTGAACATAGAACAATACAGTACAGGAACAGTCCCTTCAGCCCACAATGTCTGTGTTGAACATGATGCCGAGCTAAAGCAATCAATCTGCCTGCACATGTTCCATATTTCTCCATTCTGTGCATATCCTTGGCATGTAATTGTTCTGGAAAATGTACATTTGTGAAATCAGAAAAAAAGAGCATGTTTTTTTCAACTAGCACAGTCAATGCAAATATTCAAATCCTTTACAAACTTGCAAAATCTGCCACCGTTACAGATAATTCACGTTATTTTGTTTTTTGTTCTCCTTAAATGTGATAGAATGATGTATATTTCCTGCAGCTTCAGTAATAGCATACTGGCATCATTTGGATCAGACACAGAGAAATGACTGCTCAGAACTACTCAAGGAGTTTATGTTTGAGGGTTTTACCACTTTTAAACTGCTGATAAATATTTGCCTATTTTATAGATTGCAGATAAAATCAGTCGTATGTTTGAAGTGAAATGATGCCAAGAATTTCTAACACTGGTGTGATGATGTGTTTTGTGTTATTCACGAATCCAATGCTAGTAAAGAGAAGCTAGTAAAGTGACTGATATTTCAAAAATGGGACTAGATACAAAGTGCTGGAGTCCACTTTGGTGGGAAAAACAGGAAGGCAAATTATTATCTAAATGGTGTCAAGTTGAGAAAAGGGGAAGTACAATGGGATCTGGGGGTCCTTGTTCATCAGTCAATGAAAGTAAGCATGCAGGTCCAGCAGGCAGTGAAGAAAGCGAATGGCATGTTGGCCTTCATGACAAGAGGAGTTGAGTATAGGAGCAAAGAGGTCCTTCTGCAGTTGTATGGGGCCCTAGTGAGACCACACTTGGAGTATTGTGTGCAGTTTTGGTCCCCTAATTTGAGGAAGGACATTCTTGCTATTGAGGGAGTGCAGCGTAGGTTTACAAGGTTAATTCCCGGGATGGCGGTACTGTCATATGCTGAGAGAATTGAGCGGCTGGGCTTGTATACTCTGGAGTTTAGAAGGATGAGAGGATATCTTATTGAAACATATAAGATTATTAAGGGTTTGGACACGCTAGAGCGGGATCTTGATGGAGTCCAAAACCAGTGGCCACAGTTTAAGAATAAGGGGTAAGCCATTTAGAATGGAGATGAGGAAACACTTTTTCACACAGAGAGTTGTGAGTCTGTAGAATTCTCTGCCTCAGAGAGCGGTGGAGGCCGGTTCTTTGGATACTTTCAAGAGAGAGCTAGATAGGGCACTTAAAGATAGCAGATTCAGGGGATATGAGGAGAAGGCAGGGACAGGGTACTGATTGGGGATGATCAGTCATGATCACATTGAATGGCGGTGCTGGCTCGAAGGGCCGAATGGCCTTCTCCTGCACCTATTGTCTATTGTCTATTGTCTATTTACTGAGGTGGTATCTCTGGAGATAAAGGATGGGTAACATTTCGGGTTGGGGACCCTCCTTCAGACTGAGAGGAGGGTGAAAATGGGGCAGTGAGAATTAAAGTTGAAGGAGAGGCAAAAAATGATAACAGGATGGGCGGAGAAGAATTCAAAATTAATGAGGGAATAATAAATGAGAAATGTATCAGTAATCAAGTCTTGAGCTGTTGCCAAATGTTGCTCAGTGAACCACATCCCATCTGCTTGGTTCTGACTAGAGAACAAAGGAGGACCCAAATGAAAACAGTTACTGTCTGAATAGAGTGAGCTTGCAAAGGAGAATTTGACTAGCCCTGTGTGTCGAGTGACAGCATCACAGCTTATTGCACCATGGCAGTCAGCATAAGTGACAAGTTTGAAGAAACAAACAGGAAGGAGGTGCTCAACAGAGCAGGAATAAAGATTGTTCTTTTGTTCATTGATGGCTGTTTTCTGAATAGGGAGAGAAGAACACAAAAGATTTTAGTTTAGTTTAGAGATACAGTATGGAAATAGGACCTTCGGCCCACCAAGTCCACACCGACCAGGGATCACCTGCACACTAGTTCTATGTTACACACACTAGGGACAATTTGCAGAAGCCAATTAACCTACAAACCTGTACGTCTTTGGAATGTGAGAGGAAACAAGAGGACCGGGGAAAACCCACGCAGTCACAGGTTGAACGTACAAACTTCGTACAGACAGCACCCATAGTCAGGATCGAACCCGAGTCTCTGAAGCTGTAAGGCAACAAATCTACCGCTACGCCACGGTGCTGCCCTCGAAGCACCACTGTGCCACGTGAAGATTACAAACAATTATAAAGGGAGGTTTGGTGGCGCTGCTGGTAAAACGGCTGCCTCATGACACCAGGAACTCAGGTCTGATCCTGACCTCAGATGCTATTTGTATGAAATTTGCACATTCTACCCGTGACCACAAGGATTTCTTCCGGGTGCCCCGGTTTCCACCCACATCCCAGAAAGGTTTTTAAGTTAATTGGCCTCTGTAAATTACGCCTAGTGTGTAAGGTGCAGAAGCAAAAATGGAAAAACATAGAACCTATGTGAACAGATGATCAATGGGTAATAGGAAATTACTGCAGATGCTGGTTTAAATTGAAGGTAGACAAAAAATGCTGGAGTAACTCAGCGGGACAGGCAACATCTCTCCAGAGATGCGGCTGCCACTGAGTTACACCAGCATATTGTGTCTACCTTTGATCAATGGGTAGTGTGGACTCACTAAGCTGAAGACCCTGTTTCTATGCAATTCAATTAAATTCAATTCAATTTGTCTACCTGATACAATTAAAACAAACGATAAAATGAAATAATAAAAAGAATACCTTTTATCCGGGTTATCTGAAGGATTATCTGAATGGTGGCCGATTAGGAAAAGGGGAGATGCAACGAGACCTGGGTGTCATGGTACACCAGTCATTGAAAGTAGGCATGTAGGTGCACCAGGCAGTGAAGAAAGCCAATGGTATGTTAGCATTCATAGCAAAAGGATTTGAGTATAGGAGCAGGGAGGTTCTACTGCAGTTGTACAGGTTCTTGGTGAGACCACACCTGGAGTATTGCATACAGTTTTAGTCTCCTAATTTGAGGAAAGACATTCTTGCCATAGAGGGAGTACAGAGAAGGTTCACCAGACTGATTCCTGGGATGTCAGGACTTCCATATGAAGAAAGACTGGATAGACTTGGCTTGTACTCACTAGAATTTAGAAGATTGAGGGGGGATCTTATAGAAACTTACAAAATTCTTAAGGGGCTGGACAGGCTAGAGGCAGGAAGATTGTTCCCGATGTTGGGGAAGTCCAGAACAAGAGGTCACCGTTTAAGGGTAAGGGGGAAATCGTTTAGGACCGAGATGAGAAAAACATTTTTCACACAGAGAGTGGTGAATCTCTGGAATTCTCTGCCACAGAAAGTAGTTGAGGCCAGTTCATTGGCTATATTTAAGAGGGAGTTAGATGTGGCCCTTGTGGCTAAAGGGATCAGGGGGTATGGAGAGAAGGCAGGTACAGGATACTGAGTTGGATGATCAGCCATGATCATATTGAATGACGGTGCAGGCTCGAAGGGCCGAATGGCCTACTCCTGCACCTATTTTCTATGTTTCTATGTTTCTAATACAAAGTAGATGGATTTGTATGGACAGGATTTCATTTTAAAATTAGGGACTGAGAATAGAAAAAAGGTGAGGAGCTATAGTGTAACTAATACTTTAATTACTGTTAGATTACAACAAAATGTGGATTTTACACCAAATTCCGTTTATACCTACTGTTCAAAAATACATCTATTCTTTCCGGATTAAGTGAATTTTATTGTCATAATTTTTGTACAGATCAATGAAATTCTCACTTGCAGCAGCACAACAGATATGGAAACTTAATACTCTGCAAACACCATAATAAACAACAAAAGTTCAATACATAAAAAACAAACAATAATAGTGCAAAGACAATGACAATGCCTCCAAGTCTATGTAGCTCGTCCATGTGGTTAGGTGGAGGTTGTAGTGTTTAATAGCCTGGTGGTTGTTCGGAAGAAACTGCTCCTGAACCTGGACGTTACAGTTTTCAGGGTCCTCTACCTTCTTCTTGACCGCAGGAGTGAATTGATTGTGTGGCCAGGGTGGGGTTGGTCTCTGACGATGCTGGCTGCAGTTTTGAGGCAGCTTCTCATGAAGATCCCTTCGATGGTGGGGCGGTTAGTACCCGTGATGGACAGGGCAGTGTTCACCACTTTTTTGCCATCTTCTTCATTCCTGGGCATTCAAGTTACTGATCCAGGCCATAATGCAACCAGTCAGTATTCTCTCTAATGTACATCTAGATTGAAAAATCTAAATTTCAATGACCCATAGATTGGGAAATAAATATATTTCAATGCAAGCAGCATCGGGCATTTTTGATGGGGTCAGGAAGCAGATCAGATATAACTTCTTCCGCAATTGATTAGCTTTCTAAAATTATACATTATCTCCACAATACTTTATTGAAAATGAATATATGCTCTTGTCAGAGTACTAGAATTACATACTAGTGAAAACCATATTTTTTCCCAGGGTATCCAGGTAATTTTCAACATGTTCCAGTCAACATTTAACAACATTGATTTGCGGCAGGCAAATTACTGGAAAATGGATCATATTCTTCAAACTTTTTTTATGATATCAGGCCAAAAATAATTAGACAGAAAAGTACCATTTCAAAATTAATGGGATACCAATTGATACAGGAAAACTATACTTGAGGTTACAAGAATCTATGTGTTTTTTTTTCTTAAAATTAAGAGCTATATTATTTTTGAGTTGAATTTGGAAGTATTTCCCTTGTAAAAGATAGTGGAAATCACACACTAACTCCAAAACTGGCTGGAGTAGCCATAGACTCATGGAGTGAAACAGCCTGGAAACAGGCCCTTCGCCGAACTTGCCCACACTGACCGACATGTCCCACCTACATTAGTCCCACCTGCCTGCATTTGGCCCATATCCCCCTAAACCAGTCCTATCCTAATAATACTCATAATATTTTGATAGTCATGGTGACCAAGGGATTTCAATCAATACCAGGTAAGTGGAACTGAGACACATGGGGTCTAATTGAATGGTGATGCAGAATGGACAAGTTGAATGGCCAACTCTCATTTTAGCTTCCTTGTGCCACTCATCTCAGAAGGTGGCATAGGACGCATCATTACATCTGGAAATATAAGGTCACAATCATTTGTAGAAATAATATATCGACGCAAAATATCATGGTTAAATTATGAATAGGATGTGCCGCAGCAGTACTTGCTGCGTTACAGTTTGATCCTGACTATGGGTACTGTCTGACTATGGAAGTTTGAATGTTCTCCCTGTGACCGTGTGAGTTATCCCTGGGTGCTCCAGTTTCCTCCCACACACCAAAGACGTACAGGTTGATAAGTTAATTGGTTTTGGTAAAAATTATAAAATTATCCCTAGTGTGTAGAATAGTGCTAGTGTACGGGGATCGCAGGTCGGCATGGAATCAGTGGGCCGAAGGGACTATTTCCATGCTGACCTCTAAACTAAAACCAGAGGAACTAAATATATACACAGTACATGGGTAAACATTTGGGAAAATAACAAAATCTGAAATGTTTTCAGTATTTATCAGTAAGTGCTTAGAAACTGAAGATAATTAATATGATGATTCCTTAGACCTCCTGATGGTATGTATTCATGCCAAGAGCTGAAAAGAATAAAAATGTTTTGGGTTATAATAAGAAAAATCTTAAAAATTTGTACTGGATTAATAAATACTCAAGTGAACCATAGGGGTAGAAAATTTATTTTTCTGCAACATTTTGCAGATGTGACAAAGTTCAAAGAGGGGCGGCAGGTGGAACAGCCGTAGAGTTTCTGCCTTACAGCGCCAGAGACCCGGGTTCCATCTTGACTACGGGCTATGTGTTTGTAAAGAGTTTGTATGTTCTCCCCGTGATTGTGTGGGAAATACTTGGCTGCTGCAGTTTTCTTCCACACTCCAAAGATGTACAGGTTTGTTGACTAATTGGCTTCACTAACAAAAAATGTCAATTTTCCCTCGAGTGTAGGATGCTGTTAGTGTACAGGGTGATTGCTGGTAGGCGCAGACCCAGTGGGCCGAAGGGCCTGATTCTGTGCTGTATCTCTAAAGTCTAAATATATATTTTAATGATAAAGTGATATGGGGAATATGAACAGGATACTGGAGTGATGGCAGCCTCTGCCTACAGTCTGCCTGTTTTTCAATCTTTTTGTTATTTTTAGTCTGTTTAAAAAAGTATGTTTTGGAGGTTTCTTAGTATTTTTATGTGGGGGAGGTGGGGAGGGTAAGGGGGAAACCGTTTCTCAGTCAATTCCTGGAGAGGATGCAACTATTCTCCGAGTCGTTGGCGCAGACTTTCCTGCCGGAGACCAACCAGAGATTAAGCGGCGGCGCAGCACTGGATTCATCGCGGAGCGGGCGATGCCTTACCAGAGATCGCCGTTTGAAGCTCCGGAGTGTTGGGCCTGCTACTTCAACATCGTGGAGCTTCCAGCCACGGGCGGCGCTGACTTCAACATCGCGAGGTCCTGGGATCCCTTTGCCGAGGGCTGCCAGTGTGAATCTCCGCCCAGCTCGGCCTGTGGACTTCGGGAGCCGCGGTCCCGGTAAGAAGTGGCCAATTCGGAAGTCCAAGCCGCTGAAAATGTTCTTCCGTTCTGACGAGAGGGCCTGAACATCCGGCCACCCATAGTGGCGACTGCAGAGGGCTCGGGAGGCGCCGCCGCTTAAACTCTGGTTGGTCTCCGGCAGGAAAGGCCGCGCCAATCCAGTTGCTAGGCCGCGGGTGCGGGGGGGGGGCGAAGACGCGACTCGGAGAATAGTCGCATCCTCGCCAG
Organism: Amblyraja radiata; assembly: GCF_010909765.2. Lineage (NCBI taxonomy): Eukaryota > Metazoa > Chordata > Chondrichthyes > Rajiformes > Rajidae > Amblyraja > Amblyraja radiata. Next base: position 60,115,818 of record NC_045959.1, read on the forward strand.
GAAGTGACTGAGAAATGGTTTCCCCCTTACCCTCCCCACCTCCCCCACATAAAAATACTAAGAAACATCCAAAACATACTTTTTTAAACAGACTAAAAATAACAAAGAGATTGAAAAACAGGCAGACTGTAGGCAGCCATCACTCCAGTATCCTGTTCATATTCCCCATATCACTTTATCATTAAAATATATATTTAGACTTTAGAGATACAGCACAGAATCAGGCCCTTCGGCCCACCGGGTCTGCGCCTACCAGCAATCACCCTGTACACTAACAGCATCCTACACTCTAGGGAAAATTGACATTTTTTGTTAGTGAAGCCAATTAGTCAACAAACCTGTACATCTTTGGAGTGTGGAAGAAAACTGCAGCAGCTAAGGATTTCCCACACAATCACGGGGAGAACATACAAACTCTTTACAAACACATAGCCCGTAGTCAGGATGGAACCCGGGTCTCTGGCGCTGTAAGGCAGAAACTCTACAGCTGCTCCACCTGCCGCCCCTCTTTGAACTTTGTCACATCTGCAAAATGTTGCAGAAAAATACATTTTCTACCCCTATGGTTCACTTGAATATTTATTAATCCAGTACAAATTTTCAAGATTTTTCTTATTATAACCCAAAACATTTTTATTCTTTTCAGCTCTTGGCATGAATACATACCATCAGGAGGTCTAAGGAATCATCATATTAATTATCTTCAGTTTCTAAGCACTTACTGATAAATACTGAAAACATTTCAGATTTTGTTATTTTCCCAAATTTTTACCCATGTACTGTGTATATATTTAGTTCCTCTGGTTTTAGTTTAGAGATACAGCATGGAAATAGTCCCTTCGGCCCACTGATTCCATGCTGACCTGCGATCCCCGTACACTAGCACTATTCTACACACTAGGGATCATTTTATAATTTTTACCAAAACCAATTAACTTATCACCCTGTACGTCTTTGGTGTGTGGGAGGAAACTGGAGCACCCAGGGATAACTCACACGGTCACAGGGAGAACATTCAAACTTCCATAGTCAGACAGTACCCATAGTCAGGATCGAACTGTAACGCAGCAAGTACTGCTGCGGCTCATCCTATTCATAATTTAACCATGATATTTTGCGTCGATATATTTTTTCTACAAATGATTGTGACCTTATATTTCCAGATGTAAGATGGATCTAATGATGCGTCCTATGCCACCTTCTGAGATGAGTGGCACAAGGAAGCTAAAATGAGAGTTGGCCATTCAACTTGTCCATTCTGCATCACCATTCAATTAGACCCCATGTGTCTCAGGTCTACTTCCCCGGTATTGATTGAAATCCCTTGGTCACCATGACTATCAAAATATTATGAGTATTATTAGGATAGGACTGGTTTAGGGGGATACGGGCCAAATGCAGGCAGGTGGGACTAATGTAGGTGGGACATGTCGGTCAGTGTGGGCAAGTTCGGCGAAGGGCCTGTTTCCAGGCTGTTTCACTGCATGAGTCTATGGCTACTCCAGCCAGTTTTGGAGTTAGTGTGTGATTTCCACTATCTTTTACAAGGGAATACTTCCCAATTCAACTCAAAAATAATTTAGCTCTTAATTTTAAGAAAAAAAAACACAGATTCTTGTAACCTCAAGTATAGTTTTCCTGTATCAATTGGTATCCCATTAATTTTGAAATGGTACTTTTCTGTCTAATCATTTTTGGCCTGATATCATAAAAAAAGTTTGAAGAATATGATCCATTTTCCAGTAATTTGCCTGCCACAAATCAATGTTGTTAAATGTTGACTGGAACATGTTGAAAATTACCTGGATACGCTGGGAAAAAAATATGGTTTTCACTAGTATGTAATTCTAGTACTCTGACAAGAGCATATATTCATTTTCAATAAAGTATTGTGGAGATAATGTATAATTTTAGAAAGCTAATCAATTGCGGAAGAAGTTATATCTGATCTGCTTCCTGACCCCATCAAAAATGCCCGATGCTGCTTGCATTGAAATATATTTATTTCCCAATCTATGGGTCATTGATATTTAGATTTTCCAATCTAGATGTACATTAGAGAGAATACTGACTGGTTGCATTACGGCCTGGATCAGCAACTTGAATGCCCAGGAATGAAGAAGATGGCAAAAAAGTGGTGAACACTGCCCTGTCCATCACGGGTACTAACCGCCCCACCATCGAAGGGATCTTCATGAGAAGCTGCCTCAAAACTGCAGCCAGCATCGTCAGAGACCAACCCCACCCTGGCCACACAATCAATTCACTCCTGCGGTCAAGAAGAAGGTAGAGGACCCTGAAAACTGTAACGTCCAGGTTCAGGAGCAGTTTCTTCCGAACAACCACCAGGCTATTAAACACTACAACCTCCACCTAACCACATGGACGAGCTACATAGACTTGGAGGCATTGTCATTGTCTTTGCACTATTATTGTTTGTTTTTTATGTATTGAACTTTTGTTGTTTATTATGGTGTTTGCAGAGTATTAAGTTTCCATATCTGTTGTGCTGCTGCAAGTGAGAATTTCATTGTTCTGTACAAAAATTATGACAATAAAATTCACTTAATCCGGAAAGAATAGATGTATTTTTGAACAGTAGGTACAAACGGAATTTGGTGTAAATTCCACATTTTGTTGTAATCTAACAGTAGTTATAGTATTAGTTACACTATAGCTCCTCACCTTTTTTCTATTCTCAGTCCCTAATTTAAAAATGAAATCCTGTCCATACAAATCCATCTACTTTGTATTAGAAACATAGAAACATAGAAAATAGGTGCAGGAGTAGGCCATTCGGCCCTTCGAGCCTGCACCGCCATTCAATATGATCATGGCTGATCATCCAACTCAGTATCCTGTACCTGCCTTCTCTCCATACCCCTTGATCCCTTTAGCCACAAGGGCCACATCTAACTCCCTCTTAAATATAGCCAATGAACTGGCCTCAACTACCTTCTGTGGCAGAGAATTCCAGAGATTCACCACTCTCTGTGTGAAAAATGTTTTTCTCATCTCGGTCCTAAACGATTTCCCCCTTACCCTTAAACTGTGACCCCTTGTTTTGGACTTCCCCAACATCGAGAACAATCTTCCTGCATCTAGCCTGTCCAACCCCTTAAGAATTTTGTAAGGTTCTATAAGATCCCCCCTCAATCTTCTAAATTCTAGTGAGTACAAGCCAAGTCTATCCAGTCTTTCTTCATATGGAAGTCCTGACATCCCAGGAATCAGTCTGGTGAACCTTCTCTGTACTCCCTCTATGGCAAGAATGTCTTTCCTCAGATTAGGAGACTAAAACTGTAGGCAATACTCCAGGTGTGGTCTCACCAAGAACCTGTACAACTGCAGTAGAACCTCCCTGCTCCTATACTCAAATCCTTTTGCTATGAATGCTAACATACCATTGGCTTTCTTCACTGCCTGGTGCACCTGCATGCCTACTTTCAATGACTGGTGTACCATGACACCCAGGTCTCGTTGCATCTCCCCTTTTTGTAATCGGCCACCTGGGAGGCTGACCTGGAATGTTAGATCGCATGGGATCCAAGGAGAGATAGAAAATTGGCTCCATGGAAGGAAGCAGAGGGTGATGGCGGAAGGTTGCTTCTCGGAGTGGAGGTCTGTGACTAGTGGTGTGCCTCAGCGCTTGGTTCTGGGCCCGTTACTGTTTGTCATCTACATTAATGATTTGGATAAGAGCATACAGGGCAAGATTAACAAGTTTGCTGATGATACAAAAGTGAGTGGTTTTGCAGATAGTGAAGATGGTTGTGAAAGATTGCAGCAGGATCTGAATCGATTGGCCAGATAGGCGGAGGAATGGTTGATGGAATTTAATACAGAGAAGTGTGAGGTGTTGCATTTTGGGACGTCTAACAAGGGCAGGACCTACACAGTGCATGGTAAGGCTCTGGAGAGTGTTGTAGAGCAGAGTGATGTATGACTATATGTGCATAGTTCCTTGAAGGTCAAGTCACAGGTAGATAAGGTGGTTAAAAAGGTTTTCGGCACAATGGCCTTCATCAGTCAGAGTATTGAGTATAGAAGTTATATGTGGAAGTTGTAGGTAGAAGTCATGTTGCCGTTGTATAAAACGTTGATGAGACCTCATTTAGAATATTGTGTTCAGTTCTGGGAACAATGTTATAGGAACGATATTGTCAAGTTTCAAAGGGTTCAGAAAAGATTTACAAGGATGTTGCCAGGACTAGAGGGTGTGAGCTATAGGGAGAGGTTGAGTAGGAGAGCAGGAGGATGAGGGGCGATTTTATAGAAATATACAAAATCATGCGAGGAATAGATCAGGTAGATGCACAGAGTCTCTTGCCCAGAGTAGGAAAATCGAGGACCTGATAACGTAGGTTTAAGGTGAAGCGGAAAAGATTTGATAGGAATCCGAGGGGTAACATTTTCAAACAAAGGGTGGTGGGTGCATGGAACAAGCTGCCAGAGGAGGTAGTTGAGGCTGGGCCTATCCCATCATTTAAGAAACAGTTAAACAGGTACATGGATAGGACATATTTTAGAGGGATATGGACCAAGCGCAGGCAGGTGGGATAGGTGTCGCTGGGACATGTTCGTCGGTGTGGGCAAGTTGAGCCAAAGGGCCTGTTTCCACACTGTATCACTCTATGACCCTATGACTCTATGATAATCACCGTGTGCTCTCATAACTTAGCGATTTCTGCTTTTACGTTTTCTACTTCTTGTTCTTTCTGTTTAAGATCCTGGTGTTGAGATCTGACTGTCGATAGCAACAGCTGGAATGCTCCTTTGTGGCTTCCCTTTTTCTCAAGGAACCCGCTCCCTTTTAACTGTGTAAATATATGTCTGAAGAAGGTTCTTGACCAGAAATGTCACCTATTCCTACTCCTTTTCTCCAGAGATGCTGTCTGACCAACTGAGTTACTCCAGCTTTTTGTGTCTATCTTTGGTTTAAATCGGCTACTGCAGTTCCTTCCGACACATTGAAATGTTTCCATTGTGCCAATGCTAAATTCGGAAGAGAGCACATTTCTATCACAAAGAAATGCCATGAATTTTCAATCATCATTGACAAATCCAATGGGATAGCTTCAATTTATGGGAAGGTTTGCAATGAAAATATCTGTAAAGCACTGATGAATGTTAATGGCATCCTTGTCATTTGTTTTTGTATACGTATAATTAGACTCGCAGTTGACAATTATTTGTTACACTGCAGCTGTGATCTACCTGCTTCCAGCAAATCAAGCAGACTGCGATTTCTTTTTAGAATAGTGCAGTCATGTTGCTGAGTGTAATAGGAAAAACGGGAACCATTTCCTCATGTCCACTATGCAATGGAGAAAGTTGTTCAAATCAATAGCAGTTCAAATAAATTGCTGTTCAAATCAATAGCAGTTCAAATCAATAGCTGTTCAAATCAATAGCTTGTTAAATCAATAGCTGTTCAAATTGAGTCCAAGTTCATAGGAGTAAATATCATCAGCAGCTTATCCTGGACCAGCTATAACCAAGCAATGCTCAAGAAAGCACACCAGCGCATCTACTTCCTTAAAAGTGCTCAGGAGTTCAGCGAGTCCACAGCGACTCTCACCAACTTCTACAGATGCGCCTTAGAAAGCATTTTACTGCGTGCCTTGGGAACAGCTCCATCCACACAAGAAATTGCAGAGAATTCTGGAGGCAGCCCAGATCATCATGCAAACCTCCCTTCCACTGACTCCATCTACACGTCATGCTGCCTCTGCAAGACTACCAGCATAATCAAGGATGACTCTCATCCTTGACATTCCCTCTTCTCCCCTCTCCCATCAGGCAAGAGGGACAGAAGAGTGAAAACGCATACCTCGAGATTCAGAGAGAGTTTCTTCCCAGCTTCCCAAGTTCAGTTGCTTCCCAGGCCTACCCTCCACCTCATTGGAGACCCTTATCTATCTTTACTGGACTTTATCTTGCACTAAATGTTATTGCCTTTATCCTGTGTCTGTCTGTACACTGTGGGACTGGCAGCATCTCTGGAGAGAAGGAATGGATGACATTTTGTGTCGAGACCCTTCTTCAGACTGAAAGTCACGGGACAGGAAAACGAGAGATATAGACGATGATGTAGAGAGATAAAGAACAATGAATTAAATTATGCTGAAAATTAACAATGATAAAGGAAACAGCCCATTGTTAGCTGTTTGTTCAGTGAGAATGAGAAGCTGGTGTGATTTGGGTGGGGGAGGAATGGAGAGAGAGGGAATGCAGGGGTACTTGAAGAGAGAAATTTCTGTGTTGTAAGCTGCCCAAGCAAAATATGAGAGTCTGTTCCTCCAATTTGCATTTAGCCTCATTCTGACAATGGAGGAAGCTAAGGACAGAAAGGTCAGTGTGGGAATGGGAAGGAGAATTAAAGTGTTTAGCAACCGGGAGATCAGGTAGATTCAGGCGAAGGTGTTCAGCAAAACGATCGCACAATCTGTGTTTGGTCTCGCTGATGTATAAGAGTCCACATCTTGAACAACGGCTACAGTAGATGAGGTTGGAGGGGGTGCAAATGAACCTCTGCCTAACCTTAAAGGACTGTCGGGGAGCCTAGACAGAGTGGAGGGAGGAGGTATAGCGACAGGTGTTGCATCTTCTGCGGTTGCAGGGGAAGGTACCTAGGGAGGGGTTGGTTTGGATGGGAAGAGATGAGTTAACCAGAAAGTTGCAGAGGGAATGGTTTCTGCGGAAAGCTGAAAGGGGTGGAGATGGGAAGATGTGAACAGTGGTGGGATCCCGTTGGAGGTGGATTATGTGTTGTATGCGATGGCTGATGGGGTGAAATAACTAGGGGGTCTCTGTCCCTGTTGCAACTAGGGGGAGGGGTGGGGAGCAAGGGCAGTTCTGTGAGGTACCGAGGAGGCACTTGTGAGGGCCTCATCTATGATGGGAGAGGGGAATCCCTGTTCCCTAATGAATGAGAACATCTCGGATGTCCTGGCACGGAAGACCTCATCTTGGACGCAGATGCGGCGTAAGAATTGGGAGTAGGAGATAGAGTCTTTGCTGGAAGCTGGGTGGGAATAGGTGTCAGGACAATTTACATATATACCGAGCCAATTAACCTACAAACCTGCACATCTTTGGAGTGTGGGGAGAAAACCCACGTGATCTCAGGGAGAACATACAAACTCCATACAGACAGCACCTGTAGTCGGGATTGAACCCGCATCTCTGGTGCTGAAAGCGCTGTAAAATCTGCAACTCTACCACTGTGCCACCATGCAGCCCTGTTGTAAGGCTGTTCTCTGGCCCTTCATTCATTATCCAAGTTGAACAACCCACTTACTCAATAATCATGAGCAGTGGAAGTGCATGAACTTATCGTGAAAAATTGTGGAAACTGCATATCCATAGACCCCGGAAGGTAGACTTTAGAGTTAGACTGCAGACTTTAGAGATTCAGCACGGAAACAGGCCCTGCATCTCACCGGGTCTGCACTGACCAGCGATCACCATGTATGCTAGCACTCTCCTATACACTGGTAATTCGAATGTCACTGTACGTTAATTGGTACATGTGACAATAGACTGACCTTGAACCTTGAAGCTTGAACCTTTGGGACAATTTACAATTTTGTCAAAGTCAATTAACCTACAAACCGGAATGTCTTTGGAGTGTGGGTAGAAACCCAGAGAAAACCCACGCAGGTCACAGGGAGAACGTACAAACTCCGTATAGACAGCGTCCACAGTCAGGATCGAACCAGGGACTCTGGGGCTGTAGGCAGCAACTCTACCACTGTGCCAACGTGACGCCCCCACAGGTAGATAGATTGCTTAAAAAGGCATAAAATCCATGAGACTTTATCAACATCGCTACTGAACATAAGATCAGGGAGTTCATGCTGGAAACGTATAAAAGCCAGAGCACTGAATATGGTTACGATCATCAGAGTCCAGGGACAATGTGATTGCTTAAGAGAAGATGCAAAAGAGATGTACAAGAATGTTGCCAGGGTTGCAAGATTTTAATTATGAGGAAGACTAATCGTACTGTGCTGTTCTCTTTGGAACAAGTACCGAAGGCAGTTTAATTGTAGTCTACAAAGTAAGACGGGGTGAAAAGGAAAGTCCTATTTCTCTCGACTGAGAGGTCAATAACTAGGGCCATGGTTTAAAATAACAATCAGTCAAGAGTACAGTGACACAATGGCGCAGCGGTAGAGTTGCTGCCTTACAGCGCCAGAGACCCGGGTTCGATCCTGACTAGGGGTCTGTCTGTACAGAGTTTGTACGTTCTCCGTGTGACTGCGTGAGTTTTCTCTGGTTGCCCCGGTTTCCTCACACATTCCAAAGACGTGTAGGTTTATTGGCTTCAGTAAAATTGTAAGTTGTACCTGGAATTAGTGTACGGAATGATTGCTGTTCAGAGTGTACTCGGTGAAACAAAGGGCCTGTTCCCACACTGTATCTTTAAACTAAACGGGTCTAATACTCACTCCATGGCAGCCTAATGGATACAGTGACCAAGATTACATTTTGTGAAGAACCTGATGAATAGTTGAAGCAGCCCAACTTACAAGGGCATGGACTGGAAAAGAGCTAATTGTGCCAAACTTCTTTAAAGCTGAGCTTTTGGGAGCTTTTGTAGCGTACTAACGAGTCAGCGGAAAGACTGTACGTGATTACCATCGAGCCATCCACAGTGTACAGATACATGATTAAGAAAATAATGTTTAGTGCAAAACAAAGTCCAGTACTGTCCAATTAAAGATAGTCCGAGGGTCTTCAATGAGGTAGATAGTTGCTCAGGACTGGTCTCTCGTTGTTGATAGAATGGTTCAGTTATGTGATAACAGCTGGAAGAAAGTCTGTGCATCTTGATGGGCCCAACTAACTGATACCAGATTGGTCCACCTGGACCTCAGTTATCCTACGTCTTATAAAACCCAGGCATTCCAGATAGAGGGGGGATGAGAGAGGGTGAGAAAAGCAGGAGAGAAAAAGAAAGAGATAGTGAGAAAGTGAAGGAGAGAAAGAAAGAGAAAGAGAAAGTGAAAGAGAAAAAGAAAGTGAAAGAAAGAGAAAGAGAAAGAGAAAAAGAAAGAGAGAAAGAGAAAGAGAGGAAGAGAGAAAGAGAAAGAGAGGAAGAGAGAAAGAGAAAGAGAAAGAGGAAGTGGAAGAGGAAGGGGAAGAGGAAGAGGATGGAGAAGAGGAAGAAAGAAGAAAGAAGAGGGAGAGGGGAGAGAGAGTGTACATCTCTCTCTCCCCTCGCGCTGGGGTGAACTAACGTGATATGTTTTATTTATAATGACAAGAAAGGCCAGGGCCACATGGCGGCTCAGCTTTGGGGAATGAAGAGGAAGCGTTGGCGGTCTCAGGCTTATCCTGGAGACCCAGGCTTTGCGCGGCCACTCAGTTTTTGCCTCAGTAGAGGTATTGGCTGTCTAGGGCTTCTTCCTGGCAGCCTAGCCTGTTGCATGCTATCCAGTCAACGGAAAGACAATATACGATTATAATCGAGCCATCCTCACTGTACAGAAACAGTATAAAGTGAATAACATAACATGTGTCAGCAGAAGATTAGGTGAGCTGCCACAAAAACGGGGAAACACTCATTTCTATAAGTTCGCTGGGACTTTTCAGTCAAGATCACGGCATGAGTTCAGGAGAAATTGGAGGAAGTTCTCCCTTTGAACATTGAACAGCCAGCAGCATTAATGCTTAGGTCTGAATTTCCATTTCAACTTCAAAGATTTTCCAAGAAAAAATCAGATGATTAAGAACAAGGGGCTGGTGAGAGGTCTTACCTTCCATGCCCCCAAGGTCGGCTGTGGGAGACGCCCCCAGGGCACAAAGGCTGAACGGTGGCCGGGCGAGGAGAGGGACGACGGTTCGCTGGACGATCCGGACGGAGGCGACAGCTGGAGGCCCTGCAGCAGCCTGGGGCTCACCTGGATCGGGTGCCGTTCCAGCAGACCGAGCGCACGGACTGGACGCAGCCTGCAGTGGGACAGAGCAGTGGAGGACGCCTACAACTTTGCTTGGCCAGGCCGACCCTGAAACACCACCAGGACAACGGGCATTTATGGCCAACTGCAACTTGGACTTCATACATGATGCTAAAACTTAGTGACTCTTGCATATGGTCTCAGTGGGCTATTTCTATACACTATAATCTGGGATTGTATTTATGTATGGTAATAATTTACTGAACTGTATGCAACAAGAAATTTCGCTGTACCTCGGTGCTTGTGATAATAAATGAGCCATTAAACCCTTTAGACTTAAGACTTTAGAGATGCAGCACGGAAGCAGGCCCTTCGGCCCACCAAATACTCGCTGACCAGCGATTACCCCGTACACTAACACTATCCTACACACTAGGGACAATTTACAATTTTACCAATGCCAATTACCTACAAAGCTGTACATTTTTGGAGTGCAGGAGGAAACCAGAGCACCCGGTGAAACCCCACGCAGTCAGAGGGAGAACGTACAAGCTCTGTACAGACAGCACCCTTAGTTTGGATCGAACCCAGGCCTCTGGCGTTGTGAGGCAGCAACTACCGCCTTATAAAATATTAAATTTTGTTGCTGATTATTCATTCCAAAATATGAAGTCTGCTATTTTCCTTTAGTAAATCCACAGTGCCTCAATTTCACCTCCCAGATGGATAAATGTCACTGAATCCAAGCTTCTTGCAGTATTGACTTCAAGTAAATCACAATGTTACACCATTAGGATTTTAAAAAAATTATATTGTTGCCAAGGAATTTACATTAGGAATGGCATTCAAAAAAGTCAATGGATTTATCTTTGGTAATTGCATTACTACAATTTGTGAAAGATGAGGACAATGCAGACCAGAGAAGAAATGGCAATGCCCAAGACCCAAGAGATAAAATGTGGATTTCCTCCAAAGGCAACAGTGAATGAGTTATGCCATCTGTTTGGACCAGAACCAGTCTCTTTAAATTAGGAGTATGGTCATGTCAGCGATTGTATGTGCAACAACACAACTACATTTTAATATTGTTCAAGAAGGAACTGCAGATGCTGGAAGATCGAAGGTACACAAAAATGCTGGAGAAACTCAGCGGGTGCAGCAGCATCTATGGAGCAAAGGAAATAGGTGACGTTTCGGGCCGAAACCCTTCTTCAGCATCTGAAGAAGGGTTTCGGGCCGAAACGTCACCTATTTCCTTCGCTCCATAGATGCTGCTGCACCCGCTGAGTTTCTCCAGCATTTTTGTGTACCTTACATTTTAATATTGATTAGTTTAATTTAGTTTAGAGATACAGTGCAGAAACAGGCTGTTCAGCCCATCAAGTCCGCACCGAACAGCGATCCCCGCTGATCAACACTTTCCTACACACACTAGGAACAATTTACCGTAAACAAAGCCAATTAACCTACAAACCTGTACGTCTTTGTAATATGGGAGGAAACCGAAGATCTCGGAGAAAACCCACGCAGTCACGGGGCGAACGTACAAACTCTGTACAGACAGCACCCGTGGTCGGGATCGAACCTGGATCTCCGGCGCTGCAAGAGCTGTAAGGCAGTAAGTTCACCGTCACGCCACCGTGTCGCCCTGTATAGTGCCGCCAACATATTGCATAGGAATGAATTGCAGAGGCTGGTTCAAACCGAAGGTAGACACAAAAAACTGGAGCAACTCAGTGGGACAGGCAGCATCCACCTCTGGAGAGAATGAATGGGTGATGTTTCGGGTCGAAACCCCTCTACATTTTAATATTGTCAGATATATCCGAGCAAACCGCAAATATCTGCAGTGGATTAATCAAGTCACCTATGACATTGTTGGATTTTTCTTCATGCGTGCAAGGCATCATTGATGTGCCCGACAGAAGGGATTTACAAGATATAGATATATATACGCATTTGCAAATGGTGTTGCCACTATTGTGTGCAGATTCTTGTGTGCGTTTGCCTGCTGTTTCTGATTAAGGAGAGAGAGGACAATGATTTCCCCTGTGAGGAGTTAAGCACTTCAGCTGCAAAAGCTTGATAGGATCCAAAGCCAAAAAAGTTTAAGGCTGCACTGGTCTTTGCCTCCGAAGGCAGAGCTGTCCAAGAATGGGCCTGTTCCAGGCACTCTCCGCGAGATTGCTTTGGCAGGACTCACATCATCCATCATCGACAGAGCATGAGTCAGGATCGCCATATTGCTCTGTGGCTAAATAATGTTAAATAACGTTCCCTACTTTTCTCATTGTGAACCGTTCAGAAGACTCATTATTCCATATGCACAAACAACCTGCTGCATTTAACAGCCCCATCAATCACCTTGAACTTTCACCACCGTCCAGTGTTTATACAAAATAGGTAGCAACAATTTGTAGAAGCTTTCTCCTTAACAAAGCAAAAAGATTCAAGACTGAATTTCTTAAATTTAGTGATTCAAGTTATTGCAATATCTTTTCAATATTGAATAGATTCAATGCACACATAAGTATTTGTAGTATTGTGTTCAGTTTTAGTCACCCTGCTGTAGGAAAGCTATCTTCAGTGTAAACCAGCATCTGCAGTTCATTCCTGCACATAGGAAATATGTTGTTACGCTAGAAAGTACGGAGATGTTTTACGAAGATGTTGCCAGGACTTGAGGGCCTGAGCAATAGTGCAGGCTAGGACTTTTTTCCTTTGAGCACAGGAGGATGAGGGGTGATGGAGGTCAATGTTCATACCACTGGGGTGCAAACTGCCCAAGCAAAATATGAGTTGCTGCTCCTCCAATTTACGGTGGTCCTCACTTTGGCCATGGAGGAGGCCGAGGACAGAAAGGTCGGATTCGGAATGGGAGGGGGAGTTAAAGTGCTGAGCCACAGGGAGATCAGGTTGGTTATTGTTTACCGAGTGGAGGTGTTCGGCGAAGCAATCGCCAAGCGATCGCTGAGGTAGATAGTAGTTCAGCACTGCTCTCTAGTTGTGGTAGGATGACTGTATATGTTCGGTATCTCAGCACTTCCATGTGTCTATCCAAAAACCTCTTAAACGGCACTATCATATCTGCTTCCACCATCACCCATGGCAGTGCATTCAAGGCCCCCACCACTCTGCGTATAAAATTTGCCCCGCACATCTTCATTAAACTTTCTCGCCTTCCCCTAATGCCCTCTAGTGCTGGACATTTACACCCTGGGAAAAAGGCTCTGACTGTCTACCCTATCTATGCCTCTAATAATTTTATATTAGTTTCTCTGCGAACATAATCTTTACAAGAGACATGCAAAAAGACCTTGTGCAAGCATTGCAAAGACAGATTGGTTCACTTCTCCTGTGCTGCAGCCATTTAACATGTGAATTCATGCACAGTTGAATTTCTACCCTGTGTCATTGTAAATGATTTCTTCATTCCGTGGTGTTTGAAAACATGTGTATTGTTACCATGGCAATGTGCTTGCAGCTCTGGTGGGAGACCAGGATTGTCCTGTTGTGTCATCCCTTGATTCAAGGACAAATACTGTAGGTTGAATTAACTCTTTGTGATCATTTTAACCTTGTCAGAGAGCACTGAATCAACCTCCCATCATGTCGTTCTGTTTTTTTTAAATTGAAGACACAATTATCTTCTGTTTTGTTAAGGAGAAATGAAGAGTACTGAATATGGTTCAGCTTGATGGAACAGAAATGTAGCACCTCAAAGATGATTGGGACTGTGAGTTTAGTTTAGTTTAGTTTAGTTTAGTTTAGTTTAGTTTAGTTTAGTTTAAAGATACAACGTGGACACGGGCCCATCGGCCCACTGCATCCGCGCCGACCAGCTATCACACACTATGTGCTGTATGCATCGATGATGAGGCTAAGAATTTACCTTTATTTTATATTATTATATTATATTATATTATATTATATTATATTATATTATATTATATTATATTATATTATATTATATTATATTATATTATATTATGACCTTATTTTCAGGTAATGGAAAAAGATCTGGGTATATCTGTTGTATATTTACTATTCATTTTAGATTAGTTTAGTATAGTTTAGTTTATTGCCACGTGTACTGAGGTACAGTGAAAAGCTTTTATTGTGTGCTAACCAGTCAGCAGAAAGACAATACATGATTACAATCGAGCCATCCACAGTGTTACAGATATATCAAGGGAATAAAATGATTATCGTTTAGTGCAAGACGAAGCCAATAAAGTCCGATCAAAGGTAGTCCAAGGGTCTCCAATGAGGGAGGTAGTAGTTCTGGACTGCAGTTGCCGTAGGTTGCTGCATTGCACATATTTCATTCACTTGTCTAAATAATTGGACAAGATTAATTTGTTGGTTATGTCAAAGCTGGTTATGTCAATGTTAAAATAAATTTTACTTCGGAGTCACGTGAGTGATTCTGTGAAGAAGTCCTGCCTGTCCGCATTCGCGTCATTACGTCTGACACATGGCGCACCGACGGGCTGGCAGGCGTGTAGCTCCACCAGCGGTAAGTTAAAAACCCTGAGGTAAGTTTTAAACTTAGCTGAGGTCATTTTCTGCGGTCGGTAAATCTTGTTGCAGGAACAAGTCGGCCATGGAGAAGATGATTAAGGGAAGGTCGAGGCGATCCGCTGGGAGAGCAGCTACAGAAGACCGCGGGAGTGCGGGTAGCGGGCGGCCATCCATCTCGCCTTCAGAGTCGCTGGCGGCACACGGCATTGGGGGTTCAGTATTGATGTGGATAGAGAACTGGCTGGCAAACAGGAAGCAAAGAGTAGGAGTAAACGGGTCCTTTTCACAATGGCAGGCAGTGACTAGTGGGGTACCGCAAGGCTCAGTGCTGGGACCCCAGCTATTTACAATATATATTAATGATCTGGATGAGGGAATTGAAGGCAATATCTCCAAGTTTGCGGATGACACTAAGCTGGGGGGCAGTGTTAGCTGTGAGGAGGATGCTAGGAGACTGCAAGGTGACTTGGATAGGCTGGGTGAGTGGGCAAATGTTTGGCAGATGCAGTATAATGTGGATAAATGTGAGGTTATCCATTTTGGTGGCAAAAACAGGAAAGCAGACTATTATCTAAATGGTGGCCGACTAGGAAAAGGGGAGATGCAGCGAGACCTGGGTGTCATGGTACACCAGTCATTGAAAGTAGGCATGCAGGTGCAGCAGGCAGTGAAGAAAGCGAATGGTATGTTAGCTTTCATAGCAAAAGGATTTGAGTATAGGAGCAGGGAGGTTCTATTGCAGTTGTACAGGGTCTTGGTGAGACCACACCTGGAGTATTGCGTACAGTTTTGGTCTCCAAATCTGAGGAAGGACATTATTGCCATAGAGGGAGTGCAGAGAAGGTTCACCAGACTGATTCCTGGGATGCCAGGACTGTCTTATGAAGAAAGACTGGGTAGACTTGGTTTATACTCTCTAGAATTTAGGAGATTGAGAGAGGATCTTATAGAAACTTATAAAATTCTTAAGGGGTTGGACAGGCTAGATGCAGGAAGATTGCTCCCGATGTTGGGGAAGTCCAGGACAAGGGGTCACAGCTTAAGGATAAGGGGGAAATCCTTTAAAACCGAGATGAGAAGAACATTTTTCACACAGAGAGTGGTGAATCTCTGGAACTCTCTGCCACCGAGGGTAGTCGAGGCCAGTTCATTGGCTATATTTAAGAGGGAGTTAGATGTGGCCCTTGTGGCTAAGGGGATCAGAGGGTATGGAGAGAAGGCAGGTACGGGATACTGAGTTGGATGATCAGCCATGATCATATTGAATGGCGGTGCAGGCTCGAAGGGCCGAATGGCCTACTCCTGCACCTAATTTCTATGTTTCTATGTTCTATGTTTCTATGTATGGGGAGACGGCAGGTACAGGATACTGAGTTGGATGATCAGCCATGATCATATTGAATGCCGGTGCAGGCTCGAAGGGCCGAATGGCCTACTCCTGCACCTATTTTCTATGTCTATGTTTCTATGTTTCTGACTTGGTGCCGGTGGAAAGCACCATGGCTACTCCGGTGGGCCGGAAAGCCACTAAGAAGTCGGTAAGGCCGTGGACTCGGATGAGTCGGGCCAGGAGGGTTCCCCCCCCCCCCACAGTGGTTAGCGTCTGCGGAAGTCTGTCTAGAATGGAGCACCTGATGGAGAGGATACTCCAGCACGAAATGCTCTAGCAAGAGGAGCTTTATATCCGCGGGTCTCCTCAGGGGCCCGTGGCAGCAGCACCTGTTGAAGGGCTGTCTAGGAAGGAGCTCCTGATGGAGAGGTGGCTCCATCACAATATGCTCCAGCAAGAGGAGCTTTATATCCGCGGGTCTCCTCGGTGGCCCGTGGCAGCGGCACCTGTTGAAGGGCTGCATAATGTCTCCCTCTCGTGAGGAGGAGAGCATATAGGGGCAGTTTTGTTCTCACTCCTAGGTTGGAGGAATAGCCAGTGAGCATACTCCAAGGCATGAAGGCCGCGAACCAGGGGTGCCAAGCATGGCATCAAGATTTGCCATACCGACCGGAACTGGGGAACCGCTGGATGTTGACCTGGCCATGACTATAAACTACATGGCCTCACACCAGCTGCAAGACCTCACAATGGAAGAAACGTCCAAAAAATACGAGACACCCGCCAATTGTGTCTCGTTCAAAGTGCCAACTGTGAACCATGCAATCTGGGGTCACATGGGTGTGGGTATCAGAGCCCAGATAGTGAGGCTCCAGAAGATACTAAAGCTGCTCGCTTCAGGCATTACAGCTTTCGCTAGGTCGGTCGATGGGGGGCCCCTGTCTGAGTTGCAGCAGGATGGTCTGGCCCTAATGTGCAATGCACATTTTGAAATAAACTGCCTCAGAAAGAATGCTATCTGTCCGACTATGAACCCCAAGTTTGCGGCACTATGTAAATCAAGCAATGTGCCACCGCCGAATCTGCTGTTCGGTGATGATCTATCAAAAAGGGTCAGAGAATTGGACGACGAGGCGAAAACGGTCGGCCTCATAAAAGCCCAGCCGACTAGCAAAATTCCATTTCGGCGGCAGCACCCCTACAAACGGTTCGCTGAAGCTGGTTCAGGACAAGGACCAAGCCGGGCTTTGCCATCCATGCGCAATTGGCGCACTCCAACATTCTTCCCCTCCAGATCTTGGAGGCAGAAGTTTCCACCAACATCCATGGAGGTAGGTGGGTCTGGTTCTTTCCAGAACATGTCATGTATGGATCAATTACAAGTTGGTGGGAGATTACATTTGTTTTTCAATGAATGGTGCAGTATAAACATTTCAAAATGGAAACTTTTGTTACTGCTAAACAACTGGTTTCCAAAGGAGGCTATATGGCATGCATAGATCTTAAAGATGCATACTATTCAGTACCCATTCATTACAATCACCGGAGATATTTGAAATTTAGTTGGATGAGGCAACAATGGCAGTTTAAAGCATTGCCTAATGGTTTAACTTTGGCTCCTGGACTATTTACAAAGTTGTTAAAACCGGTGTTGGGTCTACTCCAGGCTCAGAATCATATTGTAATGACCTATTTGGATGATGTCCTAATCATAGGCAAGACTCAGGAATCAGCTGAATTATCGGTTTCAGCTACCAAACTCATGTTTGAGAGATTGGGGTTTCTCATCAATCCAGTTAAATCCAAATTGATACCATCTAGAATCATTGATTATTTGGGATTCACCATTAATTCAATTCACATGTCTGTGACTCTGCCTAGAGGCAAGAGATTAGAGTTAATAGAAGCTTGTAACAATCTTGTTGAGGAGCAACAATCTTCCATTCGACAGGTGGCTAGTATAATTGGCACATTTGTGGCTGCTTTCCCAGGTGCACAGTTTGGACCTTTACATTATCAAAATTTACAATGTGCAAAGGAGCAGGCACTCAAAACACATGCAGGTCATTTCAATAGACCCTTGCGGTTACCAGCTGAAGCCATTGCTGAGTTACAGTAGTGGATAACAAATATTTCACATTGCTCCAGTAAAATTCTGATTGATCAATCTTACAAACTGATGTTAGTGCTCTGGGATGAGGAGCCACTGATACCATCTCTAGCTGCGGTGGCAGATGGAATATGCATGAGGCATTAATCCTTCAATCACATGGCATTAACTATTTAGAGTTGTTGGGAGCATTCTATGGCTTAAAGGCATATTGTACTAGTATGCATGACTTACATGTTCAGCTTCAGATTGACAACACTACAGCAGTAGCATACGTTAATCACATGGGTGGAATCAAGTCGGTATCATGTGATGAATTGGTTAGCCTTATTTGGCATTGGTGTATTACAAAAAACATCTGGATTTCAGCTATCTACTTACCAGGTAGATTTAACATGGTGGCGGACACCAGGTCACGGAAATTCAATGACAACACAGAATGGATGCTGAATCCTGAAATATTTAATGATGTTGTCGCTCGGTATGGCGTACCAGATATTGATTTGTTTGCATCCAGATTACATCACCAGATACCAAAGTATTTCATGGGAACCAGATCCAGGGGGAGTAGCGGTAGATGCATTCTCGCTACACTGGGGTGGAATGTTTTTATATGCATTTTCCCATTTTGCCTCATCAGTCAGTGCTTGCGTAAGATCGAGCAGGACTCCGCCTCAGGCGTTTTGGTAGTCCCCGACTGGCCTACACAGCCATGGTTCCCACTCATTCTGAGACTAATAACACAGCCTTTTATGGCTGTCCCCAAGTGCAGTAACCTGCTGGTTCACCCTGTGACTGGGGAAAACCATCCACTACATGATTGTATTAATCTGTTGATTTGCAGATTCTGATGAGACCGTTCCTGGGGCTCGGACTATCAGGTCGTACAGTGGATGTGATTACTGCGGCCTGGAGGGATAGTACTAAAAAACAATACATTTCTCATATCAAAAAATGGGAGGTGTTCTGCTTGCAGTCGAACATATCATATTACACGGCAAGCATACCGGATGTGTTGGAATTCCTTTCCACTCTATATTTTGATGAGCGACTGAGCTATAGTGCCATCAACAGTGCCAGGAGTGCTTTCTCGTCCTACCTGTAGCAGGGATCGGGACAACACTCCATGGGTCTCACCCTTTAATATCCCGGTTCATGAAAGGTATTTTAACTGTAATCCCCCTAGGCCCAGGTACACGGAGATCTGGGATGTGAGTATGGTTCTCACGCTGCTTCGCCAATAGGCTCCAGCAACATCCCTGTCTTTGCCCAGACTCATTCTTAAGTGGTCATGCTCATGGCGCTGGTTTCAGCACAACGCGACCAGACGTTGCAGAAGCTGCGACTGGACAGGATGGTTTCATCTGTAAATAACATAACATTTTATGTTTATGATTTATTTAAGCAGAGCAGGCCAGGGACGTCAGGGCTTAAACTTAATTTATGTATCCCATAGACCTTTGCCTATGTATAGTTACGCACTTACTGCAGTATACCAAGGTCACCAAGAGCCTAAGAGGTTCCGAATTAGCGATATTCATCAGTCACAAAAAGCCTCATAAGAAGGTGTCAGTACAGACCATCTCAAGATTGCTGAAACAGGTTCTGGTTTGTGCCGGAGTGGACACTGATGTTTTTAAATCTCACTACACCAGTGCGGCATCAACGTCAGCAGTGAGGGCACTGGATGTCCCTCTCGACCAAATCCTCGCGGCCGCAGGATGGTCCAATGAACTGACGTTTCAAAGGTTCTATCATAAACCTCTTGCCACACCGGGGGTATTTGGCCACTCCATTTTAAATTCTGCTTTGTAGCTTCCCCCTGGGAGAGAGGGGTCGCTGTTGTTTTCCTTTTTTGTTAATTAAAGCATCAACGTGTTTAAGTCTGTATCATGTTTGAATGCATTATTTGTTATTACTCATCCTGTGTCAACCGAGGCTGTGTGTCGCATGGACTCGTATCCATGGCATGAAATCACAGAGCTTTGAAATCTTCATGGAATCACTCATGTGACTCCGAAGTAAAATAGTAAGATTAAATTAGACTTACCAGTTTGAAGTTTGATCTTTATTTTATGAGGAGTTACGATGAGCGATTACGTGCCCTCCGCTCCCAACCTTCGTATCATAAAGGCCATATGGAAGTTCTAATCTTCTCTAATCTTACTATGTCACTTCAACTATTGATATCTGTGATTTCACACCGCTGCTTTGAAGATTGACATGCATGCGGACTGGCGGGACTTCTTCACGTAATCGCTCATCGTAACTCCTCATAAAATAAAGATCAAACTTCAAACTGGTAAGTTCTCATTTAATCTTACTATTTTACTTCACAGAAAAGAAACTTTAATTTTTTGCTTTATTTTCTAAGGATTTAAAAAAAATATTATAAGGTAATGGTATCTTTCATTGAAATTCAGATACCATGTTTATAAACAAGATTTTAGAAAGTGCTATCTAATTCTTACAAAATATATATATTTCATGCATCAAGTAGCAATGTTACAAAATTTTGAGATTTTAAAAATCAAGTCTGTAATTTATCCCATCAGATAAAGCATAAAAATAAGTTTAATTTGACACCTAATTCACTTTCATATCTCAAGTATTTAAAAAGTTATGGCCATTTTCATACTCGGAAATGAGCATCTTGTTCCCTATTGATTTTCTATGGACATAACAAAAAAGCTGTGATCTTGAACAGTCAAAAGCCCATAACTTTCTTAAAAATTAAGAAAACTGAATGAAATTTTCAGTTATCATAGATTGAAGCATTCTGAAACAAATATAAAATAATCTTACTTGGATGACCTGAAATTAAAGCATATAATTAGTTAGTTACCTAATTGTAGCTAATTTCAGACTTCAATTACTAGATCTAAACATCTATCCATTTCTTAATAAATGATTAACATTTTTAAATAGCCTAAATGTCCAAATAATATTCACAAATAATTCACAATAAAACATGATTTTTAAATCTCATTTACATTAATTTATAGGCCAAATGGAAGGAATTTAGTGTTCAATTGCTGTAAATAAATGCCCATTTAAATCAGCTTTCTAGTGGGTCCCTGTGGAACGCGCTGGTTTAGAACGTTCACATTGCGGTAGATTTGTGCCCCAAATGCCCAGAAAAATACTGCGCGATATAATGGGCCCAAATTGAGCTACTCGCAATATTAAACTTTGTATAAAGGGTTCTTTAGAAGCCCTTTTTAATGTAAATATATACAGCCTAACTTCAGCTGTTTGCTTTATGAGACTCTGCGGTTGCTGGCGGTCACGGGTTTAGAGATTGATTTTTAAACTACTATAACTATTTTACGAGGCCTTTAAAACTAATAATAGCTTTTGCGACGGGGTCTTCCAGCGATTTTTCGTTAATAATTAACTAGGCTGAACATCTTCGATTTGACCAGCCTAGAGAAAATCGCGTTTTAAACCCGCCCCCTCTAAACGGCGCCAAAATCGCGCACACCCGTAGCGGCAGATTTTCAAAGACGCTTCAGGTAGGCTTTGCAACATACCTACATCAAGGACCTGATTTAGATTAGTTTAGTTTATTATAAAGTGTACAGAGTTAAGCCCCTGTCCCACTTGGGTGACCTCCAACGCGACCTCTGGCGAGTTTGCCCGCGACCCATAATCGCGGCAAGGTCACCACGAGGTCGTAGGAGGTCTTCGTCACTCTCCTTCATGGTCGAGAGTGGTCTCCGCGTAGTTGAGGCTTCAGCTAGGTCGCGGCGTATTTTTCAAAATGTAAAAAAATTGACCGCGACTAAAAATAGGTTGCCGTTGGAAAAATCGATATTTTTTTAGTCGTAAGTCCAGTCGAAGCCGGTCGTTGTAGGTCGTGATGCTAGTCGTAGGTAGTCGAAGGTGGTCGAAGATAGTCAAAGGTAATAGCTCTGGTCAGTGGAAAAAAAAAGGTAATTTAAACAGCAGAACGTCACCTATTTCACTCCAAGGCATGTTCATTCATAGCTGGAGAGTTTTTTGGAGAGGAGACTTGTGTTTTAGAGATGGCACCAAAAAGGCAGCAGCGCAGGGGGAGAGCACAGCCCTAAAAAAAAACTGCCATGCAGGTGTTGCCTAATTCTACTCCATTCATTTACTTACTTATGATGTAGAGGTTTGTAGGTTAATTGGTTTGGTATAATTGTAATAAATTGTCCCTAGTATGTGTAGGATAGTGTTAGGGTACGGGGATCGCTGGTCAATGCATACTCGGTGTGTCGAAGGGTCTGTTACCATGCTGTATCTCTATAATAAACTCAAATAAATGTAGCTTCTTCATTTGAAATGGTCAAATCTGTGTGTTTCCATTTCATTATGATTTTGTAAGATAGTTATTGGAACATGGGGGTACAATGAGATTTTTTTTAAACTTGAATGTATGTGTTTTAGTCAATAACACACCACTTAACTGAGCAAAACATTAATCAGGCATTATAATTCCCACCCTGCCCCCTGTAACTATACGTCTTCCCACCCTGCTCCCTGTAACTACACGTCTTCCCACCCTGCCCCCTGTAACTACACGTCTTCCCGCCCTGCCCCCTGTAAAGACTCCATCCCCTACTCCCAATTCCTCCGCCTACGCCGCATCTGCTCCCAGGATGAGACTTTCCACACCAGGGCATCGGAAATGTCCTCGTTCTTCAGGGAACGGGGATTCCCCTGCGCCACCATAGATGAGGCTCGCACCAGGGTCTCATCCATACCCCGCAACACTGCTCTCTCTCCCCATCCCCACACTCACAACAAGGGCAGAGTCCCCCTAGTCCTAACCTTTCATCCCACCAGCCGGCAAATACAACAAATAATCCTCCGCCATTTCCGCCACCTCCAATGTGACCCCACAACTCGCCACATCTTCCCATCTCCCCCTATGTCTGCCTTCCGCAAAGACCGCTCCCTCCGCAACTCCCTTGTCAATTCTTCCCTTCCCTCCCGTACCACCCCCTCCCCGGACACTTTCCGTTGCAACCGCAAGAAATGCAACACCTGTCCC
The DNA here is from genome assembly GCF_010909765.2 of Amblyraja radiata. Taxonomy (NCBI): domain Eukaryota; kingdom Metazoa; phylum Chordata; class Chondrichthyes; order Rajiformes; family Rajidae; genus Amblyraja; species Amblyraja radiata. Next base: position 60,138,710 of record NC_045959.1, read on the forward strand.
TTCACCTCCCCCCTCGACTCCATTCAAGGACCCAAGCAGTCGTTCCAGGTGCGACAAAGGTTCACCTGTATCTCCTCCAACCTCATCTACTGCATCCACTGCTCTAGATGTCAGCTGATTTACATCGGGGAGACTAGCGGAGGTTGGGCGATCGTTTCGCCGAACACCTCCGCTCAGTCCGCAATAACCTACCTGAACTCCCGGTGGCTCAGCACTTCAACTCCCCCTCCCATTCCCAATCCGACCTCTCTGTCCTGGGTCTCCTCCATTGCCAGAGTGAGCAACACCGGAAATTGGAGGAACAGCACCTCATATTCCGCCTGGGTTGCTTGCGTCCGGATGGCATGAACGTTGAATTCTCCCAGTTTTGCTACCCCTTGCTGTCTCCTCCCCTTCCTTAACCCTCGAGCTGTCTCCTCCCATCCCCCTGCCCTCGGGCCCCTCCTCCTCCCTTTTTCCTTCCTTCTCCCCCCCACCCCCCATCAGTCTGAAGAAGGGTTTCGGCCCGAAACGTCGCCTATTTCCTTCGCTCCATAGATGCTGCTGCACCCGCTGAGTTTCTCCAGCATTTTTGTGTACTTTATAATTAATAGTAGTTGTTTACCTCAGACAACAAGAAGTTAGTGGATGCATGGCAGATTATGCCTCACAACAAAAACTGTAGAAACCATTTGTGAATGCGTATCATTGTGCTGACAATGGCAGCTCACACTTGATATCGTAAATCAGTCAGTAATAAGGTTTTACCCCTGCCATCGGGAAGAAGGTACAGGAGGCTGAAAACTGTAACATTCAGGTTCAGGAACAGCACCTTCCCTACAACCAAGAGACTATTAAACACTACAACCGCAAATAAGGTCTGAACTACATAGGCTATTATTGTTATTATTGCACTATTATTGTTTGTTTCTCATGTGTACATGTGTGTGTGTGTGGGTGTGTGTGTGTGTGTGTGTGTGTGTGTGTGTGTGTGTGTGTGTGTGTGTGTATATATATATATGTGTATATCTGTAAATATGTGTATATGTATATATACCCACACAGCTTTTTTTTCTCGTTTATTATATTGTTTACAGGGTACTATGTTTATATATTCTGTTGTGCTGCATTCCTTAGACAATATAATTGTGTTTTGACCAAGTATTAATGAAGCCACGTTCCTTTGAATAAAATTCATGGCAGAACGTCTTAAAACTTACTGTCATTAAGGGCTCCAGACCGTGAGCACGGGCTTCTTCTGTGCAGGTACAGTCATTCACCCACATTATTTTAAGAAGGAACTGCAAATGCTGGAACAATCGAAGGTAGACAAAAACGCTGGAGAAACTCAGCTGGTGAGGCAGCATCTCACCCGCTGAGTTTCTCCAGCATTTTTGTCCACCCACGTTATTTAGTCATTTGTACACTTAGGGATGTTATATGAATTTTTTTTTAAATAAGTTTATGTGTGTTGTTTTCTCTGTCTCCTTCAAGGTTAGTTCTTCTATTTGCCTTTATTTGCTTCAGTTTTATTTAGTGTTATTTATCACGTTGTGGTTGCAGCTTTTGAACGATTTAAATGTATCGGATTTTTTTAATTCATATAAATTCATAGCGTTACCCGAGCGCTAAATCCCTTCAGCTGTACCTGCAACTGAAGCTACGGGTGGATTAGTGGACCTTGAAGAGGCATTGACACTTTGTTTTTATGTAGAGGGGTAATAGAGAAGGGCTCCGGACCGCGAGCTCACTGACTGAATGATACAGACGTCCTGACTGAAAATCACACCATTCCGATCAATTTTTTTAGGATAAGTCTTTCTAGAGAACATGCTACTTTTTGCATTGCCCATTTTCAAAATATAGAATTTTGAAAAACATCGCCTAGCCATTCCCTCCATAGATAGAAACAAAATGTTGGAGTAACTCAGCGGATCAGGCCGCATCTCTGGAGAGAAGGAATTTGTGAAGTTTTGGGTCGAGACCCTTCTTCGGACTCTCCATACATCCAGCCTGACCTGCTGAGTTCTCCAGCATTTTATGTTTTGCTCTTAAAATAAATCTGTGGTCCGCTGAAGAAACAACACGATAGACCACTCTGGAAGTGCAAGCTTTGTTGTACACTTCATACTGTAGAACACATCATAATCCACCTTGAGTGAATTAATGGGGTTAGATTATTTTTTTTAATCTGTTATCTAGAATTAGTTGATATCCACCCTATGTACCTTTTATCAGATTTAAATAGGAATTTGTCCATTTTTGTGCCCGATTATTTGACGGCCAATCAACCTCTGTCTCTAAGGGGGTTGCGTCCAATCACCGACCAGCTTCCCTTAATATTCCCGTCCAATCAATAAATCGGACTCCTCCCGTCCAATCAGCCGCTGTCTCCATGGGCATTGTGTCCAATCACATAATGCAGTTTAATTAGCAGCTACGGTAAAGGTTGGAAGTCAGTGGAGCTACTGACAGTCAGACGGGAGCAGGAGAGATTAAGACAGTGTATAATCAATGGCACCTTAGTGTACAATTTCATAATGCATACTAAATAGCACCAGGGGCGGAAAACCCGGGGGGGCCAGAGGGGACACGTCCCCCCATGTTTTTGTAATCTGGATTTTAAAACCCGGTGAAATCTCTGCTTTCTGCGAGACAGTGGGGGTGGGACTGATGATCGAGGGCGCTGATTGGACGAGAGAGACGTCTGTCCGCAGGCAATGGGGGCGGGACATGATGATTCAGCGCGATGATTGGAGGAGGGAGGAGTGGGGGGGGGGGTTGGGACTGAGGATAGAGTGCGGTGATTGGAGGAGGGAGACGTGGCACAGACCTGCGCCTCATCCGCAGCCAGGATCGATCCCAGCCGGCTCTTCGGCACTGTCCCGTCCCCTCCCGAGTACCCCCCGTCCCTCGTGGGTGGCCAGAGAGGTCGGCAGCAAAGATCCTCCGCTATAGGATCTTTGGTTGGGAGTCAGACGGGCGCGGTGCCCCCAGGCCCACAGCCAGCGCAGAGAAACAGCGCGTAACCCAGCTCAACTCTGCCTGTCCCACCAGGTGAGCCTACAGCCCTTCCTGGACTTGCGGGAAATATGGCCAGCGTGGAGAAGCAGCACTGGTATCCCATCAGTCCAGACAGGACTGTAGTTAACCCGGTGAGACATGCAGAGTTGAGCTGCATTTAGCGCTGAATTGAGCCTCCGAAGCCTCGCCCGTGTGTGTGTGAGTGTGCGCACGCGCACGTGACCGCCAAAAAATTGTGTCCCCCGGTTTTCTCCATGTTTTGATAGCGAGTTCCGCTCTTGAATAACTGGACTGACAGACCTTTGCTGGGAACCTGGGGCTCACCAAAATTGTTCCCAATTGGGCCCACAAACAGCTAACAATAATGAACAGTTTTAGCAATGCTGGTTGAGGGATGAACATTGACCTGAACATTGAAGATAATTCCCTTGCCCTTCTTTGAAATTTTACCATGGGACCTTTCAAGTCTTGCTGAAATGACCGACTACATTTAAGATCTCATTTGTGGAATCTACAACAGCACCGACCAGAATGAAACATAAACCCAATGGTCTGTGACTCAGGCCCTCTGGTCCACAAAGCGTCAGCTGAACCGTCAGATCCAACAATTGATTTGATCTGTCGTTTTCACGCCTTACTCTTCTATTTCTCTAGACTCCCTCTCCCCTGAGTCTGAAGAAGGGTCTCGATCCAAAACCCATTCCTTCTCTCTAGGGATGCTGCCTATCCCATTGATTTACTCCAGTATTTTGTGCCTTTCTTAGCTGAAAAGGTGTACTGTTACTTTGCAAATTCATCCCTCCCTATGCACAATTTTCCAGGTTTAGGTTTAAGTCTATTATTATCACATGCACAGTAAAAAGCTTTGTTTTGCAGGCTATCCAAATTGACCAGATAATACTGTACATCAATAAAATCGTCAAAGTCAAAGTACAATAGATAGAGCAAAGGGGAAGAAACAGAGTGCAGAATAGTGCTGTCTGTATGGAGTTTGTATGTTCACCCCGTGACCACATGGGTTTTCTCCGGGGGCTCCGGTTTCCTCCCACACTTCAAAGACTTACAGGCTTGTAGGTTAATTGGCTTGGTGAAATTGTAAATTGACCTCAGTGTATGTAGGGCAGTGTAAGTGTACGGGTATTGCTGGTTGGTGCAGATTGGGTGGGCCGAAGGGCCTGTTTCCGCACTCTAAACAACACTAAATTCACTTAGTGGTGATTGCAACAAGTTTACGTTACTGCACTAACTATGCTAAAGTTGAACTGTCAATCAATAGAAACAAGGAACTGCAGATGATGGTTTACATAGAAGGACACATAGTGCTGGAGTAACTCAGTGGGTTAGGCAGCATCTCTGCAGGAAATTGTAAATTGGCCCTAGTATGCTGGATATGTAAGCATACGCGGTGATTGCTAGTTGGCATGGACGCGGTGGGCCAAAGGGCCTGTTTCCATGTGATCTCTAAACTAAACTAAACATAATATAGTTCTCAGCATGGTGGCACATTTGTCTTCTCTCACAGGTTTTAGGGAGATGGAAGACCAGCTGGTTATAAAACTGGATGGCAAATGGTTGATGGCTGTTCGCTGCTGCTATCTAAAACCAATTTTACCACCACAGATATATCCTGGCATAAAAATTTGAAATCTGAAATCCACTGGCTTCTCTCCCATACGTCTCCCAACTGGCATTTAGCGGTATAAATTTAAATAGTAAAGGTTGGCAGGTTATTTCATTAGGAAAGAAAGAGCTTACATTTATATCTTGGCTTACATGACTTCAGGATAACCCAAAGCCCTTTTTAGCCTAAGTACTTCTGAATTACAAACATGCTTGCATCGTTGGGAAATACAGCAGCCAGCTTGCATGGAGTTAGGTTCCATATGTAACAAGGGGCTTACTTACCTGTTATGACGAAGGTGGCCATTCAGCCCTGCCTGTCGATACTAGCTCATAGGAGTGTTATCACTGTTCCTCTCCTTATTTTCCTGTAGCTCTGCAACAGGTTTTGTGTCACATGTGCCTTGAATTCCCCTTTTATTCTTCTGCCATGTATCTACACTGAGGGGTAAGTTACAGCAGCCAATTAACCTCTCAATGTGCCGTTGCAGTGTGACAAGGAACCAGCACATCTGGTATAAATCCATCAAGCACGAGAGAGCACACAAACAATTCATAGACAGCACCCAAGATCATATTGACATCCATGCCCCAGAGACAGCTGAGCTAAATACAGCACCACATCGTAAATGCACTCATTCCACTCTTCACTCTATGGCCGGTGGTCAGAGAGTCATAGAACTGTGCATCGCAGAAATAGGCCCCTCAGCCTAACTCATCCATGCCGACCAATGTGTCCCATTTAACCTTGTCCCATTTGCCCAGGTTTGACCTGTATCCCTCTAAACCTTTCCTATCCATGTACCTGTCCAGATGTCTTTTAAATGCTGTTATAGTACTTGCATCAACTACCTCCCCTGGCAGCCCGTCCCACATAACCACCACCCTCTGTGTGAAGAAGTTGCCTCTCAGGTTCCCATTAAACCTTAATTATTAAACCCTTCTCACCTTAAAACTAAATGCCCTCTGGGTCTTGATTCCCCTGCCCTGGGTAAAAGACTCTGTGCATTCACCCTATCTATTCCCCTTATGATTTTATGTACCTCCAGAAAATCACCTCTCAGCCTCCAGCATTCAAAAGAATAAAATTCTAGCCTGCTCAACCTTTCCCTATAGCTCAGGCCCTCGAGCACTGGCAACAGTGGCGCAGCGGTAAAGTTGTTGCTTTACAGCGGCAGAGACCCGGGTTCGATCCTGACTACGGGTGCTGTCTGTCGCTATCACTATCAAAACATGGGGGGGGGGGACACAATTTATTGGTGGCCATGCGCACACACACGTGCACACACACACACACACGCGCAAGGCTTCGGCCGTGGGCCCTGAGGACGGTAACATCGGGAGCTGACCTGGTTGGTGACCGACTCCGAACTCCAGCAACAGCAGCTTCATCCATCCTGAATCGCGGGGCCTTTCATCGGCCGGGGTGGCTTAAAATCGGCCGGCGGACACTTCAACATCGGGAGCCTTGATCGCCTCAATGCAGCAGTTTGGTTTTAAGCCACACACTTCACAGTGACACTCCCACTCTCTCGTGGAAAGCGGAGATTTAAATAGATTTTTTGTCACCGAATTTCAAAATCCGGATTACAAAACATGGGGGGGACATGCCCCCACCCCCCCCCCGGGATTTCCGCCCATGGTCTGTACGGAGTTTGTGCCTTCTCCCCGTGACCAGCGTTGGTTTTCTCCGAGATCTTCAGTTTCCTCCCACGCTCCAAAGACGTACAGGTTTGTAGGTTAATTGGCTTGGTATGAATGTAAATTGTCCCTAGTGTGTGTAGGATAGTATAAATGTGCGGGGATTGCCGGTCAGTGGAGACTCAGTGGGCCGAAGGGCTTGTTTCCGCACTGTATCTCGAAACTCAACTAGGCTAAACTAAACTAACATTCTCGTAAAAGTGTCAGAAAACATGTCAGATTTTTTTTTTAACCTTCATCCAAAATTGCTAAAGTCAACTATAGGTCAATCACAGCCCTCTACACGGAACCCAGGGGTAAAAAATAGGCCCTTTCATACTCATTATTGCTCAGTTTCCCATATTTATTAGCTGTGCCGTTTCCAGTCCATTTATTTTAAGTGAGGATCGTGCCCTGTAAAGCTGAGTTTTAATTAAACCATGACATTCACACACAGAGTCAGAGTCATTTCAGCTCAACAGCATGGAAGAGTCTGCCAAAAGGAAAAGAAATAGGCTTTGGAGTTCCAGCAAGGAAAGCCAAATGTAGTTATAACAGTCGTTAAAATGGCCTACTTCAAGGTAGCCTCTGAGGCACTGGGAATTTAGACATACTTGCTCCAAATTGGAGTGAAGGAGGCCTCTAGAGGACATTCTTAATGATAAACAGCTCTATTTGCAAGGTCTACAACAGAACCTATTTGGCAGAGGTGATGACGGGTGGGACGTGAAGTGCAACCAAAGACCAAACTCCAAATTTTCTTTCATTCTCTGATACTGGTAGATAAATCAGCCAATACAGAGTTTAAAGGTCTTTCTGAATCTACATAAGTATTCTGGGTTTTGATTAAATTAGTTCCTTTTACATAGATACATAGAAATTAGGTGCAGGAGTAGGCCATTCGGCACTTCGAGCCTGCACCGCCATTCAATATGATCATGGCTGATCATCCAACTCAGTATCCCCTACCTGCCTTCTCTCCATACCCCCTGATCCCTTTAGCCACAAGGGCCACATCTAACTCCCTCTTAAATATAGCCAATGAACTGGCCTCAACTACCTTCTGTGGCAGAGAGTTCCAGAGATTCACCACTTTCTGTGTGAAAAAGTTTCTTCTCATCTCGGTCCTAAAGGATTTCCCCCTTATCCTTAAGCTGTGACCCCTTGTCCTGGACTTCCCCAACATTCGGAACAATCTTCCTGCATCTAGCCTGTCCAACCCCATAAGAGTTTTGTACGTTTCTATAAGATCCCCTCTCAATCTCCTAAATTCTAGCGAGTATTTTATTTTCTCTGTGTTGATAACAACAAGCGGCAACACAGTGGCACTGTGGTAGAGCTGCTGCCTTACAGCACCAGAGACCCAGTTTCAATCCTGAATACGGGTGCTGTCCGTAGGGAGTTTGTACGTTCTCCCAGTGACCATGTGGGTTTTCTCCGAGTGCTTCGGTTTCCTACCACGCTCCAAAGACGTGCAGGTTTGTAGGTTAATTGGCTTCGGTGGAAAAATTTGTAAATTGTCTCTGCCTACCCTTGCCAAATCTTGTGCAACTATTATCAGCTCCACAAAAGGCCTACAAAAAGTTTTCTATTCATGGCTTCTTAAAATCATTGTAGGTCTCTCCCTGACTGAACTCCAAGGAAATAAAATTGCAGCCTGCTCAACCTTTCCCTACAGCTCAAGCCCTTGAGTCCTGACATAATCCTTATAAAGATGTGTAGGAAAGAACTGCAGATGTGGGTTTAAACCAAAGATAGACACAAAAAGCTGGAGTAACTCACAGGCAGCATCTCAGGAGAGAAGGAATGGGTGACATTTCGGGTCGAGACCCTTCTTCAGACTCAATGGGTGATGTTTCGGGTTGAGACCCTTCTTCAGGCCTCATTAAGATTTTGCGTTTCTCTATCCTTAAGAGAGCTAACTCACATTAGATTCAGCTAATATTCATCAGGCCCCAAGAGCTATTTTAGGGATTCAAATGCCCCTTTTAAATCAGCTTCCGTTTAAATAAGGTGCAATATGTTCAATTTATGTTTTGACTGTAGAAAACAATCACTCTTGTTGCTTATTTCAGCCACATCGTATTTATCATCAATTGTGCTTGGGAGAGTTCAGTGGACACTTGCTCACATGGTTATAGAGTTATACAATTAACTCATCTATGCCAACCTAGGTAACTATCTGAGCTAATCCCATTTTCCCGCATTTGGCCGATTTCCTTTCCTGCCCATATACCTAATTAAATATTTTTTCACACCGCTGTGTGAAATGTTGCATCTGAAGTCCCTAACATTTTTCCCTTCTCATCTTGAATCGTTGTCCTCTATTTTTAGACTCCCCTCCCCTGAAAAAAGACTGTGATCATACACCTTATCCATGCCCTCGTATTGAATGTACCTCTATAAAGACAGTTTGCCTCTCCTCTTGTTTCTCTCTCCCTGGCTCTCAGTCAGAAGTGTCTCGACCCGAAACGTCACATATTCCTTTTCTCCAGACATGCTGCCTGACCCGCTGAGTTATTCCAGCAATTTGGGTCTATCGATAAAGTTGCCCCTTGGCTTCCTGTGTTCCAATCCAGTCTCTCCTTATCACTCAAGCCCACTAGTCCCAGTAACATCCTTCTGAATATTTTCCCTACCCTTTCCAGCTTAATGATATCCTTTATGATTAATTTGTTTTAGAATGAATAAACTTCCCCACTTGTTCTGGTCAGTCTGCCTATTACCTTAGAAACATAGAAACATAGAATATAGAAGAGTAGGTCATTCGCCCCTTCGAGCAGCACCGCCATTCAATATGATCATGGCTGACCATCCACGATCAGTACCCCGTTCCTGCTTTTTCCCCATATCCCTTGATTCCTTTAGCCCTAAGAGCTAAATCTGACTGCTTGAAACTTTCCCAATTCCTAGCTTTTGCAACAATTGCAATCCATTGGCCGTCGAGGATCTGCACTCACTCCCACAGTTGGTCTGTTTACCGGCTCTCCAGGTGGGTTTCCGTGGGTTCTTGATCCGCAGCGGGTGAGCTGGGACTTCAGAGTGGGTTCCTGTCCATAGCAGACAAGACCTACAGCTATGATTGTTCAATTACAGCAGTAGCTGAAATTGTAGCACATTTTATGGCAATCTTTGAAAATACGTTTTACTGGAGTAAAAATAGTAAGATTAAACGAGAACTTACCAGTTTGAAGTTTGATCTGTATTTTATGAGGAGTTACGATGAGGGATTACGTGAAGAGCCCGCTCAGCACGCATGCGCGGCATACTTCAAAGCAGCAGTTTGGAATCACATAGACACAGTTATTGAAATAAACATAGTAAAGAAAAGGAGACATCAGTTATCAGTTTGACCCATATTATTGAGGGTGGGAGCGGAGGGCACGTAATCCCTCATCGTAACTCCTCATAAAATACAGATCAAACTTCAAACTGGTAAGTTCTCGTTAAACTTACTATTTTACTTCGGAGTCACGTGAGTGACTACGTGAAGATTTTAAAGCTCTGTGATTTCAAACCGTGTAACAGTTATTACTTCACTCACTGTCGAAGTCCTTGAGGGAGGAAGTGTGTTATCGTAATCAACCAATTAATCTGTTTGTAGAAAAACACAAAGGTATTTGTTAACAATAACAACAAGAATTAAACTGCTCCCCTGGGCTTAAATTAAATATTTGCTGTCTGTAAAATCTTTTCTGCAAATAAAACAGGTTTTGCCAACGGCTTATTATAAAATTTCTGAACGGTCTTTCCCCCGACCATCCTGCTGTAGCCAGGATGTGGTCTATAGGCATGTCCATTCTTTTAGCCGTCGACGTGGATGCTGCCCTGGTGGAGTGAGATTTGTGCATGTTAGTGTTTATCCCAGCAGCTTTTAGCACCTGTTTGAGCCATCTCGAAATGGTTTGGCTCGTCACCCGACCATAAGGTTTTTTATGACTGACCCACAAGGCTTTTCATCTCCCTCGAATATTTTTGGTTGTGTCTATGTAGGATAGTAGGTGGGTCATGGCACATAACCGTGGTTCTGGCGGGTAAGCCCGGAATTCCACGACTGGATTAGGTGTTCCTGGTCTGCTCTGTTTGATCAGTCCCTGGATAACGACAGAGATCTGGTCTGGAGCTGTGAGCATGCTGTCCAGTCACAATAGGTGTAGTGACTGGAGCCTCTGTGCAGATACAAGTGCCATCAACATGAGTGTTTTGAGCATAGATTGTTCCAGGTTGAGGGATCTGGCTGGTGGCCATCCCCTGAGGTATGTCAGGACCACACTGACATCCCATATATTGGTGTACCTTGGTCTAGGGAGTTAGAGTTGTAAATACCCTTCATTAGTTTGACCACCAGCGGGTGGAACCCCATGGCCTGTTGTCCTGGAGCTGGTTTTAAATAGACAGGCAGGGCACTTCTAGCTGTGTTGATGGCTCTGTAGCTGAGTCCTTCATCGTGGTGAAGGTTCGCCAGGAATTCCAGTACTTTGGTAACTGTAGCGGTTGAGTAGGTGGTCCCTGTATCCAAGCAGTACTTCTCCCATTTTTTGATGCTGGACAAGTACTGTTTTCTTGTGGATGTTCGGAGGGATGTCGTGGAGTGATGGGAACCATGGCTGTGTAGGCCAATCGGGTACTATCAAAATACCTGAAGCAGAGTCCATTTTTATTGTGTGTAGTACACGGCTGATGAGGCAGAAGGGAAGAAATGCATTGAAGAAGAAATTTCCCCAATCCAGCGCGAACGCATCTACTGCTGCTGCCTCAGGGTCTGGTTCCCAAGTGACATACATAGGTACCTGGTGATTTAGCCTTAACTGCAAATAAGTCGATATCTGGCGTGCCATTTATTTATTTATTTATTTATTTATTTATTTTTTATTAATCTTTACAAACACTTTGGGGTTTAACATCCATTCGGTGTTGTCATTAAATTTGCGTGACCTGGTGTCTGCCACTGTATTTAGCTTACCTGGCAGGTAAGTTGCTGATAGCCAAATATGTCTTTCATCACACCATTGCCAAATTGTGTTGACCAATTTGATGCATGATATCGATTTTATGCCGCCCATATGGTTAAAGTAGGCCACCACCGTAGTATTGTCTATTTGTAACCGTACATGCAAGTGATGCATATTCGATGCATATGCTTTTAAAACCATAAAAGGCACCCAACATCTCTAGATAGTTAATGCCCAGTGTAAGTAGTAATGATGACTCTAGGTAAGTCCATCTACCACCTGTGCTGGATATGGAGTTAGTCGCTCCCCAGCCTTGAGTACTGGCATCTGTTTGGATAGCTAAAGTAGGGTTAATGATGATGATAGGGCTGAAACTATGCCAAACATTTTCTGCCCACCACTGTAGTTCTGATATTGCTTCAGTGGGTAATTTCATGATCCGGTCATGACCTGCATGTTGTTTAGTGCCTGTACCTTTGCTCTTTGTAAGTTTTGATAGTGCAAAGGTCCAAATTGTGTAGCCGGAAATGCTGCTACCATTTCCCCAATTACTCTTGCTACTTGTCGAATAGTTGGTCGCTCGTTGACCATTAAATTGTTGCATGATTGTGCCAATTCAGTTGTTTTGTCTTTTGGCAAAGTCACAGACATGTGGGCTGAGTTAATTGTGATGCCCAAGTAGTCCATGGTTGTGGATGGCTTCAACTTAGATTTATCTGGATGTAAGACAAATCCCAAGTTTTCGAACAACTGTTTGGTAGCTGACACAGCTGACATGCCAATTCCATGGTCTTGCCTACTATTAAGATATCATCAAGATATGCCATGACCATATGTTTTTGTCTTATTAATATTGCCAGGGCTGGTTTTAGTATCTTGGTGAATAATCTTGGGGCTGATGTTAAACCATCGGGTAATGCTTTAAACTGCCATTGCTGCCTCATCCAGGTAAATTTCAGGTATCTGCGATGATCCTTGTGAATGGGTACTGAATAGTAAGCATCTTTGAGGTCAATGCTTGCCATGAAGTATCCTTTGGAAATCAGTTGTTTGGCAGTAACAAACGTTTCCATTTTGAAATGTACATACTTAACAAAACGTATTTAGTGAAGTTAAGTCAATGATGATGCGACACCCACCATCTTTTTTAGTTTTAGTGAATATATTTGACACAAATTCCAAGGGTTCATGTTTTGTTTTTTCCCATGATACCCTTAGTGATTAGTCTCACCAGTTCAGCTTGTCCCTCTCGTTTCTCTTTAACTGAGAGGGAAAAGACTCTCTGGGGTGAACGTTGAACTGGTGGCAATTATTCTAGTATAAATTGTATTTTGTATTCACTAATGCTATTGAGTATATACTTGTCACTCGTGATAGACTCCCATGGTTCCTTAAACAGGTGTAACTTCCCCCCTGTTAGTATTGCGCCCCTATTTTCTATATGCTGGTAGGAACCAGACCCACCTATCTCCATGGTTATGGGTGTTTCTTCTGTCTCTTCCCAGACCAGCGAGTCTTGCGCATTGTCTGACGTGGCGGTGATGTTGGGGGGTGGCGCATTTTCCATGGGGTCCGCTCTGGGCCTTGGTCTAAAAAAGATTTTGGGTGATAAAATGCGGACCCCGAGCTTTCACCAGTCCCATATGGTAGACGTCGACTGGTGGATGCGATGGGGTGCTGCTGCTTGGGTATTGTTGTTTTGGGTTTGCTCGTCCCGGGGCCTGCCCTCATGAGATCAAAAGTTTTAGAGGCCTCTTCCATATTTTTTACTTTTTTCGTGAGGTTTTTGCCAAAGAGCAGTGTGTCTGGCTCAGTGGCTGGGGTTTTGCACAACCCGGCGAATTTTGGATTTAGGGCAGGTCTTATGATTTATTTACGGAGATTATTTATCTCGAACTGCGTGTTTGTACAACAGTGCGAGAGTGTCTTGTTGTTTTGTGGTCATCTCCGTATTGTCCACAGAACGAGCAATGATGTGATGGCTGACGTCAGGAGCCTGAGGATCCGCTGCAGTATCAGCTCCTGGTTCTGAATATTTGTCCCGACGTGCCCCCAGATTTGGCTGTTGACAGCCGGCACTTTGAGGGACTCACAATTTTCTGGAGCTGTGTACATTTTTAATGCCTCATTAACCACCTGCTCCTGTAGGGGCCTGTTGGAGAGGTGGTTGATGCTGGCCGCTAGTTTAGGCTCTAATGGCCTTCCTGCACGTGGGGCTGCCATGTAGCGGTCCACCACACCCAGCAGCTCTTCCTGGTCCTGCACCCCTTGCATACTCCCGACTTCTTCAGCCAGCGTCCCCTCTTCCTGACCAGCCCAGTCCTGGTCACCAAAGCTACCCTCGGGTAAGGAGGAAGTGATGGCCAGTGCACAAGGCACTGTGGAGGGAATGCCTGAACTCCCCCTGCGAGAGCGCCCCTCACGCAGCGCGTCTCGCTGGAGCACCTGCTCCAGGAGCCGCTCCATGCGGCTCAGGCAGCTGTCTCTCCCCCGTGCGGGTGGAGAGACGTCCCCGTCCGACAAGTCGGAAGCCACCGGCCGGACGCTTCTTCGGTAGCTTTACATTCAGCCCGCTGCTCAGGCGCTAGCGGGACTGGGCTCGGCACGGTGTCGGGAATGGCGGACGCCCGGTAAGCGGTCCTACCGCCTGTTGCTGCCCCCCCCAGATGGAACGCTCCTCCGTTGGAGTCGAGCGGGGGACAGGTTTGTTCAAGAGCCTGTGTTCTCTGCCTGTGAAACAAAGCAGAAGGCTCTCCTGTGAAAGAAAACCGACCTCAAGGTACTTACCTGACGGTCCGTTCTTTCACCCTGTAGCGGGAGCGCCTGACTCCCGATGCGGCCGCTGTTGCACTGCATGCTGAGCGGGCTCTTCACGTAGTCACTCACATGACTCCAAAGTAAAATTTATATTATGCTCACTTATTTGCGATGTTTTATTTAAAATAAAACAGCGAAGAAATCATAGATTGTGCACTGTGATCAGACAGATTAATTACATGTATTCCCCTCTCACAATTTCTATCCAACTGTGGTCTAGATTTCCTTCCTTCCTCTTTCGGTTTCATGCTTATTTACTCCACATGAGCCGCCAACAACATTTTACTTGTGCTGCGCTATTTAACCTTCAATGACAACTCAAAATGTTTGAATAACAGTTGTAAGGTAGTTGGTGACGTGAGCCGTAACAGTTTCTAGCAGAGAGTACGACATGAGACTCACTGTGTAGCATTAACCCCAATAACAGACGTCGGTATCTTAAAATTAGCTTCAGGTTTATTATTGTCGTGTGTATCAATGCATGGTGAAAAGCTTTGTTTTTCATATTATACAATCAGATGAGAGAATTCCACACATAAGTACATTCAGGTCAAAGTCAAGTATAATAGGTGGAGCAATGTGGAGCAAGATCCAGAGTGCAGAATATACTATAATTCTCAGCATTGGAAAGCATCGGTCCCATAAACAAAATTTCAATGTTCCTTTTTAAAAAAAAATATTTTTATTGTTTTTTTTTCCAAAAACAAAACAAAAATAAAACATAAAAAACAGAGCAAAAAGAATAATGATAAACATAACAATGGTATTGATACATAGGGATCAGGATTACATTAATAACAGGTATAACCTAATATGAGACCAGTGTCAAAATACACAATGAATATAGACCTCCATGTAAATATAGTTAAATCTTTAAGAGGAAACTTATAAATGTACACAAAAAAACACAAAGATAAAAAGACAAAAAGAAAAAGAAAAAAGGAAAAAACCAAACCCCCCTAAACCAAAGGGTGGGGAGTCTGGTCTGTGTGATGGACTGTTGCAATCCTCAACTCTCTGCAATTTCTTGCAGTCTTGGGCAGAGCTGTTCCCAAACTAAGCTGCAACATAACCCGACAGTAATCATTCTATGGTGCATCTGTAGAGGTTTGTGTGAGTCTTTGGATTCATGCCGAATTTTCTCAATTTCCTAAGGTAATAGAGGCTTTGTTGCTACTTCTTAGCTGTCACATTAATGTGGTAACATTTGAAATAAAATGTATTGAAAATCTTTCCCCTTTCATCATTGGCCTACATAACATCTGGAAAGAAAGTTGATCTTATAAATAGCATTTTTGCAAGGTACAGAAATTGAGATAACTATTTTTGGTCATTATTTATTTTCTATGCAAGAGAAAGAAAAAACTCATGAGTTGGAAAGAGCTGCAGTAAAGAGAGAGGGAGGAGGAAATGCAATCTCCATTAAAATAGAGCTCAGTAGAGTTTTGTAAAATATGATCAACATCACCAGCTTCCTTTCATCACGAGCTGGCTAATTCTCATCTGGAAAGTGACATAAAATCTACCATTAAAATCAAACCTTCTGAAGGTCTTCTTGAAACTGAAAGAGTATTCATGAAGTGTCAGCATTCTGTTTCCAACAGCGTGATTAACAGCTCAATGAAGACTCGGGACTTTGTCTTCTGTTCACAGTTTATTGGATTGTAACGATAATTTATCACACTCTTCCCTTGTACTGTTCAGTCTTATAACCTGCTGCCAAATTGAGTGAAGAAATCGATTCCTGGTAATCTCTAACATTCTACATTTCTTTCACGGCTATGCAAATATCTCCGAATATTAAGTACGCCGCATTACTCTTTGTAACCTCAAAGAAGATACATTTCTCTTTTTTAATGTGACACTGCTGCAGGCAAGGGTGAGAACAAATACACATTAAATAATGAAAGTAATATTTCTGTAACTTGGCATTTCCTTAGAATCTTGTTTATGAATTATGGTTCATAATTCTTTATTTTATTGAGAGGAAAAAACTCGAAACCTATGAGATAGAAATGAGACAAATAAGATGCAAAGACTATTTAAATATTTTTATTGTTAAGATAATAATTATTCATTTGACATTCTATAAAAAGCTTTAAGCATTCTGAACCTCCAAGCTATTGCTACATCTATCTATTTTTATACTGCCACTTCATTTGGACCATTGTTTGGTGATTTAGTTTAGTTTAGGGATACAGAGCAGAAACAGGCCCTTCGGCCCATCGAGTCCACGCCGACCAGCGATCGCCACACATTAACACTGCCCTACACACACTCGGGACAATATTACATTTATTCTAAGCCAACTAACCTACAAACATGTACGCCTTTGGAGTGTGGGAAGAAAAAGGAAGATCTCGGAGAAAATCCACGCAGGTCATGGGGAGAACGTACAAACTCCGTACAGACATTTCTATGCTTCTCTTTCCATCTTTTGAAGAGTCCTCTCGGATACCTTTTTTTAATTCATTTTCCAGGATGAAGTGTGGTTGACAACACTATTATTTATTGCTTATCACTAATTCCCTTAAACTGAATTGCTTGGTAAACAGTTCGAAAGTAGATTGCAACATTATGTCTCGAGTCAGTCTGGATGAGATAAAGATGGCAGATTTCCTGCCCTCAACCTTATTAGAGTACCAGTCTGAAGAAGTTTTTCAGGAAAGATCTTCAGAGAAATGCACTCTCCGGAATATGAAGCTTTTGACTCTCTCCACCATCGTCACGTCAATGTTTGGGGGTCCCCGTGCTTCCTCTTCCAAAGTCCACAAATAGTTCCTTAGTCTTACTGACGTTGAGAGCCAGGTTGTTGTGCTGGCACCATTTGGTCAGTCGGTCGATCTCACTGTTCACGATGCTATACTCATACTGACTCATAGAAACATAGAAGCATAGAAAATAGGTGCAGGAGTAGGACATTCGGCCCTTCAAGCCGGCACCGCCATTCAATATGATCATGGCTGATCATGATTCATCATCAGCTGTAATTCGTCCAACCATGGTGGTGTCGTCAGTGAACTTGAAGATGGAGTTCATACTGTGTCCAGCTACACAGTCATGAGTATAGAATTAGTAGAGCAGGAGGCTGAGCATGCAGCCTAGAGGTTCTCCCAACTTATCGTTATCAAGGAAGAAGTGTTGCTGCCAATTCATACAGACTGTGGTCTGTTCATGAGGTAGAGATGGGACAAAGCCTGGCAAGTGATAGGTGGACCAAGCAATGGTGGTTGGGGGAGGGGGGGGGGGGATGGGGCAGAGAGGTGATAATACATTGACTAAGTGAATATAGCCTGATGCAATGTACATTAGCCAAATTCTGTAAGTTGTGTTCTGGGATACATGTACCTTGAAGTGATGCAATTTAAAAGTGGGTTCAATTGTCGTGACCATCTATGTTGTTATTAATTGTGTAATATAAGATGCCAAATACAACTCATATTGAAAACTTTACAGGAAATGCAGACTGATGATTAACTGCAAATATTTCTAGTGTTGGTAGTGCTTTCCTAAAGAGAAAGTAAATGAACAAAGCAGACATTGCCTATATATGACAAATCACTTTTTAATATCACATTAGCTGACAACTCATATTTCTACAGCTGTTATATTATCAACAACGACAATGTGCTGTTGATAAATGTCGACTGTTTTTCTTTAATATTTAATCTGTATGTATTTCCTCTAAATCATCATTTTCTGAATGTTTACGAGGAAAATTTCAATCCATGTTTTATTCATTCATTTGCTCAAGAACCCTAGGAGTAGCTGGAGTGTTATATGCTTTGTTTAGTTTATATATACAGCGCGAAAACAGGCCGTTCGACCCACCATGTCTGCACTGACCAGCGATCCCAGCACATTAACACTATCCTACACACACTAGGGACAATCTTACATTTACACCAAGTCAATTAACCTACAAACCTGTACGCCTTTGGAGTGTGGGAGGAAACCAAATATCTCGGAGAAAACCTACACAGGTCACGGGGAGAACGTACAAACTCCGTACAGACAAGCACCCTCAATCAGGATCGAACCTAGGTCTCTGGCGCTGGAAGGCAGTAGCTCTATCGTTATGCCACCATGCCGCCCAAGTTTCAAGTTTTTTTTAAAGTAAATTTGGCATTATTCTTAAATGTTGAGAATTTAGGTTAGCTCTGTATAATGGATGTTCTTTCATGAATGAAAAATGACTTCCCATTTAGATTATTATTGCATCAAACATAATATGACAAAACTAGGAATTACCTAAAAGTGAGTACTGTATGACTGAAGCTCTGTTTTCCGTTCTCCTAAAGGAAAAAAAAACACCTCGTCAGATATTCCCATTTCAAGACTGTACATGCTGATACACAGCTTGGCTGTAAAATCGCATAATAGTTGAGTTTACAAAATTATTCACAAGCATTGCCGTAGCCAACCGTAAATGGAATGCTTTTCGTTGTAGGTGAAAATGTAATCTTTATTGTGAATGTTTTCTGTGAATATGATGATGCAAGGTAACAACTTAACACAGATACTGATTAGTGTCTATTCCATGTACCAGCATTAATTAACCCTTTTGGGAGTTTGAATGTCTCACCTATGAAATGCAATCATGCACTGTGCTTCATCAGTAAGTTTTATTATTATCTTCAAATTTATACAAAGACATGCAGGTTTGTAGCCTCCCTAATGCTGCCCCCTAATGTGTCGGGAATGGTTGGGTAAATGGAATTACATAGAACTAGTGTGAACAGGTGATTGAAGGTCGATGTGGACTTGGTGGGCAGAAGGATCTGGTTTCATGCCATATCTCCAAACTAATAAAACTAACCATTGATCACACGCTGGATTCATGAGTCATGTGATGTCCAATTAGTTTTGATTAATTAGATTGGTTTAGTTGAGTACAGTTTAGAGATACAGCTCTACCGAGTCTGCACCGACCAGTGATCCCCGTACACTAGCCCTACCCTAGGGCCAATTTACAATTTTTACCAAAGCCAATTAACCTAAAATCCTGGACGTCTTCAGAGTGTGAGAGGAAACCAGGGCACCCAGGAAAAACTCACGTGGTCACGGGGAGAACGTACAGACTCCATATGGACATTTAACCCATATTATCATTTTGTTGTTATATATTATATACCCATATTGTTATGACTCAAGTGCAGATGACACTGTGAACTGCTACAGAATGAGAGCACCCTGACCTCGACCAGGGCACTGAGTATTGAACCCCATGAAGTGCCACTTATTGCCCCACACCAGCTCTCTGCTGGGAGGATATAATTCACACTGGTTCCAGTACAAAGTGCTGTATCTACAATCAGTGCCACAGTGTACACAGTGCTCCTTACTAAGATTCCATGAAAAGCATTGGTCCCTGAGCACACTTTGGATATCGCCCTTTACTGTGAACCCTCTCTCCCTCCCACAAACCAATCTACCCTCGCCCAAACACACATGCACACGCACACAAGTCTGTAGAAGCAGACACAAAAGGCCAGACTGATTCAGCAGGTCAGGCAGCACCTCTGGAGAAAAGGAATACTGTAGGTGACGTTTCAGGTTGAGACCCCGTCTAAGCATACCTATCTGAAACATTATCTGTTCATTCCCACTGTAGATGCTGCCTGACCAACTGAGTTCCTCCAGCACTTTGCGTTGTGTTCAAGATTCCAGCATCTTCAGTTCCTTATTTCTCCACACACACTTCTCTCCTTCCTCTTATTTTCCTGTTCTGTGTGCCCACTGCTCATTTTTCCAATCAAGAAGAAATTTGCCTTCTGTTGTGTTTGTGCCTGAAAATAAACATTTTTCCAGATGTCTGAAAAATCTAAAAAATAAATTCCTTCACTGACTCGAGAAAGCACCATACACTTGTACAGAAAAAGACACAAAGTGCTGGAGTAATTCAATGGGTCAGGTAGCATCTCTGGATAGAAGGAAACAGGGAGTAGAGAAAACAGGGAATTATAGACTAGTTAGCCTGACATTGGTTTTTTGTTTTCTTTATTTATATAGCACATTTTTAGTCAACTTGCATTGACCCCAAAGTGCTTCACATAATTACATCCACACACACAGGCAAAGGTGGGTGAAGTGTCTTGCCCAAGGACACACACAGGCAAAGGTGGGTGAAGTGTCTTGCCCAAGGACACAACGACAGTATGCACTCCAAGCGGGATTCGAACCAGCTACCTTCCGGTTGCCAGCCGAACACTGAGCCCATTGTGCCATCTGTCGTCCCATTGGTGGTGGAGAAGCTGCTGGAGTCAATTATAAAAGATGAAATAGTGGCACATTTGGATAGCAGTAGCAGAATCTTTCTGAGTCAGCATGGATTTACGAAGGGGAAATCATGCTCGACTAAACTTCTGGAATTTTTTGAGGATGTAACTAGGAAAATGGACAAGGGAGAGCCAGGGGATGCAATGTACCTGGACTTTCAGAAAGCGTTTGATAAGGTCCCACATAGGAGATTAGTGGGCAAAATAAGAGCACATGGTATTGCGGGTTGGGTGCTGACATGGATAGAAAATTGGTTGGCAGACAGGAAACAAAGAGTAGGGATTAACGGGTCCTTTCAGAATGGCAGGCAGTGACTAGTGGGGTACTGCAAGACTTGGTGCTGGGACAGCAGCTATTTAAAATTTATATTAATGATTTGGATGAAGGGATTACAAGTAACATTAGCAAATTTGCAGATGACACAAAGCTGGGTGGCAGTGTGAACTGGGTGGAGGATGCTATGAGAATGCAGGGTAACTTGCACAGGTTGGGTGAGTGGGCAGATGCATGGCAGATGCAGTTTAATGTGGATAAATGTGAGGTTATCCACTTTGGTGGCAAAAACATGAAGGCAGATTATTATCTAAATGGTGTCAAGTTGGGAAAAGGGGAAGTACAACGGAATCTTGGGATCCTTGTTCACCATTCACTGAAAGTAAGCATGCAGGCACAGCAGGCAGTGAAGAAAGTGAATGACATATTGGCCTTCATAACAAGAGGAGTTGAGTATAGGAGCGAAGAGGTCCTTCTGCAGTTGTACAGGGCCCTAGTGAGACCACACCTGGAGTATTGTGTGCAGTATTAGTCTCCAAATGTGAGGAAGGACATTCTTGCTATTGAGGCAGTGCAGTGTAGGTTCACTAGGTTAATTAACAGGATGGCGGGACTGTCATATGCTGAGAGAATTGAGCAGCTGGGCTTGTAAAATCTGGAATTTAGAAGGATGACGGGATCTTATTGAAACATATAAGATTATTAACGGTTTGGACACGCTAGAGGCAGGAAACATGTTCCTGATGTTGGGGGAGTCCACAACCAGGGGCCACAGTTTAAGAATAAAGGGTAAGCCATTTAGAACGGAGATGAAGAAACACTTTTTCACACAGAGAGTTGTGAGTCTGTGGAATGCTCTGCCTCAGAGGGTGGTGGAGGCCAGTTCTCTGGATACTTTCAAGAAAGAGCTAGATAGGTCTCTTAAAGATAGCGGAGTCAAGGGATATGGTGAGAAGGCAGGAACGGGGTACTGATTGTGGATTGAATGGCGGTGCTGGCTCGAAGGGCCGAATGGCCTAATCCTGCACTTATTGTATATTGTTACTGAGTGGGTCAGACAGCATTGCTGGAGAAAAGGAATAGGTGCCGTTTCGGGTCGAGACCCTTCTTCAGACTGAGAGTCAGGGAAGTGGGAACCAAGAGATATGGAAAGGTATAGAACAAATTAATGAAAAATATGCAAAAAGACTAATTGTTGCTAGCTTTGATCTGTCTTTTTACATATCTTTCATTAATTTTTTCTATGTAACTTTTCATATTTCCCAGTTCCCCTTTCTCCTGACTGTCTGAAGAAGGGTCTCGACTTGAAACACCACCTATGCCTTCTCTCCAGAGATGCTGTCTGGCCTGCTGAGTTACTCCAGCTTTTGTGTCTGTCTTCGGTACAATGCCCATTTCTGTTTTCCGGGTCAAGCAAATTTAGCTGAAAACTTCCAAGATTTAAACCTTATTAAATGTTGCTGCCATTATTTGTTCTCTGCCAGGTGAAATGATCAATGTACAGCTTCTCAATAACAAAGTTAAATCATACCCAGCTTATTTTCAGATTTGTTTTTCAGTGAAAAAAAAACAAGTCGCCTCAATTTCAGGATTACACTTCATCTGAACTGTGTCATTGCATCTGCAATCTATTTGATATTTATTTGAGCATTGGCATGGTAGTAATTTAATTCATGCACCATGTTGAACAGTAAAATCCTTTCATCCTGACCCCACTAATCAGTTTTCTGGATTGGTAAGCTATGCAAAGCAGCAGTATTACTATTACAGGAGTGGATCACAGAGAAAACGGAATCTGCTCAAAAGGATGAACCATTTTACAAGCCTTCAAATACAAATTTTAAAAGTATCAAAAGAACACATTAAATAAAAACAGAAAGTGTTGGAAAACATTTGCACCACTGGTGAGGAGAGGAACATTTTTTCGCATTTCATTGTGCTGAGCTTAGATCAGGAGTTAGAGGATATGGGGAGAACGAAGGAGAATTGGTTTAGGAGAGAGAAATAGATCAGCCATGAGTGAATGGCGGAGTAGCCTTGATGGGCCGAATGACCTAATTCTACTCCTATCACTTATGACATTATCAATAGAGGATGTTAGAAATCAAAAGCTAGGACATACAGTGGCTTGCAAAAGTATTCATACCCCTTGAACTTTTCCACATTTTGTCACGTTACAACCACAAACGTAAATGCATTTTCCTTCCACTTCACAATTAGGCGCCACTTTGTGTTGGTCTATCACATAAAATCCCAATAAAATACATTTACGTTTGTGGTTGTAACGTGACAAAATGTGGAAAAGTTCAAGGGGTATGAAAACTTTTGCAAACCACTGTACATGCCACCTTCAATGTGAGAGGAATAGATCGGGTAGATGCATAGAATCTCTTGCCCAGAGTAGGGGAATCAAGGACCAGAGGACATAGGCTCAAGGTGAAGAGGAAAAGATTTAGGGGTAACGTTTTCACACAAAGGATGGTGAGTGTATGAAACAAGCTGCCAGACGAGGTAGTTGAGGCTGGGATTATCCCAACGTTTGAGAAACAGTTAGACATGTACATGGATAGGACAGGTTTGTCTAGAGTCATGGAGTGATACAGTGTGGAAACAGGCCCTTCGGCCCAACTTGCCCACACCGGCCAACATGTCCCAGCTACACTAGTCCCATCTGCCTGTGCTTGGTCCATATCCCTCCAAACCTGTCCTATCCATGTACCTGTCTAACTGTTTCTTAAATGTTGGGATAGTCCCAGCCTCAACTACCTCATCTGGCACCTTGTTCCAAACACTCACCACCATTTGTGTAAAAATGTTACCCCTCAGATTCCTTTCCTCCTTCACCCTGAACCTGTGTCCTCTGGTCCTCGATTCGCCTACTCTGGGCAAGAGACTCTGTGCATCTACCCAAACTATTCCTTTCATGATTTTGTACACCTCTATAAGATCACCCCTCATCCTCCTGTGATCCAAGGAATAGAGACACAGCCTACTAAACCTCTCTCTATAGTTCACCCCCTCTAGTCCTGGCAACATCCTCGTAAATCTGTGAAATCTATGACTCTATCCCACCACCAGTCACATCTTTCAATAGCCAACCCCTTCTGCTTTCCATAGAGCCCGCTCACTCCGGACCTCCTTGGTTCACTTATCCCATCGCTTCCCACCCAAACTACCTCATCCCTAGGTGCATTCCCCTGCAACTGCAGGAGATGGCCCGGTGACGCAGCGGTAGAGTTACTGCCTTACAGCGCCAGAGACCCAAGTTCGTTCCTGACTACGGGTGTGTGGAGTTTGTACGTTCTCGCCCGTGACCGTGTGGGTTTTCTCCCACACTCCAAAGACATACAGGTTTGTACATTAATTGGATTTGTTAAATTGTAAAATTATCCCTAGTGTGTGTAGGATAGTATTGATGTGCGGGGATCGCTGGTCGGTGTGGACTCGGTGGGCTGATGGGCCTGTTTCCGTGCTGTATCTCTAAACTAAAATAAACTAAATCTCCTCCCTCACATCCATCCAGGGTCCACAGCAGCCTTCCAGGTGAGACAGTTCCTGCCCTTTGCACGATATAGGCATGACATTATGATTCCAACAGCCCACTGCCACCGTATGGTCCAATAAGCACCAACAGGGATGCATTTCCAGGCATGGCGGTCCTTAACCAAGTACAGATCCAGTGATAAAGCCACAAGTGAGAAATCAAAAAATAGGTACCAGAGGAGAATAAGTTGATCAAGCAGAATATAAAGGGGCTGGAATTATTTTAAAAATATCAAAGATAGAATGATTGGGTGGTCTGGTATAATGGAGCAGGAAGTGTGGTAACCTCTGAAATGTGAACTGTTCCACTAGTCATGTATCGATGAGGGTCTCCTGACCAAGACACTACCTCATTCACTCTGGTGCAGCATAACTCTCCTTGACAGACTGACAAGAGTGATGTCTTATTTATATGCTAAGCTGATCATTTCAGTGGAAGATAGACACAAAATGATTGAGTAACTCAGCAGGTCAGGCAGCATCTCTGGAGAAAAAGAATAGGTGATGTTTTGGGTTGGAGCCCATCTTCAGACTGAAAGCAGAGGTGGAATGTGGGGGGGGGGGGGGGGGGGTGGGGGGAAAAGCGGCAGCAACAGATTACATCAGGAAGGGTGGAGTCCATAATGGCCAATTGTTGGTTGGGGAAGATATGCTAATGAGTGATTTTCCTGGCCTTTCCTCGCCTCTAGTTCCCCGCCCTCCCCCCAACCCCCAACTCTATCTTTCATCTGAAGAGGGGCCCCGACCCGAAACATCACCTACTCGTTTTTTCTAGAGATGCTGCCTGACCCGTTTAGTTACTCCAGCATTTTGTGTCTATCTTCGGTATAAACCAGCATCTGTAGTTCCTTCCAACACATCATGTCTATGTCAATGGAGCTGCTAATCCTCCTGTGTAAATGTCTTTAAATTTTGCTCTCTATTACATAGAAACATAGAAAATAGGCGCACTGGGCCATTAGGCCCTTCGAGCCAGCATCGCCATTCAATATAATCATGGCTGATCATCCAAAATTAGTACCCGTTCCTGCTTTTTCCCCATATCCCTTGATTCCTTTAGCCCTAAGAGCTAAAGCTAACTCTCGTTAAAACATCCAGTGAATTGGCCCCCACTGCGTTCTGTGGCAGAGAATTCCACAGATTCACAACACAACATTGTTACAATTAAGCCCAGGACATTAGACCAGTGAGATTATATAATTTCTCAGCATGTGGTTAATTACTCTTGAAGTGGTTTTAACCATACAATTGTTTCTCTCTTCAATTAACATCAACGCGACTTTTAGAATAGATAAACAATTCTGACCATCCTCAGGGAGCACAAAAACAACGGTAAGGAACTCAACGGGTCAGGCAGCATCTGTGGAGTGGAGTGAACAGGTGACATTTCAGGTTGGGACCCATCTTCAGGCCCATCCGCTTGGTGCCATGAGTTAGCATGATCGCTCTTCTCTCCATTTCTTTAAGATCTTTTTCCATCAATTGAGTAAACTTGTGTTGTATTCCTTTTAATTTATTTTATATTTGATTGAATGTTTAGAGGTATTAGAAGAGAAACGGCAAAGTAAACTGGCTGGAGCCTCAAAATCAAATTCAACATATAGAAAGCCGTAACACCTAAGGGGACCCGGCGTGAGCTAGCTGCCGGGAAGATAGGGGGACCTTTAGGGACTAAATGGAATACCAAGGCATCGGAGATGTCCTTATTCTTTGGAGAACGGGGGTTCCCCTCTTCTATTATAGATGAGGCTCTCACAAGGGTCTCCTCTACATCCAGCAGCTCCACTCTCAGTCCCCATCCCTCTACTGCAAGGAACATGTTCCTGATGTTGGGGGAGTCCAGAACCAGGGGCCACAGTTTAAGAATAAGGGGTAAGCCATTTAGAACGGAGATGAGGATACACTTTTTCTCACAGAGAGTTGTGAGTCTGTGGAATTATCTGCCTCAGAGGGCGGTGGATGCCAGTTCTCTGGATACTTTCAAGAGAGAGCTGGATAGGGCTCTTAAAGATAGTGGAGACAGAGGATATGGGGAGAAGGCAGGAACGGGGTACTGATTGGGGATGATCAGCCATGATCACTTCGAATGGCTGGCTCGAAGGGCCAAATAGCCTAATCCTGCACCTATTGTCTATTGTCTATTACTCGCAACAAGGACAGGGTCCACCTTGTCTTCACCTTCTGCCCTGCTAGCCGTCGCATACAATTTATAATCCTCCGACATTTTTGCGGTACCTCCAACAGGATCCCACCACTGGCCACATCTTCCCATCTCCTCCACGCTTTCCGCAGAGACCGTTCCCTCCGTAACTCCCTGGTTAATTCGTCCCTTCCCACCCAAACCACCCCCTTCCCAGGTACTTTCCCTTGCAACCACAGGAAACGCTACACTTGTCACTTTACCTCCCCCCTCGACTCCATCCAAGGACCCAAGCAGTCTTTCCAGGTGAGGCAGAGGTTCACCTGCACCTCCTCCAACCTCATCTATTGCATTCGCTGTTCCTGGTGTCAACATCTCTACATCTGTGAGACCAAGCGCAGGCTTGGCGAATGTTTCGCCCAACACCTCCGCTCAGTTCGCAATAACCTACCTGATCTCCTGGTGGCTCAGCACTTCAACTCCCCCTCCCATTCCGTATCCTACCTTTCTGTCCTGGGCCTTCTGAAAGGGCCAGAGTGAGGCCTAGTACAAATTGGAGGAACAGCACCTCATATTTCGCTTGGGTAGTTTACGCCCCAGTGGTATGAACATTGACTTCTCCAATTTCAGATAGTCCCTGCTTTCTCCCTCCTTCCCCTCCCCTTCCCAGCTCTCCCACAAACCTACTGTCTCCGCCTCTTCCTTTCTTTTTCCCACCCCCCCACATCAGTCTGAAGAAGGGTCTCAACGCGAAACGTCGCCTATTCCTTCTCTCCATAAATGCTACCTCACCTGCTGTGTTTCTCCAGCATTTTTGTCTACCTTCGATTTTTCCTGGATCTGCAGTTCTTTCTTAAACAAATGGAATAGTTTGTAACTTTGTCAGCGCCGTGTATGTGGCGGCTCTACATACTTGTAAATGAAAAACAAAGAATCTCACTGTGTCATGTCACATGTGATAATAAAGTGCCATTCAATCATTTGGAAGTCAGACAATCAGCCTGACCCATCGGGTCCTGACAATCGATCAGAAATGTCACCCATCCATCTTCTCCAGAGGTTCTGCATGACCTGCTCCTCCAGCAGATAGTGTTAAACTTCCGAACCCATGCTTGCAAATGTAATTAATGATAAATCCATTGTTAACATAATCGGCATTTGTCTAGTTATTCATAAGTACAGGCATTAAAAAATAATGAAATATCGGTGAAATCTGGTTATCGTCATCTCATTAAAAGGGAGAGTGCGCCTCGGATGCTGAAAGGTGAGAATTACATCCCATTGTCTCTTATCATTGTCCAATCCCTTAATAATTTTATATGTTTCTATAAGATGCCCTCTCATCCTTCTAAATAACCAGTGAATACAAGCCCAGTCGACCCATTCTTTCATCATATGTCAGTCCCACCATCCCAGGAAATAGCCTGGTGAACCTACGCTGCACTCCCTCAATAGCAAGAATGTCCTTCCTCAAATTAGGAGACCAAAACTCCACACAATACTCCAGGTGTGGTCTCATCAGGGCCCTGTACAACTGCAGAAAGACCTATTTGCTCCTATACTGAACGGCCAACTTTCTTCACTGCCTGTTGAACCTGTATGCTTACTTTCAGTGACTGATGTACTAGGACACCCAGGTCTCGTCTTTCCCCTTTTCCTAACCTGATATCATTCAGATAATAATCTGCCTTTCCGTTCTTGCCTCCAGTGGATAACCTCACATTTATCCACATTATACTGCATCTGCCATGCATCTGCCCACTCACCCAACCTGTCCAAGTCGTTCTGCATCCTCATAGCATCCTCACAGTTCACACTGCCACCCAGCTTTGTGTCATCTGTAAATTTGCTAATGTTACTTTTAATTCCTTCATCTAAATCATTAATGTATATTGTAAATAGCTGAGGTCCCAGCACCGAGTCTTACGGCACCCCACTAGTCACTGCCTGTCATTCTGAAAGGGACCTGTTAATCCCTACTCTTTGTTTCCTGTCTGCCAACCAATTTTCTATCTATGTCAATACTCTACCCCCATGTGCTCTAATTTTACACACTAATTTCCTGTGTGGGACCTCATCAAAGGCTTACTAATCTCTTCAACTCCTCATTGTCCCAAGGAATTGTCCCCTCCGCTTTCAAAACTGCTGCTGTCACACCAATCTTAAAGAAACCTGGTCTTGATCCCTCCTCTCTCATTAACTACCGCCCAATCTCAAACCTCCCCTTTCTTTCAAAAACCCTGGAGCGTATCGTTGCGTCGCAACTTCATTCCCACCTCCTTGCGTATAACCTACTTGAACCCTTCCAATCTGGCTTTCGCCCCCTCCATAGCACAGAAACTTCTCTCCTCAAAGTCCTCAATGACCTCCTCACCTCTGCTGACACTGGTTCCCTCAACATCCTCATCCTCCTCGACCTGAGCGCAGCCTTCGATACAGTGAACCATAACATCCTGCTCACCAGACTCAAAGACCTCGGCATTGAAGGCTCTGCACTCAGCTGGCTCCATCCCTACCTTTCCAACAGATCCCACTTCATCTCTCTCCACAACCACACCTCTGCTACAGCCACAGTCACTCAAGGCATTCCCCAAGGCTCCGTACTCGGCCCCCTCCTCTTCATCATCTACATCCTCCCCCTTGGTCAGATACTCCGTCACTTCAACCTGGACTCCCACTGTTACGCCGATGACACCCAGATCTACCTCGGCACCAAATCCCTCCATAACCCCCCCCTCTCCCATATCAACTCCTGTTTGTCAGCTATAAAAACATGGATGCAACATAACTTCCTCCAACTCCACAGCGATAAGACAGGAATTCCTCCTCATAGGCTCCAAAGCCACACTCAGCAAAATCAATAACCCCACTCTCACCATCGACGGCACCACTGTCTCCCCATCTCCCCAGGCCCGCAACCTTGGCGTGATCTTTGATTCCACCCTCTCCCTTGAGCCTCACATCCGCCATGTCATTAAAACCTCCTTCTTTCATCTCCGCAACATCGCCAAACTCTGACCCTCTCTCACACCTCCCGCTGCTGAAAGACTCATCCATGCCTTCATCTCCTCCCGACTGGACTATTGCAACTCACTTCTCCTTGGCATCAGCTCCACCTACATCAACCGACTCCAACTGGTCCAGAACGCAGCCGCCCGACTCATCACCCACACCAAATCCTGGCATCACATCACTCCAGTCCTCAAACAACTTCACTGGCTTCCCATCTCCCACCGGATCACCTACAAAATCCTGATCCTCACCTACAAAGCCCTCCACCATCTGGCCCCCCCATATCTCACTGACCTCCTCTCCCCCTACCAACCCTCACGGTCCCTCAGATCCACATCAGCCGGTCACCTCTCCATCCACAAGTCCAACCTCCGCAGTTTTGGGGACAGAGCCTTCTCCAGGGCAACTCCCAGGCTCTGGAACTCCCTCCCCCAACTGATCCACAATTCCGTGTCCCTCACCATCTTCCAGTCCCGCCTCAAGACCCATCTCTTCACCTCTGCCTATCCTTAGCCCCACGTCCCCCTCCCTTTTCATCTGTGCATTAATTGCCTCATATTGTGTTTTGAATTGAATTCTGTCATTACTTTGTGTACTAGTCATGTCTCTACTATTTATTTCATTCCCCTTACATGTTTTTCCTTTACCTGCTAAATTTTTGTAAGGTGTCCTTGAGACTCTTGAAAGGCGCCCATAAATAAAATGTATTATTATTATTATTACTGAAAGTCCACGTGCACTACATCTACTGGCTCTCCCTTGTCCATTTTACTTGTTACATCCTCAAACAATTCCAGAAGATTTGTCAAGCATGATTTCCCCTTCGAATATCCATGCTGACTTGGACCGATCCTGTTACTACTTTCCAAATGTACCGCTATTACATCTTTGATAATCGACACCAGCATTTTCCCCACCACTGATGTCGGGCTAACTGGTCTAAAATCCCTGCTTTCTCTCTCCCTCCATTCTTGAAATGTGGGATAACATTAGGTTCCCTCCAATCCACAGCAACTGATCCTGAATCTATAGAACATTGGAAAATAATCACCAATGCGTCCACGATTTCTAGAGCCACCTCCTTGAGTACTCTGGGATGCAGACCATCAGGCCCTGGGGATTTATCAGCCTTCAGTCCCATGAGTCTACCCAACACCATTACCTGAGTAATGTGAATTTCCTTCAGTTCCTCTGTCACCCTGGGTCTTCTGTCCCCTAGTACATCTGGGAGATTGTTTGTGTCTTCCTTAGTGAAGTTCCTACTCAACTTGTCTGCCATTTCCTTGTCCACACTAGGGACAATTTACTTATACGAAGCCAATTAACCTATAAACCTGTACGTCTTTGGAATGTAGGAGGAAACCGAAGATCTCAGAGAAAACCCACGCAGGCCACGGAGAGAACGTAAAAAATTTGTAAAGACATTACCCGTAGTCGGGATCGAACCCAGGTCAACCACTGTAAAGCAGCAACTCTACCGCTGTGCTACTGTGCCGTGTAGGAAGGAACTGCAGATGCTGGTTTATACCGAAGATAGGGACAAAATACTGGAGGAATTCTGCTGGTCAGGCAACAGCTCTGGAGCAAAAGTGTAGGTGACATTTTGGGTTGGAATCCTGAAGTCTGTAGAAGGGTTCCGACCTGAAACGTCATCTGTTTTCTCCAGAGATGTTGCCTGACCCATTGAGATACTCCAGCATTCTGTGTCTGTCCTCTTTTTAATGAATCCATTGCTGCCCTAATGTAACATTACAAGGAGTCTAATCAGATTACCTGCAAGATTTTAAAATTGACATTTAGGATCGTGGAACCGTTCTCGTACAGGAAGAAGGGCTTTAGTCCACTGAAACCTTTGTAGTTCCAGGCAATACGTCCACTGCCTTACTCTTTCCCTGGGTACAGTAAAAAAGAGAGTGATTCTCTCTTCAGTGCTTTTCAAATCTGTTGGACTTTGGCATAGCAGTAGAGTAACTGCCTTACAGCACCAGAGACCCGGGTCCTTGGTTCGATCATAATCATGTGTGCTGTCTGTACGGAGTTTGTATGCTCTCCCCGTGACCTGTGTGGGTTTTCTCAGTTTCGTCCCACACTCCAAAGATGTACAGGTTGGTAGGTTAATTGACGGTATAAATGTCAATTGTCCCTAGTGTGTGTAGGATAGCGTTAGTGTGTGGGGATCGCTGGTGGTTGAGGACCCGGTGGGCCAAATGGCCTGTTTCCACGCTGCATCTCTAAACTAAAAATGAAACAAATCTGTTTAGAGGCCTGGATGGATTCTGTTTTCTACCACACCCTACAGACAGTGAGTTGCAAATCATTAGCATGAACAGGTTTTCCTCACATCCCCTTTTAAGCTTTGATCACAATTTTACATACCTGCCCTCTGGTCTTTGTTCGTAGATACAACCAAATCTTTGGGAACAACTTCTCACTTCCTACTTCCTTTAGCTAAACCAACAATGATCACGTGAGCCTCCCTCAAATCTCTTCTCAACCTAACTGTTTAAACAAAAATAGAAGTACTTTGTTCTTGGTAGCTCTGCACAATTTGGTGAAGGTCATTTTCCTTCCCCTTTCTCGGCCCACCAGCAATTTAAAATTAATCAAAGAAAAACATGTAATGATCATCAATAATTTAATCTGAATTTGTTGTTGCCACGAAAGGTTATTCTGAGAGAAATTATTAAAACGAATAAATAATTGGCAGTGACATTCTCAGTCAATTCTAAATTATTTCTTAACCCTGGAGTAATGATTCAGTAATGCTACAATATAAATATTGTCATCTATTAGTGGCAAAGGGTTGATTTATATTTAAGGACACAAATTGCTGGAGTAATTCAGCAGGTCAGGCAGCATCTCTGGCGAACATGGATAGGTGACATTTCAGGTCGGGATGGATGGGTCCTAACCCAAAAAGCCACTAACCATGTTCTCCAGAGATGCTGCCTCACCCACTGATTTACACCAGCACCTTGTGTCCTTTTATGTAAACCAACATCTGCAGTTCCTTGTTTCTACCGATCATCAGTTAACTTTAGCATTGTTAATGCAGTTACGCAAAGGGTCACAATCGTCCCTTAAGTGAAATTTGTTTCATTTAGAGAAACAGCATGGAAACAGGCCCTTCGGCCCACTGAGTCCGCGATGACCAGAGATCCCCATACACTAGCATATCCTACACACTGGGGACAATTTACAATTTTTTTCACCGAAGCCTATTAACCTACGAACCATTACATCTTTGGAGTGTGGAGAGAAACCGGAGCACCCGGAGAAAACCCACGTGGTCATGGGGAGAATTTACAAACTCCACACAGGCAACACCCGCAGTCAGGACCGAACCCGGATCTCTGGCACTGTAAGACAGCAAATCTACCGCTGCACCACTGAGCTGCCCTCTGTCTCAGGACTCAATCCACTGGCAATCTAACAATTTACATTCCAGGTGCTTAAAAGCACTTTCTGTAGTTATAATAGGATACATTTTACTTTACGTTTCCAGTATAAACATCCTTCATGCATTTCAATGGGGAATAAAAGCTTCAACAACTTCAGTGCACCTCATAAACCCTGATAACTCACTTCATGTCACAATTGCTAAAATTGTCTGAAGATAAAACACAGAGCAAGCTTTCATTTTGCAATAGTAACATGAGTGCCATGGATCAGTGGACAATCATAAACCAAGCATGTCAAGCACATGTCTCTCTCTGTACGTGTCACTGCTCTCACTGCTTATGTATTCACAGAGCCCTGATACCCTGGAAGCACAACAGTGTCATTTCTAACGCATTTTTCGACAACTTCCCCAATTGTACCAGGGTCAGAAGTTATCTCTTCAACCAGGCTTCCTTTTCTGTATATCATCAACATCTGCCTGAAAGGGAATGTATTGACATCCAGCGAGGTGAAAATTGAGTGTAACTTTGATAATTTAAATTACTCGCACACCCACCATCTTAGCTCACATTTTAGTAACTATGAGGATGTATGGAAATTATTCAGTCAGCTTAGGGTGAGCCATTCATTCAAGGATCCAGAAGACTGAGGAATGGTCCACTGAAAATTAAATCAGGCCTATTAAATATTATTTCTGGTATCTTTGAAGGAGTGATTCATACTTACATGATTACATTTTTCAACCTTTGATTTGAACCGTGTGCTCTATTATCTTTATGAATCATTGTATTGTATTGTTCATGATCACAAGGAGGCATCAGTTTCTAATGTTAGCATAGTTTCTCTATCTTTTTTACGCATCAGTTGGTTACGCTCTCTCCTCTTGAGTCAAAAATATTCTATGAATCAAATCCCAGTTCAAAGACTTGAATACAAAAATCTAGTTTCAGTTTCAGTTTAGTTTATTGTCACGTGTACCGAGGTACGATGAAAAGCTTTTGTTGCGTGCTAACCAGTCAGCAGAAAGACAATACATGATTACAATCAAGCCATTTAGAGCGTATACAGATACATGATACGGGAATCGCGTTTAGTGCAAGGTAAAGCCAGCAAAGTCCAATCAAAGATAGGCTGGCATTTCCGTGTTGTACCAAAAACAGTGTCTTGCCACTAGAAACGTCATCTGTCAGATTAGACCTTCAGTGGCACCAACTCTCCTGAATTGATGTAAAAGATCCTATGATATTGCCAGTGAAAAGAAAAGAGGAGGCAACCCACTATCCAGGATAACATTTATCCCCAGTTGAACCGAGCTTAAAAGAGATTATCAGGCCATGATATTGCTGTTAGTAGAAATTCGCCACATCAATGGATAATATCAACAGGAGCGGGCCATTTAATCTAACAAGACTGTTTTGCATTCAGCGAGATTGTGCTTGATTTGTAGCTGAACTCTATATGTAAGGTTTTGTGCGGGGCCATTCACAGAAGATTCTCAAGAGAAGAGTTAAAATTAATATGTGTCGGAAAGTCTCGACCCAAAACGTCACACATTCCTTCTCTCTGGAGATGCTGCCTGTCCCGCTGAGTTACTCCAACAATTTGTTTCTATCTGCAGTTAAAATCAATAGTTGTCTTATTGTGGAGGAGAGGTACAAGTTGACACTCTCCATTGTACGTAGAATTGCTTCCTAACATCACTGCTGAAAGGATCAGCTCTACCTGTAACATTATATTGTCTTGTCCTGGAATTTGCAAACAGGGCAAATACTTTCAACATCAGTCCCTCACTGTCACTGGTTTATCTCCCGAGCAGTTCTAATCTTGAAGCCGGGACCATGTAGTGTTCAAATGGAAGTAAGCATGCAGGTATGCAAATCCAGCAGGCAGTGAAGAAAGCTAATGGCATGTTAGCCATCATTGCGAGAGGCTTTGAGATTAGGAGCAAGGAGGTCCTAATGCAGTTGTACAAGGCCCTGGTGAAACCGCACCTGGAGTATTGTGTGTAATTTTGGTCCCATAATTTGAAGAATATTGCTATTAAGGGAGTGCAGCGTAGGTTCACCAGGTTAAATCCCAGGTTGGCGGGACTGACATATGATGAAAGAATGGGTCGACTGGGCTTGATTTCGCTGGAATTTAGAAGGATGAGAGGGGATCTTATAGATACGTATAAAATTCTTAGAAGATTGGACAGGGTAGATGCAGGAAAAATGTTCCCGATGTTGGGGGAGTCCAGAACCAGGGGTCACAGTTTAAGAATAAGGGATAGGTAGGCCATTTAGGACTGAGATGAGGAAAAACCTTTACACCCAGAGAGTTGTGAATCTGTGGAATTATCTATCACAGAAGGAAGTTGAGGCCAATTCACTGGATATTTTCAAGAGCGAGTTAGATTTAGCTCTGAGGGTTAAGGGAATCAAGAGATATGGGGAAAAAGCCAGAACGGGATACTGATTTTGGATGCTCAGCCATGATCGTATTGAAAGGCGGTGCTGGCTCGAAGGGCCGAATGGCCTATACCTGCACCCATTTTCTATGTTTCTATGTTAAATCAGGGTATTTGGGCCTGTGACAAGATAGGGGAACATCTCTGCATGTGGAGTCATAGAGTCAAGGTGACACAGTGGCGCAGCTGTAGAGTTGCTGCTCTACAGGGCCAGAGACCCGGGTTCGATCGGGATCCATTCCCTTCCACTCACTATCCCTCCCTCCCGTTCTACATTTCACTCCCCTTATCAGATTCCACTACGCCATCCTTTTTCTAACAGCTGGATGCTGTCAGACTTTGAATACTAAAATAGAACAGAAACAAATGTACCATTTCTGCTCTGTGGTGACGCACCATTAGCAGTAAAACCAATCTAATTAACTCTATAACAAGATTGCAAAAATGCAAGGAACCCTGTCTAATTCATTGGAGGTACCAAGATTAAAACTATGAAATTGCTTAATTTTTTAATGCATTTCATTTTTATTCGGTGCAATATACTAAAAAATCAACAGTAGATTATCGAACCAAAGAGTCCAATAAAGCACCCTTTGAATTATTATCCTCAACTTCCAGAGATTAGTTCCTAATTTTAATACTTGGCAATGTACTTATTTTAATACTTCATGAAATCATCAGTTGGATCATTTTAATACATAAAAGAGAGGATGTTCACAATAAGATACCATTTATACAGCAAGGATATTACGGTTGACAACGGTTTTTATAAGTACAGTTTATTTGCAGACAAAACCACAGTCAAGTAACCTTAAGAATAAATTCTGATAAATATCTTTGTAATTCTCATTTGCAGCATTTGATTTGACTTGGTGTTTCATCGCTTTCTTATTTATGACAGGAACTGATAAAGTTTCATTCTAATAAAAACATTTTAATTTTTCTTCCTATTCCCATGCCAATGTTTCTGTCCTTGGCCTCCTCCATTGCCAGATTAAGGCCACAGACAAAACTAAAAGAAGTAGCACCACATATTCCGCTAGGGTAGCCTACACCCCAATGGCATATATACTGACTTCTCCAACCCCCACCCCCACATCCCCTTCATCTCTACCTAGTTTTTCATCCACCCCCATGCACACTTTCTTCCATTTCTCTTTACCCAGTCACCAAGTTCCTTTCCCTGCCACCATCTAGTCATCCTCTACCCCTCCCTACACTGAATCCCCTATTCCTCCCACCCTCTCCCCACAACTAACCCCCCTTCACCCCCATTCCACCCACTATCCCTCCATCTACATTTCATTTCCTATCTTCCTTCCTTATCAGATTACACATCAATTCCCTTTTGTCTTCTCCACATCACCTCCAGCCTTGGTTACTACCTCCACCTCTTCTTCCTCCTATCTGCCTCTCCTCACCCAATTCTGCATATCACTTGTCCCATTCCTTCCCCTCACATCTATCAGCTTTCTCCCCTCTACTCCATCAGTCTGAAGAAGGATCCTGACCCAAAACATCATCTATTTCCCTATATAGATTCTGCTTGATCTTCTACGTTCCTCCAACAGCTGGTTTTCTCTTCACGATTCCAGCATCTGCAATCTTTTGTACCTCCGGGGTTTCATTCTTAATGCTCAGTCCATAGGATCTTTTACATTCTTTAACCACAACCCAGTAATCTTTCTATACCTTTCATAACCTGTTCATACCTCTACTTTCCCCTCTCCCCTGACTCTCAGTCTGAGGAAGGGTCTCGATCCATTTCTCCAGAGATGCTGCCTGACCCGCTGAGTTACTCCAGCACTTTGTGTCTATCTTTATCCTCTACTCGCTTTATCTATGTTTTTTTGTGAAACGCCAAGCATGTGGAGAAAATCTGTACATTGGAGGTCAAAACTAATCAATAAATAAGTACAGTTTAGTTTATTGTCACATGTACTGAGGTACAGCTAAAAGCTTTTGTTGCGTGATATCCAGTCAGCACAAAAGACATGATTACAATCGAGCCATCTACAGTGTAAGGGAGTAATGTTTGATAAGGGAATAACTTACGCAAGGTAAAGCCAGGTATAGAAAGATTACTGGGTTGTGGTTAAAGAATGTAAAAGATCAAGGAAAGTCCAAGGGTCACCAAAGAAGTAAATAGTAGTTCAGCACTCCTCTCTGGTAGTGGTAGGGTGATTCAGTTGCACAGTGTACTAATAATGAAAGTACAATAATGATTTCATCATCAAAAGGTTTTGCTTTCGTGTAGTTGAACTATCTGCCAAGAATGATGTCCGTCCTTTGCTTTGCTTTATTGAAAACTAACAGAAGGTTCAGAAGGAGAAAATTAAGATGATTTGTTGACATTCCCCAGCAACTCCCCGGCCACTCCCTCTTCTCCCCTCTCCCATCGGGCGAAAGGTGTAGAAGTGTGAAAACGCACACCTCCTGATTCAGTGACAGCTTTTGTCAGCTGTTGTCAGGCAACTGAACATTCCTTCCAACAACTAGAGCCTAGTCCTGAGCAACTGTAGACCCTCGGAATATCTTTGATCGGACTTTACTGGGCTTTACCTTGCACTGAATGTTATTCATGTTATTCCCTTTATCCTTTACCCTGTCGGCAGCTCGATTGTAATCATGCATTGTCTTTCCACTGACTGGTTGGCACACAACAAAAGCTTTTCACTGTACCTTGGTACACGTGACAATAAATAAAACTGACTGGTGACTTGTAATGGGATAGCAGTAACAGTGAATGAAGAGACTTGAAAAATGTATTGGAGCAATCAATTAGAGTTAATACAAAGAAAATCACCCAGAAGTTAAAAATAAGAAAAATAGATGTTATGATGTTGCTAATGTGATTCGTTGTTCCCTGATCTACATTTTAGTTTAGAGATACGGTGCGGAAACAGGCCCTTCGGCCTAACGAGTCCACGCCGACCTGCGATCCCCGCACACTATCCTACACCCACTGGGGACAATTTTTATACCAAGCCAATTAAACTACAAACCTGTACGTCTTTGGAGC
The DNA here is from genome assembly GCF_010909765.2 of Amblyraja radiata. NCBI lineage: Eukaryota > Metazoa > Chordata > Chondrichthyes > Rajiformes > Rajidae > Amblyraja > Amblyraja radiata. The sequence continues at coordinate 60,176,902 of NC_045959.1, forward strand.
GTGGCAGGAAACAGAAGATCTCGGAGAAAACCCACGCAGGTCACGGGGAGAACGTATAAACTCCGTACAGACAACGCCTGTAGTCAGGATCGAACCCGGATCTCCGGCGCTGCATTCGCTGTAAGGCAGCAACTCTACCGCTGCGCCACCATGACTGCCCATGTTAGCTCCATGTGCTAAGTTGCAATAGGCACACATGTGATAATATTTTAATCATACCTATTTTTCTCATATCAACATTTTCAAGTAATTATATTCAATCTCTAATTACTGAACCTGTCTAAACATCGCATGCTAGTAATCCTCACAATTATCACTGATAAGCCTGCATCTGTCCTCATATGCTCGTCATATGTTCGTTGTCTCTGTACTGTACACTGCACAATGACAATAAAGTTTGAATCTGAATCTGAATCTGAATATGGCACATACATTTTTCAGTGGTAATGTTTAGACGTTCTGGTAAAAATAAAGTGTAATCCAAAACTGAAAGCAGATTCACAGATATAACAAAAATAGCATGTTCCATGTTTAAAGATACATTGCGTATACTGCAGAAGATATCAATGGACTGGATAGGTGGTTCAAGAGTAGCAAATATAATTATATCCAATGGGCAAAGAAACTGAAGGAACAAAAGATAAATTGCCAAGTAATAGAAAGTGTGAGTGAACAGAAGGGTTTTGGGGTACATCTCCACTGAGCCAAAATGAGATGTAACCAACATTAAAGACACATGGGATATTAGGCTTAATCAATCATATTAAGAGCAGGGAGTTCATGTGGGAATTGCATTGAAACCTTAGTTATTACCAGTTGCTGCAAGAATTTGACACCATTAGAGAGGGTGGAGAGAAAATTTGCAAGTAAGTTGCTAGAGCTGGGGAATTATCCATTACAAGGAGAGTCTAATCAGACTGAGATTGCCTTTTATAAACAAGGATCTAATTGCGCTGTGCAAAGATGGACAAAAACGGCCTTGGCTTAGAGATAACGTTCAACGATTGAAGTGAATTGATGAAGAAATGTGAAGGGGATCTGGAATTTACTGTCTAAACGGGTGATGTCAGTAGAAATCCTTAAAACAGCCCAGACCATCACGCAAACCAACCTCCCTTTGACTCCATCTACACTTCACGCTGCCTCAGCAAGACCAGCAGCATAAACAAGTCTCTCCCCAGACACTCCCCAGTCTGAAGAAGGGTTTCGGCCCGAAACGTCGCCTATTTCCTTCGCTCCATAGATGCTGCTGCACCCGCTGAGTTTCCCCAGCAATTTTGTGTACTCTCCCCAGACACTCCCTTTTCTCCCCTCTAGAGGTAGAGAAGTTTGAAAATGCACACCTCAAGATTCAAGCAACTGGACCATCCTCTCTCCAGCTTGACTGTGGTCCTGACCCTTCCATCAACCTCAGCGGAGCTTTGAACTATCTCTAATCGGACTTTATCGGACTTAATCGTGCACTAAATGTTATACCCCGTATCTTTGATCTGTACACTGTGAACAGCTTGATTGTAATCATGTATAGCCTTTTCTTTGACTGGTTAGCACGCAACAAAAGCTTTTCACTGTGCCCTTGGTACATGTGACAATGAGCTAAACTAAACTAAACTTATTTTTCCTTTCCTACAAAAGTCTTGATTTAAGAGCACCGTCTGACCTGATGTTTTGCAAAGTTGCAGGGTATTGATGTAGCTAATCACAGTGCTGTAAGTACTCTATAATACGTGACTCTGCAATAGGAAAATAACACCTGTTTCATAACGTTGCTGTTCCTTTAATGTTTTCCAATCAGACTTGAGATAATGAAGCATCACTAATAACAGAACCCTGCGTTCATGAAACTGGCATCACTTGGAAATAACAACTGTGTTCCATTCGGTAACCATGGCAATACTCATGAAACTACCATCAAAAGAATATTCCCTGTTGTGTCATTTGCTCATTTCATGTTGCATACAGTGCCTTGATGGAAGATGCAGGCAAGAATGGCAAACTATTACTACATTATTTGTAACAAGATTTATGTTGTCATCTCTCTTCAAACTTAAAATTTAGTGTCCGAGTCATTTTGGCACAAACCCATATTAAGTACAATATAGAAATATGGTTGTTCCATGTGCTAGCTCATGTAAGCCTGTAACTCAAAAGTTCATAAGTTCATAAGTTATAGAAGCAGCATTAGGCCATTCAGTCCATCAAATCTACTCCATCATTCATTCATGGCTGATCTACATTTCTCTCTCAACCCAATACTCCAGACATGCCCATAACCCTTACACCCATAATAATCAAGAATCTGTCAATCTCCGTCTTAAAAATATTCATTGACTTGGCATCCACAGCAGTCTGTGGCAATGAATTCCACTGTGGGAAAGTCTAGGACCAGAGGGCATGGCCTCAGAATAAAAGGACATATTTGTAGAAAGGAGATGAGGAGGAATTTCTTTAGTCAGACGTTGGTGAATCATTGCCATAGAAAGCTGGAGTAAATGGAGTAAACGGGAAAATAAGTTATAATGTTACTAAGTGAAGCTCTAATGGAACTGCAGCGCTGTTTAGAAGAGAGAGACGATATGATTGAATGGAAAACCCTGAACAATCTTGGATGTGGAGAATACACTTTCTCTTTGACAATCTAGAGCATAATTTACCAATGAGCGCTCAATTTAGAGTGATAGTAAAATGTTGAAGTGACTCTAATGAATTTGGGGACTTTAATGCACAGGAAAATTAATGTTTTTTTTAAATCACATCAATGATGAAGAGTTACTATTAAAATGTGCAACAATGAACTACTGATCTCCGCATAATTTAAACCTTGATGTCTGAAATCTGATTAACAAAATAATGTGAACTTTGCAATGGAAAGGAGATTGAATACAGATAAGCTGGAGGTTTTTTTTAATTGCATCTCTAATCATTTGCTTGGGAATCGAGGAGATTGAAAATATTTTCACAAATTTAATGCTAGTTTTTTTTTAAATCGCAGAACCAACACATTACTGACTGGTCATTTCCCTTTGTAATTTTTTAGGGCTTTCTCAAGACATCTGATAATAACTACAGCTATTAAATGACTGAGGGACAGTCTAAGGTGCAAGAATGAAAGGGTTATCAAGCAGCCGGGGCCACCTCCATACTGCTAACTGTGACCTCTCATATGATCCACTTTCCCATCAACAGGAAAGGAAGCCATACCTCATTAGCCCAGTCGACTCCCACCCTGGGGACCATGGCTATTATCCCCAGCGGAATTCGTTTCACTCGGACTGCACGGTTCAACTCAATGACCAAACGTCCAGCAGCACTTTCCCCAGGAGACATTACAGCTCGCACCACGATCTCAAGGACGAGTGCGCCCTGGCGGTTGCGCCCACTTCCAATAAAATCAACCGCATTCCCCCCATCCTCCTGGACCAGTTTGAGAGGCAGCTCCCAATCCGTCGCGATGGCTTCCACACCTTGCAGTACAAGCGGGCGGCCCTGGAGCACCGCAGCGAGAGCCCGGGAAGGATACGCCACCTGGTCCACTCGGTGCAGAAGTTGTTCACCAAGTCCCACTCCCTGGAAGGTCCCGCCAGGGGACACATGAACGGTGGTAAAGCAAATCCCGACGAGGTGCACGCTCCCAAGCGGGGGAAGCGCAGCAAGAGCAGAGAGAGGAAGTCGGAGGTGAAGAACAAATCGAACATGTCAAGTTGGTGGAGCTCGGATGATAACTTGGACGGCGACGTTTGCCTTTATCACGGGCCGACGAACGTGATGACCGTGGGCCGATGCCCTGACCGCTCGATGTCCCAGTACTTCATGGAAGCTTACAATACCATCAATGAGCAGACGATGAAAACAGCCCGCGGCAATAACGACATGAAGTGCACGACATGTGTAAATATCCCATTGAACGTTGATGCCCAAATCATGAAGAAAAGCTCGTGGTCGTCGACTTTAACCGTGAGCCGAGCCCATGAGGTTTATCAGAAATCTTCCATGAATCTTGACAACAAAACTCTCATGAAATCTGAAACATGCCAGCAAGAGCGTTCGTGCCAGTATCTACAGGTATGGATCCAATACTATGTAATGTCAGGATATATAATATTTGCAAACCTCATTTATTAATTCAACAGGGTTGTAATGCAGGGGTCGTGTTTTGTGAACTTTGGCCTCCAACATTAGCAGAGCAGTATAGATTCAACTTGTTTTTATTAATTTAGACTTTAGAGATACAGCGTGGAAACAGGCCCTTCAACGACCAGTGATCACCCCGTACACTAGCACTATCTAGACAGTAGGGACAATTTATGATTTTACTGAAGCCAATTAACGTACAGACCTGTACGTCTTTGGAATGTGGGAGGAAACTGGAGCACCTGGAGAAATTACAGGCAGTCACAGGGAGAACGTGCAAACTCCATATAGACAGCACCCGTGGTCAGGATCAAACCTGGGTCTCTGGCGCTGTAAGGCAGCTACCCTGTTGCTGAGCCACTGTGCTGCCCCAAATTTAGGAGATACTGATTTCATAAAATATCTTGGAAATTAGATTTTTTTTATTGGTTTGCAAATACAACGCATTGGCATAAATTGCATGATAATACTTCTTAGCTCCTTTCATGAAATTTCATGGCATTCATTTCATTTCAAGGCTTTCATGGTATATAGGGTTAGGAGATTTATACAAATTTAGGTGAAGGGATATAACTGATCTATAAATAAATCCTTATTCAGCTTCACTTAGTTTTTCATATTAAATATAGTTTACTTTTGAATTGATCGATTGCATTCTGGATGTAAACTTATTTACAATCCCTCTCTTTGAATCTCTTGAAGTGAATTCCTTCTTTTTAGGATATCACATTTTTTAATAAGTTTAGATCATCGATAATGGTAGACATTCTCTGTACAATAAATGTTCCTGAAAACTTTGAGACAACTATAACAAAAGATTAGTTTAGTTTATTTTAGTTTAGTTTAGAGATACAGCATGGAAACAGGCACTTCGCCCCACTGAGTCCATGCCGAACAGGGATCCCTGTACACTAACACTATCCTACAGCACCTGTAGTCAGGATGGAACCTGGGTCTTTGGCGTGATAAGGCAGCAACTCCACTGCTGCGCCACTGTGCCGCCCGGTGTGGAGTTACTTTTTTCAAGGCAATTTACGTGCAATTGATTTACTCAAAGTTTACAATAAAATATTGTGCTGTGGAAATTTCTTTGCTGCTTACACTGCCCCCAGGTATCTTCAGCCTATAGCTCACTAAACATATTAACAACATTCAAATTCATACAAGAATCCAGAGAAAAGGGGCTTGAGTATTAGAAAGGCGCTATATAAATCCCATCCATTATTATTATTATTACTTCTTATTTAGATCCTAAATTTTAGACTTTCCAAGATAAGTACTTTTGCTAATGCTTCACGGGTGGATTTAAACTAGATGGGCAGGGGGGTGGGATCTCATACAGGACAGAGGCAGGTGAGAGTTTAGAAGTTGGTATAGAGGGTGGTGAGAGAAAGGTTGGAGGACAGAATAGACAGGAGAAAGGCAGGTAGCGAGGAAGGAGGGTTCGTTTAACTGCTCGTACTTTAATGCAAAGAACCTGACAGGTAAGGCAGATGAGCTTATGGCATGGGTACAGTGCAACTGGGATAGAAACATAGAGACATCAAAAAATAGGTGAAGGAGTATGCTATTCGGCCCTTCGATCCAGCAGCGCCATTCAATATGATCATGGCTGATCATCTAAAATCAGTACCACGTTCCTGCTTTTCCCCCTTATTCCTTGATTCCTTTAGCCCTAAAAGCTAAATCTAACTCTCGCTTGAAATCATCCAGAGAATTGGCCTCCACTGTGGCAGAGAATTCTACAGATTCACAACTCTCTGGGTGAAAATTCTTTTTACTCATCTCAGTCCAAAATGGCCTAACCCTTATTCTTAAACTGTGGTCCTTGGTTCTGGACTACCCCAACATAGGGAACATTCTTCCTGCATCTAGCCTGTCCAATCCTTTAAGAATTTTATATGTTTCTATAGGATTCCCTCTCATCCTTCTAAATTCCAGTGAATACAAGCCCAGTCGACCTATTCTTTCATCATATGTCAGTCCCGTCAACCCGAGAATTAATCTGGTGAACCTACGCTGCACTCCCTCAATAACAATAGTGTCCTTCCTCAGATGAGGAAGCCAAAATCACACACAATACTCCAGGTACGGTCTCACCAGGGCCCTGTACAACCCCAGTGGGACCTCCTTGCTCCTAAATGCAATGAAGGCCAACATGCCATTAGCTTTCTTCACTGCCTGCTACACCTGCATGCTTACTTTCAATGACTAATGAACAAGCTCACCCAGGTCTCGTTGTACTTCCCCTTTTCCTAATCTGACACCATTCAGATTATAATCTGCCTTCCTGTTCTTGCCACCAAAGTGGATAACCTCACATTTATCCACATTATACTGCACCTGTCATGCATTTGCCCACTCACCCAACCTATACAAGTCACCCTGCAGCCTCATAGCATCCTCAGCATAGCTCACACTGCCACCAGGCTATGTCATCCGATAATTTAGAGGTGTCACATTTAATTCCCTAATTTAAATCGTAAATATATATCGTAAATAACTGGGTCCCAGCACAGAACCTTACAGCACCCCACTATTCACTGCCTGCCATTCTGAAAAGGACCTGTTAATTCCTACTCTCTGCTTCCTGTCTGCCAACCAGTTCTCTATCCATATCAATACCCTACCCCCAATACCATGTGTTCTAATTTTGCACACTAATCTCTTGTATGGGACTTTGTCAAAGGCTTTTTGAACGTCCAGATACACCACATCCACTGGCTCTCCCTTATCCATTCTACTTGTTACATCCTCCAAAAATTCCTGATGATTAGTCAAACATGAATTTCCATTATTAAATCCATGGCTAATCATGCACAATCAGTACCCCGTTATATCTTGCCATATCTCCTGACTCCGCTATCTCTGAGAGCTCTTACTTACTCTCTCTTGAAAGCATCCAGAGAATTAGCCTCCACAGGCAGAGAATTCCACAGATTCACAACCCTCCATGTGATTCATTCTTTCGCATGTTTAGTTTAGTGATACAGCATGGAAACAGGCCCTTCAGCCCATTGAGTCCGTGTCAGCCAGCGATCCCCATACACTAGCACTATCCTGGGGACAATTTACAATATTACCAAAGCCAATTAACCTACAAATCTGAACTACTTTGGAGTGCGGGAGGAAACAGGAGCACCCGGAGAAAACCCACGTGGTCACGGGGAGAGAGTACGAACTCCCAACAGAGGGCACCCATACTCAGGATCGAACCCGGATCACTGGTGCTGTAAGGCAGCAACTCTACCCCTGCGCTACCACGTTGACCCACAATGTCCATTCGTTGTGTTTAAATTTTACTTCCTCTGACGTACCAGAACCGTTTCAGAATGATGGAAATTATTGCAACTGAACAATTATAATTACTATTGCATCACAGTGCTAGTCATATCCAGATGGAGTTGGATTTAACCCAATCACTTGCAATAGTGCACTTCATTAGATGTTTCCTACATTTATCTTCATTGAAATCTAACTTCCTTCACTAAGCCCATCTGTTTAATTTGTTTAAATTGCTCTAATTATATCTGCTTAATATTTATGAATCATCGAATATCTTTTCAACAGAATTTGCAGTGTAACAAAGGATTCAATATTATGAACAACAGAAAATGTACACCTAGGTGCCTTTTAAAGCTTTTCATAGAAACATAGAAAAATAGGTGCAGGAGTAGGCCATTCAGCCCTTCGAGCCAGCACTGCCATCCAATATGATCATGGCTGATCATCTAAAATCTTAATCATCTAAAATCAGTAAATCTTAATCATCTAAAATGGTATGTTAACATTCATAGCAAAAGGATTTGAGTATAGGAGCAGGGAGGTTCTACTGCAGTTGTACAGGGTCTTGGTGAGACCACACCTGGAGTATTGCGTACAGTTTTGGTCTCCAAATCTGAGGAAAGCCATTCTTGCCATAGAGGGAGTACAGAGAAGGTTCACCAGACTGATTCCTGGGATGTCAGGACTTTCATATGAAGAAAGACTGGATAGACTCGGCTTGTACTCGCTAGAATTTAGGAGATTGAGGGAGGATCTTATAGAAACTTACAAAATTCTTAAGGGGTTGGACAGGCTAGATGCAGGAAGATTGTTCCCGATGTTGGGGAAGTCCAGGACAAGGGGTCACAGTTTGAGGATAGAGGGGAAATCCTTTAGGACCGAGATGAGAAATAAAAATTTCACACAGAGAGTGGTGAATCTCTGGAACTCTCTGCCACAGAAGGTAGTTGAGGCCAGTTCATTGGCTATATTTAAGAGGGAGTTAAATGTGGCCCTTGTGGCTAAAGGGATCAGGGGGTATGGAGAGAAGGCAGGGATGGGATACTGAGTTGGATGATCAGCCATGATCATATTGAATGGCGGTGCAGGCTCGAAGGGCCGAATGGCCTACTCCTGCACCTATTTTCTATGTTTCGATGTTTCTATAAGGCATTCACCTGGCATGTTGGCATTTATCCATTGGTCAAAGTTTAGAATATGAAGTTTAAGAACTTAGTTGTTTTGATATTGGAGAAATGTGCTTCCCATTCGTATTGGCATGGATTTTGTAATCATTGCAGCAGACTTCCAAGAAAGCAACAAAAAAGGCAACAAAAATTAGCAACCTCTGGAATTGATTGCTGCTTTGTGTCACATCAATCTGATCACTGCGATTCAACCATCAGAGCCATACTGCATGGAAACAGGTTCTGCAACCCAACTTGCCCACGCTGACCAAATTACCACATCTATAGTGGTCACACCTGTCCATGTTTGTCTCATCTCCTTCTAAACCTTTCATATCCATGTACCTCTCGAGATGTCTTTTCAATATTGTTAGAGTATTGCCACAACTACTTCCTCTGGCAGCTCGTTCCATATACCCACTACCCTCTGAATAAAGGTTATTTCCTCTCTCACCGTTAATCTATGTCCTCTGGGTCTTGATTCATATACTCTGGGTAGAAGACACTGCATTCAACCCATCTATTCCTCTCATGATTTTATATACCTCTACAAGATCACACCTTGTCCTCCTGAGCTCCACAGAATAAAGTGCTTATATGCCCAACCTCTCCCAATAGCTCAGGCTCTCGAATCCTGGAAACATCCTCGACATCCAACAGCTGGCTGTAGCACAAAATCACCTTTTTAATCATTTTACGGAACATAAATGAAGATTGGATCACCATCAAATAATTAATAAAGGATATGAATTATCATACTTATATATTTTTAAAGCTGACATAGGTAGCTTTATGAGTTTTAAAACAATTATATTGTGATATGCTGATGATGGAAATACATCCACGCACTTTAAAATAGCTTTGTATAGCTAGAGACTCCGTACATCACTGGATTCTCCCTTGGTGCTCCTGAAACAAAATTCAACATTTTCATGGTAGTTCACAACAAGATTAATTTATAAATACTTACAGCTTTCATCAATTGAACAAATTGACGTTAGTTACACAAGTTATTTTTGATAGAACTCTATCTTGCACTAAACGTTATTCCCATTATTCCCATTATCGTGTATCTGCACACTGTGGATGGCTCGATTGTAATCATGTATTGCCTTTCCGCTCACCAGTTAGCACACAACAAAAGCTTTTCACTGTACCTCGGCACACTAAACTAAACTCAACTCAACTCAGAATGAAACAGGAGCGAAATGAGTAACTGAATCAGGATTGACGAATTACTAGAAGTGTGAATCAAATTTCATAATTCAGTTTGGTTGAATGCAGAGGAAATTATAAATGCAAGCAATACCTCAGGAAGTAATAACCTCAATTTTGTGGCTTTCGATGGAAGACTAATGCTCATAAAGGAATTATTACACCTCAAATTTCTCATCAGTGCTGCATTTCACGAGCTTTGCATTATTGTTTCTCTCGGTCTATTTTTCAGTAACTCACTCTGAGTTCTTGAGAGAATGTTGTTGCATTTTCCACTTCTGATTGCATACTTAAGATTCAGACATTTCAGCTCCAATGTCGGTGAATGCATTCATGACATCCTACACAATAACATCTTTAAAGAATGCTGGTAACACAATTTATATTCCACCAATAGTGAACACTTCAGCTTAAAATAACAACATGCGTATAAAACTAATGTATTGATGGAAAAACTAACTTTTGCTTATGTTAAAAACAATGCATTTATATGTACATTGTAGATGAAAGTACAATCAGTCCATAATGATGAATAATTGATTGATTGATTGAAAGATACAGGACGGAAACAGGCCTTTCGGCCCACTGAGTCCATACCGACCATTGATTACCCATTCACAATAATTCTATATTATCCCATTTTCGTATTCACTCTCTCACACTCAGGGCCAATTAACCGACAAACCCGCATGTCTTTGGGACGTAGGAGGAAAGTGAAGCACTTGGAGGAAAGCCACACGGTCACAGGGAGAATGTGCACAATCCACACATACAGCACCCGTAGTCTGGATCGAACACGGGGTCTCTGGCGCTGTAAGGCAGCAACTCTACTGCTGCGCCACTGTGCTGCCCGCCGTTTTCTTTTTGAATAAATTAAACACCAGGTTGCTGGAAACGCACAAACCTTTGAGAACATGGATAAGTGACATTTCAGGTCGCGACGCTTCTTCAGACCCTTCTTCGGTACCCTATCCATGTTCTTCAGGGATTCTACCTGATCCACTGAGTTACTCCAACATTTTGTGTCTTGCCTTGGTAAACCAGCAACTGCAGTTCCTTGTAGGTTGTTACTGACCAAGTGATGTGAATGAAGAGTGAGCAAGTGTTAACACTGTAAAGTTTATCCTCATTTAGTTTAGAGATACAGCACGGAAACAGGCCCTTCGGCCCACTGAATCAACACCAACCAGCGATCCCCGCACATTAATACTATCCTACATGCACTAGGGACAATTTTACATTAATACCAGGCTAATTGACCTACAAACCTGTATGTCTTTGGCGTGTCGGAGGAAACCGAAGATCTCAGAGAAAACCTACGTGGTCACAGGAAGTATGTACACACTCCGTACAGACAGCACCCGTAGTCGAGATCAAACGCGGGTCTCTGGCACTGTAAACGCTGCGCTGTAAGGCAGCAACTCTACCACTGCGGGGGGATTTTATCCCCCCATTTGCACCCTAATTCTGATCTCCATAAAAATGTAAGTCACACAGTTATCTCATAAAATCAGATTGTTCGGCATAGCAAGAACATTTGCTCCACATGCCAAGGAGAAATAATAACTCCAAGGGCATCAGTCTAAAGAGTTTATTGTTATCTATGACTGCATTCATATTTCCCTTTGGTCATCAACAAACCATGGGGCAGCACAGTGGCACAGTGGTAGAGTTGCTGCCTTACATCACCAGAGATCCGGGTTTGAACCTGACCACATGTGCTGTCTGTACGGAGTTTGTACTTTCTCCCCGTGCCCTGCATGGGTTTTCTCCGGGTGTTCCAGTGTCCTCCCACACTTCAGAGACGTACGGGTTTGTGGGCTAATTGGCTTGGTATAAATATAAACTGCCCTTCGTGTGTAGAATACTGTTAATGTGTGGGGATCGCTGGTCAGTGCGGACTTGGTGGGCCGAAGGGCCTATTTCCGCACTGTATCTCTAAACTAAACTAAACTAAATCAAAAATAAAATGAAATACTACAGAATTATTACATTGGATTGTGTTGGAAAAAAAGCAATCAGTGAAACTTATATGCGTAATTTATCAGGCGTTTTGAAAATTACCTGCAAGCTATTGAGTGGGAATATCAGCTGATCTCTACAATTGCTCCTGGAATTATGAGACGAATCTTAGGTTTTCTTGTTTTGTTTCATAATATTTTTCCCTTTATATATATTATATTTTTCCCCTTGTGATATTTTTCCCCTAGTACTGGGCTGTGTGGCACCGACTTGCATTAAACGGGAAAACAGGGGCAAAATATTAGAATCGCCTTATCCATTCATTCCAAATGGAAAATAGTGTGTGCATATATAAAGAATACAAACGAGTTTTGTGGTGCCTGACTGCAGGTGGAATTTCTGTAACCGATAATGGGTATTTCATCATCAGTGGAAATGAAAAGGTCAACATGAGGTTACTTGTTTTAAATGTTAAAATATGAAAAATATAGAGTCCTGTTGTATGTGGACTATAATTACAGCTATTACAAGGGAACATATTTGCCAAGCGGAATTATCACCCTGGCAGAATGATACTGTACATCAGTCTTGCATCAGTCTTGCATTTAAATACTGAAAGTGCAATTTAGCTGAGGGGCAATATTATCACACAGAGGGTGGTGAGTATAAGGAAGGAGTTGCCACAGGAGGTAGTTGAGGGAGGTACTATAACAACATTCAGAAGACAAATCAGGGCAGCACAGTGAGTAGTAGTAGAGTTGCTACCTTACCGTGCCAGAGATTCCGGTTCAATCCCGACTACGGGCGCTGTCTGTGCAGAGTTTGTACATTCTGCCTTTGACCATGTAGGCTTTACCCCGAGTACTCTGGATTCCTCCCACATCCCAAAGAGGTGCAGGTTTGTAGGTTAATTGGCTTCTGTAAATTGCCCCTAGTGTGTGGAATTCAAATCTGTGATAACATAGAGCTAGTGTACGGGTTCTTTGGTCGGCGCAGACTCAGTGGGCCGAAGAGCCTAGTTTCATGTTGGACAGGTACATGGATGGAAAAGGTTTAGACGGATATGGACCAAATGCAGATAGGTGGGCCATGTAGATGGGGCATCTTGGTCAGCATGAGCAAGGTGGGCCGAAGGGTCTGTTTCCACGCTGTATGTCTCTATGATTCTCTATGTGTCTACTGTTTCAGTGATTCACTCGCTCCCCTTCTTCCTGTTCAAAGCTTTCCACAGTACTTCGGTACACGTGTCAATAAACTAAACTCAATCTAAACTCAACCCTCACCCATTCCATCCGTAGTCTGCTTGAGGTCACTGCCAGAAATTCAGCAGGACATGAAATCAAGTTTAGAAAGATATTAGCAGAATTTTGTTTCTTGCTTGTGATAAATAGAAGGTTCGGTAGCCAGGGATGTGATGGATGATCTATAATCTGAGGGAGAATAATGTTATAAGGCTTCTGCTAGCACCTACCTCTGCCAAAATAAATAAAACAGTAATATCCATGGCCCATGCAGCTGCCATTATTATAATTCAAATTTTTTGTCAATAATTCTTGTGCGCCATATGTCACATTCAGTATTTTTCGATAGGTTAGTTTGGTTTAGAGATACAGCATGGAAACAGGCCCTTCGGCCCACTGAGTCTGCACTGACCAGCAATCACCCATACACTAGTTCTATCCCACACAGTAGAGACAATTTACAGAAGACAATTAACCTTCAAACCTACACGACTGGAGTGTAGGAGGAAACCAGAGCACCCAGAGGAAACCCACGCGGTCACAGGGTGAATGTACAAACCTCGTACAGGCAGAACCAGAGTCAGGATCGAACCCGGGGCTCTGGCTCTGTAAGGCAGCAACTCAAGCGCTGTGCCACTGTGCCGCCCTACAACTGTACTTTATAACTGTGGTGTGGAAAAGGCACTTCTTCTTGTGTTCTATTTTGTTCTAATTAGTATTGTGTTCTAATTAGTATTGCATTAATTTCAACCCCAAAGTGGATACAGATGTTGTCAGTTTGGAAAATTTCATATCACTGAGGGTTATTTTTAAATCCTCAAGCCTTAAAATCATTCAACAAATCAATGTTCTGTAAATTTACAACATCTTTCATAGCATCTTAATCTCAAATATTGCACCAGCAACAGCCTTATCTTCAACTGCTGGGACCCGACGCTCTGAAGTTCCGCCCTTAAAACTCTCTGCCTACCTAGACTGATCTAGTTCTAGCTCTACCACTGCGCCACTGTACTCCTCCCTCCACCCCCCCCCCCCTCCTTTTGTTTGTGTGCCATAGAATTAAATCAGAAAATATTATACATGAACACAATCAAGCTATTCATATTTACATGTCAAATATTAACATGTCTTACAAAGAGTAAAGATTGGGACATAAGCATTTTGATAAACGTAGTAGCTGAAATATCATAAGAAAATAAAATATTAAGCAATAAATATATTGACCAGAATAAAATTGGGTCAGGGTCAGAGAGCTTAGGTTAGCTTAGTTTTGTTTAGAGATACAGTGTGGAAATAGCCCCACGTCCCACCGAGTCTGCGCCGACCATTGATCACACTAGTTAAATGTTATCCTACTTTCTCATCCACTCCCTACACACTAGGAACAATTCACAGAGGGCATTTAACATACAAATCCGCACTAAACCGGAACGCCCAGAGAAAATTCACGCGGACACAGTGAGAACTTGCAACCTCCACACAGTCAGCACCCGAGGTCAGGATCAAAACTGTGTCTCTGGCGCTGGGACGCTGTAGATGTACGAGTTAACAGTAATTGCAACTTAAGATAAGACATCTGTTTATATTTTATTCACTGATGCATAATAATTTCAGCATCTCAATTCTTAAAGTTCAGCTCTGAAACAATCAAAATAGTTTGACCAGGCAATTACATAGCATTGGCACATCCAGTGGAAGAGGAATTACTGACTGCATCGTTGAAATTTCCAATTTCCATATGAATGCTCCAGAGGTTGCTATCAGACGTTCCCCATAATGACAGTTGTTTAAGAAAGAACTGCAGATGCTGGAAAAATCAAAGGTAGACAAAAATGCTGGAGAAACTCAACGGGTGAGGCAGCATCTATGGAGCAAAGGAATAGGTGATGTTTCGGGTCGAGACCCTTCTTCAGGCTGATGTGGGGTTGGGGGGGGGGGGGCGAGAAGAAGAAAGGAAGAGGCGGAGACAGTGGGCTGTGAGAGAGCTGGGAAGGGGAGGGGAAGGAGGGAGAAAGCAAGGACTACCTGAAATTGGAGAAGTCAATGTTCATACTGCTGGGGTGTAAACTACCCAAGCAAAATATGAGGTGCTGCTCCTCCAATTTGCAGTGGGACTCACTCTGGCCATGGAGGAGGCCCAGGACAGAAAGGTCGGATTCATAATGAGAGTAAATGCTCTTGGCTCTTCCCATTGCTGGGTGGCGCCAGCAATGACTGTCTCGCCAACAGTCTGTCTGCCCTTTCCTTCTTTGTGTTTAAATAGTATATGTTAAATGTATGTTTTTAGTGTTCTTTAGCTTGTTTCATGTGGGGGAGGGGGTGGGAGATTGCAACCTTCACATGATCCACCCTGTTTCAACAAATGTAATCAACCCTGGCGTGCACAAACAGAAGATCAAACAGAAGGGATTCGGCCCGAAACGTTGCCTATTTCCTTCGCTCCATAGATGCTGCTGCACCCGATGAGTCTCTCCAGCATTTTTTTGTACCATCAAACAGAACAAGTTGTCTTACAACTTTAGGCTGTGCACGCCTAACATCGAGGAGTTGGCGGCCTTTGCTGGAGATTTTTGGGAGCTCCACCGCAGTTGCCTACGGGACTTTAACATCGCGGAGCCCGCGATCCCTTTGCCAGGGATCGACCTCGGATCTCCAACCTCTCTCACATCAGAGACCGACATTGGGAACTCCAAGCCGCGGGAGTTTCGACCGCCCAGACGTGGGGGCTTCGACCGCAGGCTGCGGTAGCTTTGATCGCCCTGACGGATGGTTCGACTGCCCCGACCGCGAGAGAAATAAAGAAGATGAAGTTTGAACTTTTTTGCCTTCCATCACAGTGAGGAATGTGGGGAATCTGCTGTGGTGGATGTTGATGTTAACTATTATGTATTTGTGTGTCTTGTTGCTTTTGTTTTCGTATGGCTGTATGGTAATTTGCATATCACTGCACCTTAATTGGTACATGTGACAATAAAAGACCTTTGAAACCTTTGAAACCCTTACAAATTCTGGCCCAATACTTTTATATATGACACAAAGTGTTGGAGTAACTCAGCAGGTCAGGAAACATCTCTGGAAAACATAGATAGGTAGCGTTTTGGGTCAAGACTCTTCTTCTATATGGCTCCTTGTCAGCTGTGGCTCAGTTGAGAATATTCTTACCTCAAGGTCAAAGATTGTGAGTTCAAATGCTGCTCTTGAGATGGGAGAAATGAATCATAAAATGGCAGACTGGTACAGATTTGTCTATACTGATGGTGATGGGTCTTTGAATGGGCTATAAAACTCAAGGCCTGTCTATTTCCCAAGATGAATATAAAATATTCTATGTAGCTGTTTTGAAGATTATCTCAACAATTTTAAATTGCTGCTGTGGAAGTTTGACCTGCACAGGTTAGCCTCTGGAAATTCTATATTACAATATTGATTACACTAGACAACTAGACACATTTCTCCAATATCAAAACAACTCAGTTCTTAAACTTCATATTCTAAACTTTGACCAATGGGTAAATGGCAACATGCCTGGTGAATGCCTTATGAATCAGTCTGAAGAAAGGTCCTGACCTGAAACGTCACCTGTCCATGTTCTCCAAGGAATGCTGCCTGACCCGTTGAGTTACTCCAGCATTTTGTGGTAAACTGGCATCTACAGTTCTATGTTTCTCGAAGAATGCCACCACAAGTTTTGAACATAAGCCAGAAGCAGCAAGTTAAATCAACATCATGGCTTCAAGACGCCAAAGTCCTTTAAGATGAACGACAAAGTAATGGTTGATAGTTGTTGCTCCCGATTCCAGCATCTGCAGTCTTTAGTGTCTGCATAATTGTTTAATTAAATATTTGTCAGAAACATTGATTGTCAACGTAAAATAGTTTCGTTTAGAGATAGACCCTTCATAAGTTCATGTGATAGGAGCAAAATCAGTCCATTTGGCCCATCAAGTATACTTCACCATTCAATCAAGGCTGATCTATCTCTCCCTCTCCTGCCTCCTCCCCATAACCCCTGACACCCATACTAATCAAGAATCTATTTATCTCTGCCTTAAAAATATCTATTGACTCGGCCTCCACAGCCTTCTCTGGCCCACCACGTCCACAATGACCATCGATCATCCGTACTCAAGTTCGATCTTACCCGAGTTTCACATCCTACACACTAGGGGCAATTTGCCTTCAAACCCGCACGTCTTTAGAAAGTTGGAGGAAACCGGAGCACCCAGGCGTTCAAAGAGAGAATGTGCAAACTCCACACAGACAACACCTGAGGTTGGGATCGAACCCGGGTCTCTGGGACAGTGAGGCAGCAGCCCTACCACTGTGGCACTGAGCTACCTTAAATTCTGCTATCTAATCTTATGTTTTAAATTGTAACCTCAAATAGGTTAAGATGTACATTCTTTCCTCATCTCTTCCAGTTTTCTTCCCCCCTCCCCCCACCTTTCCCACCCCCCACAATCAGTCTGACGAAGGGTCCCAACCCAAAATGTCATCTATCCATGTTCTCCAGAGATGCTGCCTGATCTGCTGAGATACTCCAGTACTTTGTGTCATTCTTTGTTCAATGTCTGTTTGAACCATAATGTAGTCAAAATGATTTATAGAATCACTGATTGCCCTGTAACGGTGACGCAGCGGTAGAGTTGCTGCCTTACAGTGCCAGTGACCCGGGTTTGATCCTGACTACGGGTGCTGACTGTACAGAGACGTTCTCCCCGTGACCTGCGTGGATTTTCTCCAGGAGCTCTAGTTTCCTCCCACACGCCAAAGACATACAGTTTCGTAAGTTAATTGGCTTGGTAAAATTGTAAATTGTCCCTTGTGTGTGTAGGATAGTGCGGGGATCGTTGGTCGGCGTGGACTCAGTGAGCCGAAGGGTCAGTTTCGACGCTAAACTAAACTAAACTAAACTAAACAAAACAATATTTCCACATCTTTGTCTGCCAGCCCCAAGAAACAACATGTCTCACTTCTGTGTGTGATATTTAACTAGGTTCCTCAAGATGAATGGAGTGGCTATTCTCCACAAGGGAAAGAAGATGAAATTCCTTGTCGGCGAATGCGCAGCGGGAGCTACATTAAAGCAATGGCCGATGACGACAGTGGGGACTCGGACACCAGTCCCAAACCTTCTCCAAAGATTGCCGCGCGACGAGAGAGCTATCTCAAGGCCACCCAGCCATCCCTCACAGAGCTCACCACACTCAAGTAAGCAACAGGTTAAAACACCAACGTTATTGGCACCTTTATCTGGTCAAGAGTGTTTAATTGTCACATGTACAAAACAGGACAATGAAATTCTTACTTGCAGCAGCAAAGCGGGTGTGTAAACACAGTACTCAATATGTATCATTGAGTTTGATTAGCACGGGTGTCAGGGATTATGGGGAGAAGGCAGGGGAATGGTGTTAAGAGGGAAAGATCGATTACCCGTGATTGAATGACAGGGTAGACTTGATGGGTTGAATGGCCTAAATCTGCTCTTATCACTGATGAACTTATGAATGTAATAAAAACTAACAAAACAAAGTTTAATAAATTTGAAAACGCAATGTTAGTGCAAAAAAACACAGAAGCCCGAAATCCTGTGAGCAACTAAGACAGTTCATACATCAATGTTTAGTTGGTGTTTGTAGTGTCAAGAGCCTGATAACTGTTGGGAAGCTGTTCCTGAACCCAGAGGTCGCGGTTTTCAGACTGCTATACCTTCTTCCCGATGGCAGGAGTGAAATTAGAGTGTGGCCAAGGTGGTGTGGGTCCTTAATGATGCTCGCTGCCTTTTTGAGGTGTGAGGTGAATGTGGTAATTCTCCAGTTACAGCATGCAATTTTGGCAATCTCATTTCCTGACCCCATTAACTAGATTTATTTTCCAATCCAGGTGGCACTTACGCAGAAAGTAAACAAATTTGTGCAAAAGTTTAGTTTAGAGATACAGCGCAGAAACAGACCCTTCTGCCTACCGAGTCCCTGCCGACCAGCGATCTCCGCACATTAACACTATCCTACACAAACTAGGGACAATTTACATTTATACCGAGCCAATTAACCTACAAACATGTACATCTTTAGAATGGGGGAGGAACCCGGAGATCCCGGAGAAAACCCACGCATGTCATGGGGAGAACATACAAACTCCGTACAGACAGCACCCGCAGTCAGGATCGAACCCGGGTCTCTGGCGGTGTATTTTAAAAGGCAGCAACTCTACCACTGCACCATTACAATACACAAAAAACTACTCCTGTAATTCTCCAGTTACTGCATGCAATTCTGGCAATCTCATTAATTTCCTGACCCTCATTAACTAGATTTATTTTCCAATCTAGGAGGCTCTAACGCAGAATTTAAACAATTTTGTATAAAATAATGATCTGTATGTAATGCTGAGACAAACTGATCATTCTCATATTATTGCAACAAACCAGGAATTCGATTTAAGGGGCAAATCAACAACATATTACTGTGAGCACTCTTTCACTCTAGGGTAATAAGAACTGAATATAAGTCTCGGCATTCTCCACACGAAAGAGTTGTTCAGTTTAGTTCATATTATTATCTACTCAGTTATAAGCAACGATTACAGCTCAATTGTGTTTGAAAACAACAGCTTTCTTTTTTGTTTGCTTTCTCCTTCAAAGCTTATGAGTGGGAACATTATACATAATTATAATGCAGGCAAAAGTAAGCTCAGGGAATAGGTGTATTATTTAAAAAAACCTCAAAAGTAGGGCAGTTTAGAGGAATAGTCGTAAATGAAAGATTTTTTTTTAAGTGTGCTAGATTCATATAACAACATTTTGAACCCTCCACTCTAATTGCAATCCTAGATGTTAGAAGGGAACGTCAACATGGTCAGAATCAAGGATGCATGGAATTTAGACAAAGTCCATCACTCAGAAACACTCAATATGGAAAGGATTCACTGTCACCAAGTAAAAGATTAAATGTAAAACTCTTCATATTTGTTTATCAGCCAGAATTCTCCGCACATCATTTGAACTAGTGCTGGGCTTACAAAGGATTAGGTGATTAGTGGAAGCAGAGAATCAGCTTAGTGGCTTCACTAGACAGAAGGCCATACATTTTCTTTTCATATGCTGCAACTTAAAAATAGTTTTACAAGACACATAAAAAATGTAACCATTATCAATGTCTCATAAAAGTCCACTGCAATTTCCAGTCTCTGGTTAGAAAATACATAAGCTACTCATGTTATTCTCCAGTTACTGCATTCAATTTTGGCAACCTCATTGTAGAAAAGACATCAAAGTCATTGGAGGTATATATTCACCAGTATGTTGCCAGTATCAAAAAGCCACAGTGATGAGGCTGCCTTGCAAGGCTAATTAATTGCATGTCAACAAAGAAAGCCTCATTGAAACTTTATTGCATTTCGTGTTATGAAGAACTTTGATTAAAATAGGGAATATGGTTTGAATCAGAGAATCGGTGATGAAGGGACGTTAATTTGGATCTCATGTGAAATTTGAGGAGAAAGCCTATTAAGGATTACTTTGCACATGTAGATTTTTAAAACCTGGAATGTTTTGATCCAAGCACAGGCTGAGGCAGATTCAGTTTAGTTTTAGAGATAAAGCATGATAACTGGCCCTTCGGCCCACTGAGTCCACGCCGACCAACAATTGCCTGTACACTCATTCTGTTATCCCAGTTTCACATCCTACACACTAGGGGCAATTTGCAGATGGCAATTAACTTACAAACCTGCACGTCTTTGAAATGTGGGAGGAACCCGGTGAAAACCCATGTGGTTACAGGGAGAATGTACAAACTCCGTACAGACAGCACCCATACTCAGGATCGAACCCGGGTCTCTGGCACTGTAAGGCAGCAACTCTACCGCTGCGCTACTGTAGAGTTGCATAATAGAATCTATATTGGATATAAAGATAGAAGATCTATTGGATATATATTTGAGCCCGAGAAAATTAGAACGACAGCTCAGTGATAGAGCTGCTGCCTTATACCTCCAGAGACCCAGGTTCGATCCTGACTACGGGTACTGTCTATTCCTTTCCTCCCAAGATGCTGCCCGACACACTCCAGTTACTCCAGCATTTTTGTGTCTATATTTGCGGCAAGCAGCAGCTCGACCAACTGCACCACTGTGCCATTAAGGTCAAGTTGGAAGCCAAACTTCCTTTCTGCATGCAAACTATAGGGGCCGCGGAACATTTTTGAAAGTGGGGGGGGGTTCCGCTATGATCTTTGGTTTTGCCGCACTCACTGTGTGCTTGTTCTGAGATTCTGGATGTCGGAGATCCTCAGAAGAAGAGAAAAATATGCCTGCGGGCCGGCTTATGAAGCATGTCTCGCCAAAAAAGTGGAGGAGCTGCAGCCCCCCCCCCCCCCCCAGTTCCGTGGCCCATGAACTAGAATAAGTTAGCCACGTGACATTTTTTTCGCTCCCTGTTAACAACAGTCTTACTATTTTTGAGCCTTTTACATCCTTTAGCTTCTTGCCAGTCTTCTTCATCCCACTGCATCTGAGTCATAGAACTGCAACCCTCAGCTTTCCCACTGTGATGGGAATGAACGAAACAGATTTTGTCATTTGTGATAATATTAACAGAGAATTAGCTCTCTGCTTTAGTGGCCAGTAGATTGTAAACTGAATTAGCAATTACTAATATCTATTATTCATCATCCTTGTTCACATAGGTTATGTCAGGAGATTAGATGAAGAAGAATGGCTTCAGTTTGTCTACAGATTGTACAGCTCTCATTATATTTTTAAATTCATATTGTATCAGATTTTTAAAGAAATAATTAGTCGATGAAAGAGAGATAAAGACATTAAGTATACATTTTTAAAGAAAAATATTTTTACCTCAACTTACTATTCTGATAACATGAAGGCGGCAACAGTGGCGTAGCGGTAGAGCAGTATACTGCCTACAGCGCCAGAGACCCGGGTCCGATCCTGACTATGGGTGCTTGTCTGTACGGAGTTTGTACATTCTTCCTGTGACCTGTGTGGGTTTTCTCCGAGATCTTCAGTTCCCTCCCACACTCCAAAGATGTACAGATTTGTAGGTTAATTGGCTTGGTATAAAGGTATAAATGTAAAATTGTTCCTAGTGTGTGTAGCGTAGTTTTAGTGTGCAGGGATCGCTGTTCAGTGTAGACTCGGCGGGCCAAATTGCCTGTTTCCGCACTGTATCTCTAAACTAAACTAAAAGCCCTGTCCCACTGTACGAGTTCATTCAAGTGCTCTCCCTAGTTTAAAAAAAATCAAATTCATGGTAAGCACATAGAAAGAACGTAGCGGGTACGTCGGAGCTCGGGGCCGTCTCTTAGCGGCTCATAACGCTAACGGCAGGTACTCGGGAAACGCGGTAAGCTCGGGAAGACTCGTGAAGATTTTTCAACATATTGAAAAATGTCCACGAGAGCCCCGAGTACCTACGAGCGGCCATTACCGTAAATCCCCGAGTTCGAATCAGGGCAAACTCGGGAGAACTCTTGAATGAACTCATACAGTGGGACAGGGCTTTTAATATGAATCAAAATCAACAAACTTGAAGAAGTCTAAATCATTGCCATTCACCCATTCCTCCAAATGCATTCTTCAGTTTAATATCTAAACATTTCCAAATGATTTCTTTCTTTTAAAAATGGTTTCTAAATTTGTCTTCCCTTTTTAAATAATTTCCATTCAAGATTTAGCAAGTTCCAAGAAAATCAGTTTGGCAGACTCAGTCATTTTGGAATTTTAAACCCAATTTCTAAACTGTTATTCTTCATAGTCAGCAGTTCATATTTTTTCTGATTCCTTCCTTCGATAGGATTACCTGATGAATATGCTCTTATGAATCTACCTTCCTTGGTCATTAGGTCACTGCATGGAAACAGGCCCTTCAGCCCACAAGGTCCCTTGAACATGATGCCAAGTTAAACCAACGCCTTGTACCTGCACATAATCCGTGTCTCTCCTTTCCCTGCATATCCATCTGCCTATCTAAAAGCCTCTTAAACACCACTATCTTATCGGCTTCCACCACCAACCCTGGCAGCGCATTCCAGACACCCATTGCCCTTTGTGGGGAAAAACTTACCCCGCACCCCGTTAAAGTATTTTTAAATGAATGAATGAATGAATGAATGAATGAATGAATGAATAAGTTTATTTTGGCAAGTATTCACATACAAGGAATTTGCCTTTGTGCTCCGACCGCAAGTGACAACATGACATACAGTGACAGTTAGGAATGACATAATATTAAACATTAATAATATTAAGCATTTTGAGCGACTGAATATCACTGGAGGAACTTGATCATTTCTGGATTGCTTTTCAATTCTAATATTGCAAAATTGCGATTCTCTACAATAATCTTTCATAAATTATCAAGAAAAATACTAATTTTTGAGTAGAGTGTAACTCATTGTTATCTTAGTTGACTGGTGTTTCACCCACCCACACATGCAAAGTGGAGAGTATGTTACAACTAGTGGGAGAGTCTAGGACCAGAGCTCATAGCCTCTGAATAAAAGAATGTACCTAAAGAAAGGAGATGAGGAGGAATTTCTTTACTCAGAGGGTGGTGAATCTGCAGAATTAATTGCCACAGACGGCTGTGGAGGCCAAGTCAATGAATATTTTTAATGTGGAGATTGACAGATTCTTGATTAGTAAGGATATCAGGGGTTATGTGGAGAAGGCAGGAGAATGGGGCTGAGAGGGAAAGAGATCAGCCATGATTGAATAGCAGTGTGGACTTGATGGGCCGAATGATCTGATACTGGTGCTACAATTTATGAACTTATGAATAGATCGGGTAAACACAGAGTAGGGTAATCGAGAGCCAGAGGACATAGGTTTAAATTGAAGGGGGGGGAAGTGTTAATGAGAACCTGAGAGGTAACTATTTTACACAAAGGATGGTGGGTGTATGGAACAAGCTGCAAAAGGAGGTAGTTGAGGTAGGTACTATTGCAACGTTTAAAAGACAGTTGGACGGGTACATGGATAGGGAAGCTTTAGCAGGATATGGGCCAAATGCAGGCAGATGGGACTAGTTTTGATGGGGCATGTTGGGCGGCGTGGGGCCGCAGGACCTGCTTCCACGCAGTATGACTATTTGACTCATATCTGTGTTCATAAATTATAAAGAAAAACATGAATTTTACAGTGGAGTACTGCTCATAATTACCTTGGTTGATTGTTGTTTCACCCACCCACACGTAATGCAAAGTCATCCCTTCTTTTTCCCCCCCCCCCGAGGATATCCAGCGAACACTCCCCCAAACTTCAGATACGAAGCCACAGCTACTTGCGGGCAGTCAGTGACGTTTCGATCAACAGAAGTTTGGATAGTTTGGATCCGGCGGTGCTTCTCGCCTCACCTAAGTTTCGCTCCCGCAACGAGAGTTACATGAGAGCCATGAGCACCATCAGCCAGGTAGACCAAAGACGGTGATTTTGTAGAATAAAAGCTTTGTGATACCCGGCTTACTCTGAACTAAAGGTCACTTAGCGTTGATCTCTCTTCCACAGGTGAGTGAAGTGGAAGTTAATGGGCAATTCGAGTCTGTTTGCGAGTCGGTATTTAGCGAGCTGGAGTCGAAGGCGGTGGAGGCGTTGGATCTACCGATGCCGGGGTGTTTCCGTATGCGAAGCCACAGCTATGTGCGGGCCATCGAGACTGGATGCTCGCAGGATGATGAATGTTTGTCACTTAGGTCTGCGTCACCATCTCGAACCACCACCACCGTGAGAACTATCCAAAGCAGCACTGGTACGTTCTTGAGCAATCTCCCTCATCAACCGTATCGCATTACCCCTAGAATATGTGGTGTGTGTTTGCATGTTTCTCTGACTGTCTCTCTATGTTGGGCTGTGGGGAATAATGAAAATGATGCTATGTTTAATAATGAAATAATAATAATGAAAATGAAGCTATGTTTAATAATGAAATTTAGTAATGAAAAAATAATAATGAAAATGATACTATGTTTAACAATGAAATTTAATAATGAAATAATAGTAATCAAAATGATGCTATGTTTTTCTTCATTAATTCAGTGTATATCTCCATAATTAGGAATCCATGATACGATGTAATCTCTTAAAATAAAATGCACTGTTCCATTTTTTTCTCAAAATGTAGTAGATTGCTAAATATGGACAAATGTCAGTATTCTCTTACTTTTAATTTAGGAAAAGAATTGTGGATCCCCATGCTCTTTTTTGGAATTAGTCTACTTTTACAACTATTCACTTGAATAGGACTCCATAAACGCAGCAAATTTTCAAGCTTTTGCTACAGAACATTCATGGATGGCTCTTGGCTATCCCTCAAAACATTTCACACATAGGAATCTGAGGGATAACTTTTCCACACAAAGGGTGGTGTCTGTATTCTTACTCCCTTCTAATCTAAAGATTCATGGGAATCTCCATTCAATATCTAAATACCATTGTTTCGATCCTCACTGAAGCCACGCATTCTCAGAAAGATGCTATCACTTGTGCGTGTGTGTGATTTTGCCCTGAGATTTTAAATTCACAGTGGCATGGCGATAAAGTTGCTGGCTCACAGTGCCAGAGAAATGGGTTTGACCCTGACCACGGGTGCTGTCAGTGTGTAGTTTGTACATTCTCCCCGTGACCTGCGTGGGTTTTCTCCGGGTGCTCTGGTTTGCTCCCACACTACAAAGATGTACAGGTTTGTAGGTTAATTGGCCTAAGTAAAATTGGGTGCAGGATAGTGTGGGGATCACTGGTCGGCGTGGACTCGGTGGGCTGAAGGGCCTGTTTCTGCTCTGTATCTCTAAAACTGGAACTATAACTAAAAACTAATTCTATTGCAATTATCGCATGTATTTATTTCTGGAACTGTCTGGTGAATCATGTGTTTGGCTCAATAATTTTTCAACCTTTGAGACTTTCCATATTGTTATTGTTGCATTAATCAGGCAAGGAAGAAGTACAGATAAAATTAAATTGTAATAACTAAGCTAGAGTATTTATAAATATGTGTGGGATTGCATTAATTATTATTAAATAGGCAACATTCTGTCATGAAAGGTTTCATAATACAAAGAATAAAATTAATGAGTAGGAAGGAACTGCAGATGCTGGTTTAAACTGAAGATACCTGTAGACACAAAAAGCTGTGAAGAAGGGTCTCAACCCAAAATGTCACCCATTCCTTCTCCCCTAATAAATTCAATGATGTCTATTCCCAGCAATGGAGCTTCAAGCACTAGAACATGGTTCAGTACTGCTAAGGACTATATTTTAACCTGTGTTCTGAGTTAGTAACACTCCATGCCAAGAATACAGCAGCACTCACTATATGTATGGGAAGGAACTGCCGATGCTGGTTTATACTGAAGATATACACAAAATGGTGGTGTCATTCAGCGGGTCAGGCAGCATCTCTGTAGAAAAGGAATAGGTGAAGTTTCTGATCAGAACCCTTCTTCAGATTGAAAGATAGAGGTGGGGGTAGGAGGGGAGACTGGAGGCGAGAAAAGGCCAGAACAAAACGGGGCCAGCAAGAGATGACCTCGGAAAGAGTGGAGTACATAACTGCCCTTTGTTGACTGGGGAATATGGTTCCGACCCAAAACGTCACCTAATCTTTTTCTCCAGAGATATTGGCTGATCCACTGAGTTACTCCAGCATTTTGTGTCTATCTCTCAGTATATACTCAGTTCTCTCCCATATACCTGCCTTTGCAGAATGTATCATTTTGTGTCCTGTTTGAACCCAAGATGAGTTTCAAATCAAGTATCCCTGATATCAATGAGAACAACTATTTGTTCATATAGAGTCATAGAGGCACAGTGGTACAGTGTGGAAACAGGCCCTTCGGCCCAACTTGCCCACACCGGCCGAAAAGTCCCAGCTACACCAGTCCACCTGCCTGTGTTTGGCCCATATCCCTCCAAACTTGTCCTATCCATGTACCTGTCTAACTGTTTCTTAGATGTTGGGATAGTCCCAGCCTCAACTACCTCCTCTGGCAACTTTTTCCATACACCCACCACCCTTTGTGTGAAAAGGTTACCCCTCAGATTCCTATTAAATCCTTTCCCCTTCATCTTAAACCAACAGTATGTACTCTGGTCCTCGATTCCCATTCTTTGCATCTACCCAATCTATTCCTCTCATGATTTTATACACCTCATTAGATCACCCCTCATCCTCCTACGCTCCAAGGAATAGAGTCCCAGCCTACTCAACCTCCCCCTATAGCTCAGACCCTCTAGCCCTGGCAGCATCCTTGTAAATATTCTCTGTACCCGATTATTGTAGTTTTCCCTGATTTCAGTTTGCCTGTTACTGAAACATGTATCCACATGCTGCTTCTTTCAGACTGGATTATTCCAATGAACTCTTAACCATTTAACAACCTCTTTCTATGAACTCTGAAAGTCAAACAATCCAAGTATGTGTTGTAGAAACAAAGAACTGCAGAGGCTGGTTAACACACAAAAGGCGACAAAGTGCTTGAGTAACTCAGCAAGTCAGGCAGCATCTCTGGAGAACATGGCTGGGCCTGAAGAAGGATCTCAACCCCAAACATCACCCATCTGAGTTCTCCATCGATTGCCTGACCTGCTGAGCTACTCCAGCACTTTGTTTCCTCAAGTATGTGTTAGAAACATAGAAAATAGGTGCAGGAGTAAGCCATTCGGCCCTTCGAGCCAACAGTATTCCATCTCCCATCAAGTGCCATTCACACATCATCTATGCTAACCTACATTGACCTTATCTTGTCATAGGTCATAAGTGATAGGAGCAGAATTAGGCCATTTGGCCCAAGTCTACTCCGCCATTCAATCATGGCTGATCTAGCTCTCCCTCCTAACCCCATTCTCCTGCCTTCCGCCCATAATCCCTGACACCCGTACTAATCAAGAATATATCTATCTCTGCCCTAAAAATATCCATTGACTAGGCCTCTGCAGCCTTCTGTTGGAACGAATTCCACAGATTCACCACCCTCTGACTGAATACATTTCTCTTCATCTCCTTCCTAAAGACTGGAAGTGGTGGCGCTGTTAACAGCTGCGGCTTGCCTGCAGTCCGTCTGTCTTTACTTTTTTTTGTTGTTGTTTTTTTTGTCTTGTTTTGGCTAAGTTTTAGTTTATTAGGTTGTGTTATGGGGGGGGGGGGTGGTGAAACATGTTTTTTTTGTCTCTCCCTTCAGGGGAATGCAACTTTTTCTTGTCGTATCCCCCTTCTCTGTCTAATGGCGGAGCTGGCGGTCTCCAACCTGTGACCGACCTCGAGGCTCCGGAGGCAGAGCCAGCCAGGACTTTCCAACGCGAGGCTGGCCGACTTCGGGGCTGAGGCAGCGGTGGCCCGACTCGCTGATGCGGCGTCCCAGCTTTCGGCAGCGGCCTGGAGCTGAGACTGTGGGACTCGGAGCTGTTGCAGCGGGACTCGGAGCTGATGCAGCGGCCCGAGGCTGGGGCTGCGGGACTCGGAGCTGTTGCAGCGGGACTCGGAGCTGATGCAGCGGGACTCGGAGCTGATGCAGCGGGACTCGGAGCTGATGCTGTGGGACTCGAAGCTGAGGCTGCGGGACTCGGAGCTGTTGAAGCGGGACTCGGAGCTGATGCAGCGGGACTCGGAGCTGAGGCTGCGGGACTCGGAGCTGATGCAGCGGGACTCGCGTTCCGGCTTTCGGCAGCGGCGACATCACCACGGAGGTCTGCTGGACTGGAGAGCGGCATCTTCGGCCTGGATCGATCGCCGCAGTGCAGAGGGAGAACAAGGAGGGAAGAGACGGAGACTAAGACTTTTGCCTCCATCACAGTGAGGAGGTGCTTGGTGAACTCACTGTGGTGGATGTTAATTTGTGTTTATTGTATGTTTTGTTATTTATTGTTATTGTGTATGACTGCAGGCAACGTAATTTTGTTCAGACCGAAAGGTCTGAATGACAATAAAGGGATGGGATCAAATCAAATCAAATCAAATCAAATCAAACATCCTTTCATTCTGAGACTATGACCTCTAGTCCTAGACTCTCCCACCAGCGGAAACATCCTCTCTACATCTACTCTCTGCAAGCCTTTCGCTATTCGGTACTTTTCAATAAGGTCCCCCCACATTCATCTAAACTCCAGTGAATACAAGCCCAGTGTCGTCAAACGCTCCTCATATGTTAACCAACTATCCAAATGTCTCTGTAATCTGCCTGCTCACTATCACTGTAATCTCCTTTAATATATCTGCATTTCTCCAATTCTGGCCTTCTGATCATCCCCCAATTTGATTCCTCCACCATTGATGATATACTTTTAGTATCCTAAGCTCTGGAATGGGGCATAGCGGTAGGGCTGCTGTCTTGCAGAGCCAGATACCTGGGTTCGATCCTGACTATGGGTGCTGTCTCTATGGAGTTTGTACCTTCTCCCTGTGACCGCATGGGTTTTCTCCGATTGCTCCAGTTTCCTCCCGCTCTCCAAAGATGTATAGGTTTGTAGGTTAATTGGCTTCTGTGAAGATTGTAAATTATCCCTAGTTTATAGGATAGCGTTAGTGTATGACGATCGCTGATCCGCGCAGACTCGGTGGGCCGTAGGGCTTATTTCCGTGCTGTATCACTGAAGTCTAAAGACTAAAGTCATCCACTAAACCTTCCTCACTTTTAAAGTTTCTCCTTTAGATCTGAATCTTTGACTAAGCTTCTGCATGTCCAACCCAATATCTCGTTATGTGGTGCATTATTTGGCAATACTACTGTGAAATGCCTTGGGAAAGTTTGCTTTGAAAAAGGTCCAACACATATATATAAACAACAAACAATATACTCAGCAAGCCAGGCAGCATCTGTAGCGGGAAATAAATAAACGCGTCCGTCCATTTCCCTCGAAAGATGCTGCCTGACCCGCTGAGTCCCTCCAGCCTTTGTTTTTTTTTGCTCAAGATTCCAGCATCTTAAGTCTCTTAGAATATACCTATACGATTTTAGTTTTTGTTGCAGTTGCTCTGTGTTAAATTGTGTTTGCATGAGAGAATTTAGTGGAGTAGAAGCATTGGTAACTTTTCCTGACATCTATTTTAACCTCCAGAGAAACAATTTCATGCAACAATTGTGCTGAATAATCTTGTGGAAAAAGGTACTGTAACACTTTTACAATTCCGCACTCAGTGGACACTTTGAAATTCAATGTGGTGTGTGTTCTTTAAAGAATGTATTCCAGTGTATAAATAGCTGACACAAATGTGATTTGGTGGGTGTGCAGCACCAAACCAACTGACTGAATGGATCTGCGGATGAAATCTCCTTTTTATCTTGTATCTTTCCTTGTTTTTGGGGGGGGTATTTGTAAGAGAAGAGCATGTTGTAAAAAAAAATGTTTAATTGGTGAGCTCTTTAATTCCTCCTCTGAGATGCCTCGGCTCAGCTGAAGCTCGCTGTGTATAACTCCGTTAATATATCATCAGGAGCTGTAGCCACTGCTTCTAAAGAGCGCTCTCTAGTGTACTGTTATGATCTCATGAACTGCAAGAGGCCACTTAATGTTAGTTCCTGGTCAATTTTCTCAATTCTATTTATCTTCTGTATCAGTGAATTAATTTTAAATCAATGACCATGCTTAGAATCCTTCTCATTTTAGTGGGGTTTTGATAAATGAGTGATGTTTGAGTTTAGTTTATTGTCACGTGTACAGAGGTACAGTGAAAAGCTGATGAGGTTACTGCTATGGAAGGGAGCTGAGTTTGAGATTGAGTTTAGGTTTAGTTTATTGCCACGTGTGCAGAGGTACAGTGAAAAGCTTTTTTGTTGCGTGCTAAGCAGTAGTGGAAAGAAAATACGTCATTACAATCGAGTCATACACGATAAAGGGAATAATGTGAATACTGTAGCCAAGAACATCTGCGTCATCAGGTTTTTGAATGACAAAGGTCAATGTACCGAAAGCCTTCTTTATCACCGTTATATATTTTAAATCAGACTATCATGTTTATTGTTCCATTTTCCTTTTTACTTGCTAATAATAAAACCATTTTGCCCCCATGCGAAGCTCTCTGCAAACTCTACCAGACAAATAAAGTTGTGTTGTTGCCAACTTTAGCTTTCAGTAGCAGCAGAAACAAGATAATGATGAGTCATTATGTTATAACCTATCATTATGTTCTTTCATTTATCAAGCATTATCTCTCCAGGTAATAAAATTAGATCTCCACATCTATGTCGTCTTCTCAATATAATGAACATTTATTGATTCAAATAATAATGTACTTAAATGGTCTGTCCCACTTACGCGACTTTTTCAGTGACTGCCGGCACCCGTCATAGGTCACCAAAATTGTTCAACATGTTGAAAATTCAGCGGCGCCAGAAAGACACTACAACTCTTTGGGTGACTTGTAGACTACTCACGATCATAAAGGCGACACCCTGGCGACATGTCGCAGGGTGAGGCCTGTATGGTCATGAGTAGTCGCCCAAAGAGTCGTACCTTGTTCTGGTCGCCGCTGGATTTTCAACATGTTGAAAATTTTCGGCGACCTGTAACGACCTATGACGGGTGCTGGCAGTCGCCGAAAAAGTCACGTAAGTGGGACAGGCCCTTAATGCTGCACTCTGAAGAATCTATGCCTGCTGCCATTTTAATCACACATTGTTAAGGCGGGGAAAGCAAGGTGGCACAGCGGTAGAGTTACTGCCTTACAGCGCCAGAGACCCAGGTTCAATCTGTATGGAGTTTGTCCCATCTCAGGGTGACCTGCGTGGGTTTTCACCGGGAGCTCTGGTTTCCTCCCACACTCCAATGACATACAGGTTTGTAGATTAATTGGCTTGGTAAGATTGTAAATTGTCCCGAATGTCAGTAGGGTAGTGTTCGTGTACGGGGCACTAGTCAGCATGGACTCGGTGGGCCGTAGGGCCTGTTCCAACATTGTATCTCTAAACTAAACTAAACTAAACTAAACATAAGATGCAATAGGGATAATGCTAGAAATAATACAATTGCTGTATAATAACATGATTGGTACATCAAAGTAACAATATCTGCCCCACTTATGTATCTCTCAAGTTGCAGCAATTAGAAAACCTGGAGGCAAATACATTTGGGGTGGAGGTGGTCCAGAAAATTCAGTCATTTTTGGCTTGTTTATAACTTCCTTGAAGTTCATTAAGGTGCAATGGTTCTCCTGCATTTTCTATAAGGGAATCTACTACTTGACAGCACCTTCATGCATTAGGAATTCTGCTCCCACTTGTTGGATGGATTTGGGTACAAATCTGATGGTTGAAATCAAACAGCCCATTCCTCATGCCAGACATGATAATTGCTACCTATCCACATCCAGTTTATTTCTGATCAAGTGTATACTGAAAAACGTTACGGAGCAGACTGAAGGTCTGAATGAGTGAACAAGTCTAAAAGATTGAATGAGTCTGAAGAAGGGTCTCGACCTGAAACGTCACCTATTCCTTTTCCCAAGACCTGACCTGCTGACCTTGC
The DNA here is from genome assembly GCF_010909765.2 of Amblyraja radiata. Lineage (NCBI taxonomy): Eukaryota > Metazoa > Chordata > Chondrichthyes > Rajiformes > Rajidae > Amblyraja > Amblyraja radiata. The sequence goes on from NC_045959.1 coordinate 60,209,375, forward strand.
CTGACCTGCTGAGTTACTCCAGCATTTTGTGTCTATCTTCACTGAAAAATGATACCATGATTTTAAATTAATTCCTTAGGACAACTGTTAAGCAGCAAGTAATTATAAAACCTCATATTGTGCTTCTTGTGCATGACTCCAATATAGTTATAGTTCATTAGCCTAAATTTACTATGCCTGATTGAAATAATAAATAACAAGTTTATTTGTATTTCACTTGTTAAAAATAATTACTGCCTCTCCCTGTACATACCCTGTGTTTGGAGGGTAATATAATCACCGATTAATTGTTGCAATTCGAAGATAAAGGACAAGTGCTGGAGTATTAGCTGGATTACACTCACAAGAAGGAATTCCATTGTAGACACAAAGAACTGCAGATGCTGGTTTGCAAAAAGAAAGATAAGGTGCTGGAGTAACTAACTCAATGGAGGCACCATCTCTGGAGAACACGGATAGGTGGTGTTTTGGGTTGGGACAATTCTTCGGGTCCTTCTTTCAAGGGAATTCCATTGTTAGGATCAAAAACCTACCATTGATGCTAATATTTACTTTTTGAGAACATTATTTTTTTAATCTTAAATTTTAAGTCCAATTTCCACTGAATGGATTCTTTAAATATAATGAAGTGTATGTGCAGTCAGAGTAGACACAAAATGCTGGTGAAACTCAGCGGGTGAGGCAGCATCTATGGAGAGAAGGAATTGGCGACGTTTCGGGTCAACACCCTTCGCCAGACTGAGTATTGAGTATAGAAATTGGGAGGTCAAATTGCAGTTATATAAGACGTTGGTGAGACCACATTTAGAATATTGTGTTCAGTTCTGGGCACCATGTTATAGGAACGATGTTGTCAAGCTGGTAAGGGTACAGAGAAGATTTGCGAGGATGTTGCCAGGACTAGAGCGTGTGAGCTATAGGGAGAGGTTGAGTAGGTTGGGACTCTATTCCTTGTAGTGCAGGAGGATGAGTATTGATCTTATAGAGGTGTATAAAATCTTGAGAGGAATTGATCAGGTAGATGCACAAGTCTCTTGCCCAGAGTAAAAGAATTGGGGACTAGAGGACATAGGTTTATGGTGAAGGGGAAAAGATTTTATAGGAATCTGAGGGTAACTTTTTCACGTAAAAGGTGGTGGGTGTATGGAACAAGCTGCCAGAGGTGGTAGTTGAGGCTGGGAGTATCCCAACATTTAAGAACCAGTTAGGCAGGTACATAGATAGGCCAGGTTTGGAGAGATATGGACCAAACGCGGGCAGGTGGGACTAGTGTAGCTGGGACATGTTAGCCAGT